>NC_079553.1:4001785-4315357 GCF_015846415.1 Triplophysa dalaica
CTGGGGGCCGTATGGTGCCACTTCTTTCAATCAGCCAGGGTGACTTCAAGAATATCTCCATAATACTTCAAAACAAAAGTCTCATTACAGGTAATTATGGCTTGCCAGTATCAGAGCACAGCCTATTGACCCCCCTCCCCACTACTACCCTACCTCTTCCTCCCTTTCTTAGTACTTTCATCCCCTCCATTCTGTACAAGAGGCCAACAGGGTCTGGAGAAGAGAGGCTATTACCTGAGCGTGGTTCATCCAACATCACGGACACCGATGTTCCTCTTCCATTCATCTGGAGTGGCTCACTTTCCTGCAGCAATTACAGGCCGTGAGATCAAAACTGGACCATCATGGGGAATTGCGAGCCCTTCGCTAGATAGTTGCGAGCATGTGAATGGACACGCCGGCGGTACTTGGTCATTGAGTGCATCGCGAAAGTGACTCATGGAGGAAATTGGTAAACTGACTGGCTACACGTGATGAAGCGTCTGTTGGCTAACTGATCTTTATGAGAATGTTTTAAAACATGTCAAATATACAGAATATAAATATGTTATATATCATACAAGTCCTGTAGACAGTGGGCTAGTATGCATGTTGTGTTTGTTACACACTCTATGGCTGGTGCAACAGGCAGGCCTGTCATCCGCAGACCATGTCACAATGGAGGCCAGCGGGGCTCGCTGTCATATTACTTAAGACATGTTTAATCATAAGCCTCTTGTCACTATCAGATGTTTCCTACGAAACAGTTGAGACAAAAAACATCAAATTGTACGGGAAAATTAAAGAGGTGTGTGAGGGAGAAATAAGAGCGGAGCTTGCATTGAGGACTTCTTTTGAAGGTAGTAGAAGCTCATTGGCTGGACAGGTGTCTTCTGTTTGAAGACATGTGGCCTTTTTTTGTAGATGTTGCTCATCCGTTTTTAAAATGATTGTCCTTTGTGTGTTATCCAGGTGACATCAGGCTCCAGAATTTCTTGATTCTGGAAAAATCTTGTTTTTTGCATCACATATGTGACCCTAGACCACAAAACCTGTCTTAAGTAGCACGGGAAACTTTTGTAGCCAAAAATACATTGCATGGTCAAAATGATCGATTTTTCTTTTATGGCAAAAATCATAGGCATATTAAGTAAAGATTGTGTTCCATTAAGATATTTGGAAGATTTCCTACCGTAAATATACGAGAACATTGTGTGCAAACTTGTGAACAAAAATGGCCGGAAACAAACTTCACTCGCTCCTGCCCGCTCTTTGAGAATTATCCCCTCAAGTTTGGTTTCTATGTAAAGCTAAACATTTCTGATTTCGGGTTCATCTACTCTCCACAACGTTGTAAGAGCAGTAAGCTAAAAGAGAGCGTTAAAATATACCTGTTTCTTAGCAACGCCCTGCTAGCATCGCTGATGGACAACTTGAAAGGCGATTTTCTCAATATCTCAATATATGCACCCTCAGGTTCCTCAGTTTTAAATAGTTGTATCTCAAACAGATATTGTCCTATCCTAACAAACCATACATCAATGAACAGCTTATTTACAATAAAATAATGTAAAAATCTCCATTTCAAAAAATGTACCCCAAAGACTGGTTTCAAGGGTCACATATATGGGTGTAGAGTGAGGTTTGTTCATTGTCTTATCACATTTATTTTCACCTACTGAGTGGGATCGTTTTTTTCATTCATCACTATCAAACGCATTACTGCAGAGAAAGTCCTTCTCATTTTAACCAAACTTTATTCCTATTTTAGTGGGGAAAAACCACGATGGCACATACAGCCTTGAGCAGGTCTTTTGTCATGCGATAAGTGTCATCACATAATGTCATAACTCCTACTCTCAAGTTTTTAAAGTGTTCAAGTATGCCAGAATAGAGAAGCACGTCTAGTTTTTTGCAAGAACAAATAAGAAAAACATCCCAAGATCTGTTTGCTATTGTTTGTAGTTGAAAAAGAATGCTTGGTTTCACTTATTGGAATAATTGTAGTCTCGCTCAACAGATGTCCTTGGGGCACAAAGACGAGTCTCCGAACCATCTGGTTGTTGTTTTTCTGAAAGGTAATGGCTTCAACCGGTAATTAGTTATTACCTCGATCAGGTAGTTTCTGTATAATAACAGCGAAGTTTGTTCAGGGTAGAAATTGTACAGTCCAGTAGCTAAGAACTATAAATGATAGACATGCTTTTTGTGTCTGCTTTGTTAACTAACACCTGTACTGCAATGCTACAGCCGTGCGTTTTGTGCCCGGCTCGTCTTGCCATCGCAATATATTTCCAGAAAATTACACTGATATACTTTCCTATTCATCATATCAGTTTTATGCGGCATTCTGGTTATCCTATTATAATGGGGGTTTCTTCCACTATTGTACAATAGGCGGGTGTATCATTCATAGAGCAGCTCTTTTCTTCTTTTTGTGAAAGGAGAGCTGCCTTTAAATTACTTCCTCTGAAGTTAAAAGGCTTGGCGGCTAATCAGCCTATTATTCTCCACTAATAGATGACCAGTAATTGCAACTAATAAGTTATTACTCGCCTTTACACATATTCTAATGGCATGTATTTAGAGAACAATTTCTTCAATAGAATGAAACAGAATAATAAAGGAGAGGAAAAGAGTCTATTCACTGGTCAGAAAAGAGGTGCAGAAGAGGCCTTATACAAAAGGTGCTTAAAAGGGCTACCTGTAGCATGTTCTTTTTCCATCGTTAAGATTAATATGTAATCTCATTCATCATCTCGCTGAAACCCAGGCTCCAGCGCTTTGTTTGCTTCTCTCACTTGAGGAGTCTGAGCAATTAAATGTGTGCCATTGTAATGCTGGACATTGAGCCGTGGCCGTAAGACGTCCTCTTCTACCATTTGGCAGGTCGACGCTGAGTGCGTATGTGTGGTTAGATGAGCTTGGATGTATGGGAATATGTTTCTTCAAGTCTTTGCATTTACCATGTGACAAAACAACTTCTGGATAGGCTGCTGTATAGAAAGCTTTCATTACCGCAAGAGGAGTGGAGATGTGGATGAATCTGCCTCTTGGCCTTGTACGTACAAGTTGCGTCAAGTTTGATTCGTTTTATTGTAACATGATTGAAAAATCCTGTTCCTTGATCCGGAAATAAAAACTAAAGGTTTCTTGATAACCTATAAAGAGTAACGAAAAAGGAAATTTTTAGTTGAGTAAATCTAGTTGATTTATTAAATTAGGAAAGTCTAAAAAAGTCAGCCCCGCATTCAGCCTGTTGAAATGAGTGAGAGGATTTTAAAGGCGGTTAGTCCAAAGGATCGTTTGGCCGTTTCAAACCAGCAATAACAAACCCAGCACCAGACATGCAATAAAAAGACTTCCACTTCATTTAAAGGTAATTAATATTCTCGGTCACCCTGCCCGGTTTCTTTGGAGTGGCAGGTTTGGGCACGCCCCCCAGCACTGTAATGGAGTTGACTGGTTAACTTTGTATTTGTGGTGTATGCACCGCTGCCCGGGTGAGTGCGCTCAAGCACAGCCTGACACTCAGCTTAGATGTGTGAATAGACCTGTCTCATAGCTCACTGCACTCCAATAGATCTCTCTGTCTGTCACTCTCTTTCTTTACTGCCTCATGTTTCTAGGTTTGGTCTTTTCGTATGGTTTCTTGTCTAGGAACTCTAAAAATCTGTTAGTAACCTGTAACTTTGTATTCCCAAATTAATTAACAGTCGACATAGCCATTGAATTTAAAGGGATAGTCCACCCCAAAATGAAAATTCTGTCATGAATTACAATCCTGTATAAATGTCTCTGTTGTGTTTAACACGAATATATAGATTTGTAAGAATGTAGCAGCTGAGATTTCCGGGACATCAGAATACCATATAGAAAATATAGAATGGTGGTCAAAGTTGCCCCAGAATTGTTTGTTTTTCTTAATTCTTCAAAATATATTTTGTGTTCAACAGAACAAAAAAAATCATTTTGTTCTACTATGGTAGTCACTTGTGCCCCAGAAATGTCATTTGCTAACATTCTTACAAATTCCTTTTTTTATCTTCAACCCTTAAGAGAAATTTGTTGAAGTACTTGAGTGGACTATCCCTTTAAAATCGTACTGCAACATGAGAAAATAAAAAGTAGATTTTTTTACTTGTAAGAGGTCTTTGTGAAATGACTGTGTCTTTTTAATATTTCTGCGGATAAAAGAATTCTGAGGCGAATCATTTCAAACATATTGCATTTGTACTTCATCGTCATAATGCTGATAGGTTTTTTTTCAATATAAAAATTTACATTTTTATACATTTTCTTTCTTATTTTTATGCACTTTTTTTAGGTATATCCTATTCCTTTCTATCCAGTCTAATCTTTGGATGAAAGCTTTGTCAATGCATAAATGTAATCTAATTTAATTGTAGTCATCAACACTTTGACTGAATGGTTCTTTGTAGAACCAAAAGTGGTTCTTCTATGACATTGCCGTGAAGAACCTTTTAAACACCTTTATTTCAGGTGTCAGGTGTATCATACTGCCCTATTTCAAATCTAAATTATAAGCACTATTATATGCTGAGAGTTTCACTTTCCTGAGCTAACTTCAGATGTAGTTAAATAGGTTCGGGGATTGTTGTAATTGCTGGTACATTAGCAGCCTAGTTTGCTTGTCTGTTTAGTAGGCTGAAGATAATGAGAAAATCAATGGGACACATTTAGCCCAGCTTTCATAGTACTTGGACAGAAAGCATGGCCACAAGTAAACAAATTTCCATTAATCACTCCCGCGTTCATGGCTCGCTGCCTGGATGTGAGGTACATGAGCAGAGCAGAAATGGGTCCATGTAGAAGCTGGAAATCAGAATTGTTGAAAAATCAGTGTACATTGAAAATTGCATCAGAACGCTTTTAATGGCGTAGAATGACTTTCAACGACAGCTTGTGTATCATAGTTAGCATCGCAGGTTTTTATGTACTTTGTACTAAGAACGTATTGTGTGGAGCTTTAATCAGTAAGTAGTGTTGACTTTGCTCTAGTATATTGCGTATACATCCCTCATAGCATATTCTCTCCGTCACGGTGATTATCTATATGCAGTATCATTTGGCCACACAATACCTGCTAGGGTTTCATGTTTGTGGCCCAGACGACCCTCTCATTGTGGCCCACATCAAACAGGGGGTGTAGGGGAATAGGCCTCCGCCTGACCTCATTTGCAGCTGAATGTGAGAGCTGGGTCTTTGAGAGGGAGCTGTCATTAGCATGTTTTTATTTGTGTAGGCCAGAGAATGTAGGAGAGGATACCAGCAGAACACAGCTGCAGGTACTGTGGACTCATGGCCTGGATAAGGTTGGCATGGAGGGACCGTGTATAAACTCAGAATAGTGTGCCGCTTGAGATATAGTGTCTGATTAGAGCCGTCGCAATACGACTGTCGTGGCCAAAAGAAACTATTAATCAAATTTATATTCAGTTTATTTTTGTGCTTTTTTGCAACAATAGTGGCTCTTAAGTCAACATTTTAATGGGGTGCTGAATTATTTGTGATATTATGATACGTGTCGAATGAATGCAATATTGGTTAATCGTGTTTTTTTTCTAATAACTCATACTTCAATAGAAATCTAATTTATTCAGCTATCAGATTATGTTAACATTTCAATTTCGAAAAATTTACCCATAAGACATATATTTCCAGGGTCACATATACAGTAATTAAAGCACTTTGTCTATATTGTATGGCTATATAAATAAGTGTTTATTTTATTTGGCACGTTTTTCTAGCAGTTCTTGAATGTTATCTACACCTTCTGTATGAGCTGTTTGTTCATCTCAAACATTGCCACAGATTTCGCTCAAATCGTGACATACAACATTTGTAAATGTATGTTCCTTTCTCCTGGACCAAGGTGACATTCCCAAGTGTCCTTTCCCCGGTTATAACACCTATTGGGTGTTTTTATTTTGAAAGATGAGATATGGGTGTTTCAGAGCTGTAACGGTGATACCTCAGTAACTGGCATTGCATCGGAGCAAAGGCTAAATTGGATCTCTATTGATGTGAATGGGAGGAATAAGGTCAGTGACCTCTAAGGACAAGAACTGTGGGTTACTGACCACTACCACAGAAACACAATGAGCCGTGGTTAATGATGTGGTACAAGACAACCCAAAGGGGAGCTTCATTGTGCGTGTGTGTGCGCCTATCCATGTTAAACCCCTCATGTCCTTGTATTTCACTTGGATGTTGTGACCAGCTGTGTGTGTGTTCAACCTGTGTTCCTCCTCTGGTTTACCTGCTCCAGGAGTACAGGCTATCAACTTCAACCTCTGCGAGCTGTCACATCCACTCACGGCAACAGACACACACACACGCACCTCAAACAATACCCTCAGTTCAAGAGAGATGTCAGTAGAGGAAAAAGATTTGGCCTGCTATTCTGACATGGTTCATTTTCCTCCCAACCTTTCAGGTTGTTATGTAGTACTTAAAGAAATACATTCAGTCCACTTTTGGTCTTTATTGGCACAAACGGTTAGAAAGTTTTAGACAAGAGTGTCAATTCCAGTGGTTTTGAATAACTTTCTTTTTGGTCAAAGAGCTTTACAGGAAATTTAACAGAAAGGCTGTTTTGGGAAAAAAACACATATTAAGCAAAAATACAGTAAAACATGTCATTTTACAGGGAAAACTATTTTACAGTTTATTTCTGGCCTCTCCGTTTTTTACGGTGTAATATTTATTAATATGTAATATTTGCTTAATTCTCTTCTATTAGAAATCGAGCAAAGTTGTTTCAGGCATTGAGCATTATGCTGATACAAAATTATGAGAGCTGTTATGAGAGTCATTGAAATATGTACTGCAGTACAATTGTCTATACACATTATGCCATGATATGAAAAATAATTTTATCTTCGAAAAACGGCTTTAAGGTATAATAAGGGTCAGAATAGGTGAGGTGCATAAAAATGTATTGTGAAAATTCATAGAAACATTCATAGGGGGATGTGGAGATGCTTTGCAGAAGACACTCGTCCTTGCAGGTGACAACGCTAAGGTGATGTTGGTGGTTTTATGCAGTACCTACCACGGATGTGTATCTGTTGTAAGAATGTCCTTGCATCTGTATGCTGTGATTTTAATAAGCTGCTGGAAATACAGTACAACCCTGATGGCTATACCGAGATACAGACAAGAGAACATAATTGCAGCAAAATTACAGCTGGAGACAGGATGACAGCAATAGAAAGGTGGAAAACACAGCATTTTAGAAAAAAGGGTTGCAAATAATGCAGGTGACTGTGTCTGAAATCTGTCAGATACAGTACAGCCTTTAATGGGAGTATAAAAGTAATCTTGGCCATGTCCAGGTTTAAAGCATCACGAAACCTGAGCGCTATTTTTGCCTTCCTGCTTTAAAATCCTCATCTAGCTAACGTAGATGTTACGTGGCGATGTACTATAATACATCGATGATGCATTGGTGTCCCATTATTATTCACGAGACTGTGTTTTCATGACCAATGAGAAGACATTGATCCTATTTCTCCATTGGAGCGCCCGTCTCCCATGCCGGAACCTTCACCGGTTTTTAACAGCTCTTCTTCTCTTAGTGTTCTTTACATTTTATTACATTTTTCAAAAATGACTGTGAGGTAGAATCCAGCTGAAAGAGGATGTTTCGTGACGCTTTAAAGGGATAGTTCACTAAAAAACGAGAATTCTGTCATCGTTTACTCACCTTCTTCATTTCAAACCTGTTTAAAGGTACACTCAGTGAAATCTAGCGGCAAGGTTGCCAATTGCAACCAACCGCTCATTCTGCCTCTCCCGTTCGAAAAACTCTGAAAGTGGACCGAAAATGGCGAATCAAATGCAAGGGGACTCGCAGTGTATGTAGATAGAAATAGCTCATTCTAACATATCGCTTCGTTTAGTAAGCGCTTTATACACCTCTGAAGACATAGCTATGTATATTATATTGCATCTATGTAAACAAATTCTTCGAAAAATGTAACTTTAACTTTGTTCTTCTTTAGAACTCAAAAGAAGATATTTTGAATTCACATTCTTAAAGATTTAAAATGATAAGAGTGGGAATAAACGATGACAGAATTACATTTTTGGATGAACTATCCCTTTAAAATGGGTATGACATGCTGTGTAATAGGGTTGTGGGACAATAGACCGGTGTTGACAATAACGGTGATATTAAAAACAGACAATATTTATATTTTGCTAATTTCCTATTTAGAATTCTTCTTTGAGTCACAAACGCTCTCCCTTCATCCATCTAAACTCATATTTTGACACACATTATGAAGAATTATAATGCATTTAACCCTTTAATAACTCTTTATAATGCATATACATACATGGTTCAAGCAATGTGTTACCAAAAATTCTGTAGCTGTTGTAATATTATTATCGTGAATTGTTTTGGACACAACAACAGTAAAACGGAAATCGTAATGCTTGTCATATTCCAGAACTCTGTTCTTGGTTTGACAGTTGGCGGAAAGGTAGAATGGTTGAACAATGTAAATGAATACACATATGTCTATATATGTTTTCTTTTTCCATAATTTTTCCATTATACTTAAGATTAGATAATAAATTCTAGGGGGTTTGTTAATTCATTGCTTTACTTTCAGGCTAGCTGCATAGTCTATTTGTACTTATAAAGACGTATACAGACCCAGGAAGTGAGCCGAAAAGGGCACAAGGTAAAGATTGTCGGCTCTCATTTCGCTCAAGCATACCATCAGTTTAGCCAGAGCAAAACACTTCCACACCCATCGCTTTCACCCACTGGCAGAGAATGGCTTTACTCATTACTTCCTTTAGGGAGCATATTCTAATCCTGATAGGCACTGACATCCGGGTTGCCTTAGAAACGAGTGGATGGTCTAATCCCAAATTAGATCTGTCTCCAGCATCCCTGCACATCACGCACAGAAAGCGTGGCATGTGCCTGGAACCCACAGATGTTTCACCAGCACACAGACTCTTTTGTGGACAAAGCCACACGATCAAACAAAAGCTTTAGAAACATGACCAAGGCTCTGCGCTCTTCAGCTTCAAAACGTCTCCGACTGCGTTTTCGTCAATTGCCTTAAAACATTCAGTCCGACCCAGAAAAGGCAAACTGTTTTCTCTGTTTTTATCTAGACTCAAGGTTGTCTCTTAAGTGCAAGCCTTCATTTTCACATCAGGTCTGTTGGGTACTTTTGTGTTCTTAGTAATAGTGAAATTTAATCAAAACTTCCAACATCATCTTTAATGGGCATAACATAATACTTAGAACTCATTAGAGCTTTTCTCTGCCATGTTATGGGCGTTCATTCAGAAAGCTATGCTTGTCGAAACAAATACAACGCACTAAACCATCTAACCTGTTTACGTTCCTCCTCTGCCTCTTACTTGTCTTTAAGCAAATGTAGCACATTGACTTGTCCGTGTTTCAAGGATATACAGCAGTTTAAGGGAACTCTATTATGGACACAAGCGGTGTTTATTTGCTGCTGTTGATTTGCTCAAGAATTCTTTCTTTTTTACACCGCACTCTGGTATTCTGGTGAAGCAAGCATGTGGAATGAGAACGCGTTGAATAATGTTTCAAAGATGAATCCAAAGTGTTTACAGATGAGATGTTGTTAACTAGAATCATCACTGACAACCCACAACGTTTCAAGTGTAAGCACCTTGCATTAGAAACATATGAAGTGTCTCTGCTGTAGAGGTAAGTCATGGGACACAATGAAATGATTCTCTGGCTGGCTCTGTCTAAATCGATTCTGAAATCATATCTTTGTTTTATGCACAGCTCTTCCGTGATTTTAGGCTCTTTGATCAGTTGGAAGTAATGCTCGATCTAAAATCACTAGGAGATTAAGTTGTTTATGACGTGCATTTAAAAAAGCAAGACTCGTCAAAAATTCATCACAATAAATATACTTTATTAGAATTTGCGACATACTAATTCTACTTTCGAATACAATTAGGACGCGGATTGGAATGGAGTGTTGGCATATCCTAATCGTTCTTCTTCTGTTTCCCATACTCAGAGTTTCTGCGCCTTCTGGCTTTTGGATGTGGCAGGATTTAACGGTAATTCATTGAGACATTGAGAGCATAAGGATCTCATGATATATTGCCTTACATGAAATTATAATAAAGCAAATAATGAATTCCAACACTGTACTTTTTCAATGATTACTACTTTGTTGTCAAAGTTGACAAGCACTTTTTAATACTTTTTATTGGTAAAATGTTTTGCAAAACCCAGTACATAAATGGTGATTAATATTAATGATTAATGGCAAAGAATTAAATAAAAAAAATATGAAGATACAAGGTTTCAGAAGAACGGCAACCACACACACACCCACACACATTTAAATGATGAGTTTGGTTCCAAATGAGAACTTTTCAAAATCATGTTTCTTTATTGTGCATTCCAATTAATATCAATCAAACAGCAGTTGGTTTGTTTTTAATAAAAAACAAGATTTTTGAAACATTTTAAAATCCGGGTTATCTCATTATGGAACCAAACTCTATACATATGGGTCAAAGACGTTAAGATGTCCCATCAAAAGACATTTTACAAAAGTGATTTTATGTCCATCGAATGCATATTAAATAGAAGTAAAATGTCTACTTTTATTCTCCAAAAAACTTAGTTGAACCATAATGTAATGAAATAATGTCACATGGTCACATTAAAATATATAAAAGAATAAGAGAGAATATTATATTTTATTGTGCATAAATTAGTAAAACATTCTTATTGACAAATGGGCAAAACCTAGGATAGTGGCAAAATAAAAAAACGACTGCTACTTGCATTTGGGGTGAAAGTAATTTGTCTTTTAATATGTCATAATTAGATTTTTGTTGTAAATATGCCTGACGAGATTGTTATGACATTTTAGTGGATGTCTTCTGTAAACCAGGGGAAATGTATGATATTTATTGTTTCCTCCAAAAAAAAAATTACAATTAAATTAAATAGGTAACTTTTTCATTTCAAAGCAGTATTACACTTGCTTAAACCCTTAAATGACTTAAATTACATGATTAAACCCTTTTACGTCTCTGACCCATATAAATGGTAAAACCAAATGGTCTCACAGGAATTTGTGGCATTGTCAAAAACTGCGATAGCTTTCATATGTTTAAATATATATCAACTGAATCTGATGGGAATTCATACCTATGTTACAAGGTGGCTCAGTCATGTGAATTCCTATTTCCAACGATCTCATTCATATGTTTTGTTACGATTTGACTTTTCCCCTGTGAAGGTTAGGTTTTAGGGGCAGGGTTAGGGTAGCCATTTATTATTGTTTTGCCACCTTGTGAAACTTGCGGTTTTGGTTAAATTAGCCTTTGCGGCTGCGATTTTAGGCATTGGGATGCGGTAAGAAGGTGTCGGATTTTGTGCCACGAATGCCTTGAGACTGGGTTGTATATACACATTGCAATGTGGAAACATTATATATATAACATTTTTTACACCTTTTCTACATGTTTAATTGCAAGTCAGATTTTTAACAAACACAATTTAAGTGAATTGTGTGGTGGGTGGCAAACTGTAGAAATTGGAAATAGGTAACTGTTTCATAGTCCTGTAAGATAAGATTGTCGATGGCTGCAATGTATTGATTCATATTTGTTGTGTGCAGTTGAAAATCTCTTCTTCTTTTTTTGTATTGTACAAATTCAAAAAGGAACCCAAGTTGAACACTGCTTTCAAAACTGTACTGTATCTAAATATTTGCTAAAGTTACAAAAGGCAACTCAGTGTTTGATCTGTTTAACACTTGTTATGCCCTCAGATTGTGAAGATTGCCATGAATGTATGTTATTTTCAGATGATAGTGTGAAAATAGCAGATGCTTTCATTTGTGAGCCACATAATACTGGCAAGTTTGAATGGTTAATTAATGTGTTGAATATAAAATGATTCACTTCCATCAAACACTTTGCATACCGTTTAACTGACATACATCTGCTTTTGTGGTGTTGGTAATATGCTTTGCTTGACTGCTTATAATAGTATTTTAGTGGATGTGTTAAAAGTTTGCAAAAGCTCTGTAGCTCCCGGACTGTGTGAAAGCCAAAAGGCTCTTTATCAATCCCGCTTTCTGGTGTCTGAGATAAAAACGGCACTAATTGATTTGAGCGCTGGTGCGGGTGCATGGGTTTGGGGGTTAATGGGGAGGAATTTAGTCGGTCATCACTGGACAAGCTCCAAGACTTTTCATATTAGCACTAAAGGAAGATTGAGCAAATACCTGCTTCCCACAGATGATTAATTTGTACGTAAATAATAATTACACATGAGTGAAATCCCTTTCATTTGATCCACAATAACAGATAAAATATCAGTTGGTCATAGACTGCTGCCATAACTTTTCCTGTTTTGTATTGTTGGTACCTTGAAAACATAGAAGCAGCGACTAGTAACAACCTAGAACTGAAAGCAAAAGTCACATTTGTTTGGGCCACAGTGTGAAGATAGTAAAGGCGTTTCCACAGAGAAGATGATGAATGCACCATATCAAGGACACGCCAATGTGCAAAGACCCACAGAACGAAATCATACTGGATAGAGACTGCTGCTTTTTGTGTCATTCACCAAATCCTAATATGTCAAATGTAAGGCTGTATTTCTAGACTTAGAATTGGTTTAAACTTAGTGGCTTTGTGTTTCAGAAATACTGTACACTCTTAAAAATATAGGTGCTTCTCGATGCCATAGAAGAACATTTTTTGTCTAAATGGTTCCATAAAGAACCTTTATCATCTGAAGAACCTTTATGTTTCACAAAAGCTTCTTTGTGGCAAAAAAAGGTTCTTCGGATTATAAAAAGGTAAGAAAGGGATGGTTCTTTAAAGAACGTTTGACTAAATGGTTCTTTGTGGATGAACAATTGTTCTCCTATGACATCGCTGTGAAGAACCTTTTAAGCACCTTTATTTTTAAGAGTGTAATACAACATTTGAAAATCACAATTTGTTGATCTGTTGGACCAAATATAGTTATTTAATAAAACAAGCTGTCATAGTAGTTATTTGAACTTGAAGGTATAAGAAACAGCAACATCTGGGTTTTCAGCTCATTAAGTCTTCACATTTTACTTAAGCTGATTTGGAAAACGTGTCTGTCAAATGCAATAGGTTTAGAGTCCTCAAACATGAACATCTAATTGTATGTAATTTTGTCCTGTCTATATCTTTCAGGTTGTTGAGAACTGCCCCGTACTGTCAGTAAAAGGTTAGATTTCTGTGTTGTTTCTTTCCTTTCTGTCTTTTTAATTGGTAAATATGTCCAACAATTAGTTAATTCCAAGTTTTATAAACTTTTTAAATTGTAAATGCCAATGTATTTATTTTAAATGTTTTAAAAATGTGTGCGTATTCACCAGTTATTCCCATACCCACGTTGTATCATATTTTTTGCAACCACCTTTCAACAGCGTTCTTGAGTTAAATTAAAAATGTCGATGCTTTGTATCAAATGCCAGGTTTTCTCGCTATTTAGTTTTCTCAGGTGGCACCACTGGGACGCCGAGACTAAAGCGCGTGCAGGTGAGGCATTCAGCGGTGCCAGGATAACATCAACCCAGAATCCACTGATGACATCCTTCAAATGAAACTTAAATTTCACACAGATTAACATATCAATGACCAAACCCTCGATTATTTTATTTCCATTTTATTTAAAACGGACAATGAAAGGAATTTGGGTTTGTTAAAGAAAATAAAAATCATATACAATATTTATTCATTAATTAACAATACAATCCACAGCTTTCACTTAACAGTTAAACATGTAGTTATTACATTTGTACAAGAGTTTTTCTACTAAATGGAGACTCCAAGATTTCTCAAAAACACCAGTGTTTTATTGATGACAGGTGCCCGCTGTTCTGCAAATACCATTTTTACAGAATGACTAAAATGCTTTTGGCAATAAAAAGTGCGAATTTGACAGGTAATTCCAACGTTGTATGTTAGGGGAATGGTCACACAACATTAAAATAGAAGATTAAAAAACAGTGAAGCGAAGTTGGCATCCGTGTTATTTTTATGCCAGTAACCCGTCTTTATAAAGTGCAGCTCCACATTGGTGATGCTGAGATGTACTCGATATCGAAACGTAAATACATTACAAAATTAAATTTAATTTGGGGTTTCGTTTACCCATTTCTTGGTCTTTCTGCAATTGTTTCTTTCAATAATTTCTTTAAATAAACAAAATTTTAACAAAAGGGAGAAAATGATAAAATTAATATATACATGCATAATTTATTTACTTGAGAACAATAGCTAATATAATTAGTCCATTAATCATTATTTTTACTCGATTCCTGGTCGCTCTGATCATCTGTGAAACAAACGTCAACGTCGCTGTCGTTGTCGCTTTTTTGTTCGGCATCTTCGAAGATATCTTCCATTTTGTCATCTGATTTTTTGATAGATTGACCTGGATGCCTGGATTTGACGTGCCTCTCCAAATCTCGCCGGCGCACTAGCACTTTACCGCAGAACTCGCACCTGTACGGAGTGTTTCCCTCCGCGTGCAGTCGGATGTGTTTGTTGAGATTGCTGGGATCACCAAAAGGCCTAAAACAGACTTTACATTTGAGTGGTTTGTAACCTGTATGAGTCCTCATGTGAATCTTCAGGCCGTATTTTCGAGAGTACAATTTGCCACAGTAAAGACACAAGTGTCCCTTTTTCGGTTTCCCCGAGTTCGGGTTGGATGTGGGAATAGACTCGAGCCTAGAACGGTTTTTCTCCACGGAAATGTCTGACAGCTGTTGCGTGTGCATCGCTATCTCCCTGTCGATGTTCGTAATTGAATTTAGGTCTGGATTAAGAGCAGGTGCGCCGAAGTAGGAGACGGTGTCGGGATATTTAAGCAGGTTGCCGAAGTGAAATTTAAGTGGGTAGTATGGCGAACTGTACAGGAGCTCTCCGTTGTAAACAGTGAATGGCATGAGGGGTATGTTGCAGTCTCCGTTGTATGATTTCCCCCCATCAAACTGCGATAGAGGGAACCTCTCGAAATGAAACGCGCTGGGTAGCTGTGAGTATCGCGAAGGGGATAGCGCAGAGTGCATGCGGTTGTCCACGTGTTTGAACGCAGAGGTCTCCTCAAAGTGTGGCAGTAAAGGAAACCCACGGATAGTGTTTGCGCAGGGAATCACAGGTGGCGTGGTATCCATAGGGTGCGCGCATTTTGACGGATGAACATTAGGCAAAGGTGACTTGATGCTTCCTAACAGTTTACTAAAACCGATGTTATTTGATTTTGCATTGGACTCAACTCTTGTCACTTCAGCCGGGGAGATCTTTGAAAGTCCCATTGGTTTAAAGGCAGAACGCACGCCAGGATGGAAGCCCATACTGTTAATTACAGATGGCGTTCCACCGAGGGCCATGATGTGTCCGGAGTTCCGGCCAGAGGTCACGCTCATGTCAAGGGCTCTGTCCTGCTCCTCCGAGCTTGTTTTTTTCAATAGTCCCGTTTTGGTGGCGGGCGAGGTGGATGCTGTCCTTTTCGAAGAATCGGACAGCAAGGTGTTGTGGCCGTTCCTTGGAGAAGACGAAGTGTTCGGGATATCCCCAGATTTTGGAGACCTGCTGAAGTTGTCCGTCCCTCTCGCTTGCTCGTTGCTCATGAAGCTTTTACCATTGCTTAAAGCGCAGTGGAAATGCACGTGGGCTTTGAGCGTGTTCGGGTATTTAAATATTCTCCAGCAATACCAGCAAATGTAACGCTCCTCACCTGAAAGATTACAAAGAAAATGCATTAAACGCCGTTACACTTTATAGCTTTTTCACTATGTTATAAATGTATTCTTCACATTGGCTTGACGCCACTTGGGCAGTCTGGGGTCAATTATATAGATGTAATGATTTTGTAATCCGCAAAACCCCGTTGTTTATTGTCACCATCAAAAGAGCAAGCGCCGGGCCAATCTGGCGTTTACCAACCAATACATTGAATAGACTTTCCCTGTTCGCTTTCCCGTGGAATTGACGGCAGCTGTTGCTTGAAATCGCAAGTCGCGTAAAACAATGAGGCTGGCCCATCTGTTGACGCCAGAGAATTGGAAGCGTATGTCAAGGACCGCACCGTGTATTGGCCAGGGAGCAGCTCTCACAGTTCACCGTCGCAAATCAGGGCAATATACATCCCACATAAAAGTTAGCATTCACCAGCTAACAATACCTTACGCACCCAGCTAATTTACCGTAAACCACCTTTTTGAATGTATTTGCTTTTGAATATATTAATATTAATGACTAGGCTATGCCATTTGTTAACCTCTTCCCCTGGCCGAGCACGCATCGCCCCTATTGAGATGGTTCTCGAATTTTAATTTATTAATGAATGAAATAAAAAGAGAGATTATACTGAGAGGACCGCATCAATCATTCGTTAATGTAACAAATACATGTGTGTGTCCAAATATATGTGTGTACTCTTAAACGCAGCTCAATAATTCTGGACCAATCAATGTGTGTAACTACTCTAGACTATAGAGACCTTTCGATTAACTAAGTAAAAGAGGATAATCTGAATCATTCTCAGCTACTAAATCTTTTAAATCGGATTTAAATAGGATTAGCCTCGATTCAGCTGGTGGCAGAGTAGCTTTAAAATACGCGTGTAATATCTCTTCTGATCTGTTATAATTCGTTTCCCGTTAATATTATTGTTTTACTGGAAATGACAGCTTTGAAAATTAATTTAAATTATTCTGTTCAGCTATGTGTATTGTTTTGTACGTATGTACAAAAGCGAATTCGGTAATGAGGAATATTTAGCCTAATTATTAATAAGCATTACATTTTCACGTTGTTTAGTTGAACGAAATTATAATACGCGTCTCACCTTTTTCGTCATGTGTTGGAGTGGCAGTCGTGGGAATGTCAAACCATTGGGCGAGTGCAGTGGAGTACCAAACGCTCAGTTCTTCCCCAGTTTGGATTTCTCTCAACACGCGATAGAATATCTTTAAGAAACCAGGAGGAAAATGTAAAAAATTAATAAATGTATTCAAACAAGATTCGATTCATTCAATATTTTTTCGTGGCTCACCTGTCCTCCAGGTAAATCCGACACCGCTTCAAGGTTTTGTTCTTGATTGTTTCTGGCCGCACGTATTAATCCAACCCACTCATGAACTGCACTGCCAGACTCGTCCACGAACTCACCTCTTACCAGACGAATCTGCAAATACACACATAACCATTAAAACATGCTTAACACTGTTTAACTCGTCACGGGAAGTAAATTGTTAAAGTTGCGATTTAAAAACGATATCTTGTTTTCCTTTTTTATGGTTTATATCTCATTTAAAACTAGTTAAATTATATTTGAATATTATATTTATTCTAAACGAAATGTTTAAAAATGTAGGCTAGTTGTATAAAATTATTTAAAAAAATATTCTAAATAGGCTATACTTTTTTTCTGGTTCCCCCTCTTTTAATCATTGTTAAATTTGTCACCCCAAGATATTTTAAACAATAACCCGTTAATGTGTTTTTATGCGGTCTATTAGACAATGGCGATATTTTCTAAAGAAAAGGACTCATAATTGAGTTGATATGAGAAACGAATTTGAAGAGTGTCAAAGCATTTCTATTCTGTTCAAACAAATTAAAGATTAAAGCGTGACATTTGACACGGAGATTGCACCTGATGATCGCCCGTGGCCCGGGGCGTTGCATTTACGCGCATCAATCACAGAAGCAGACAGCGGAAAGAGCTTCGGTCTATATACAATTTATTTATGAATGTTAATACTATTATTTATATGAAGTCTATTACATATCTGAGATTTATAGATGTTCTAACTTTAGAAAGCTTTTTTAAATGTTTTATTCCGTTTTCAATATTAAAATATTTTGCATAAAATTACCTAAAAACAATAAAAAATCTATTGACTTGTATAAATATAAAAAATAATTTAACATTGACTTTTATTTTCGCAACATTTTATTGTCATTAATGACAGTTATTGTATAATAGATATTTTTATTAAAATCAAGTGGTACATCGGAATTACCAGACCGCACGCCTATAACATTTAATGGGGAGAGGGCATGAAATCTCGCGCAAAAACTCAGGTCACCCTATTAAGGCGGTTAAGTTAAGACATAGGATGACAAGTTGTCCTGCTAACATAACTCAATTATTTCGAACCTGACAGCCTAAACTAATTAATAGGAGGACGCTTTATGAAGAGTGACACGTCAACATGAAGACTTGCTTTGAACATTTTTTGAACCTGCATCAAAAATTCTGTTACAGAAAAATAAATGCTTATGTTTGTAGTTTAAAACCTTACATTGTGCCTGCTTATTTAAATAATTAAAAAATAGGCCTAAATAATCGAATAAAAAAATAGAAGGGATATTTTCAGATTATAAATATTATAATTTATAATTTTATAATAATATAATTACACATCAGTTTTATTTATTATTTGATTAATTACCCCCAAAAAATTACAACATAAAAATGAAAAACGGAAATGGCATATCTGTATTATTATTGTAAATTGAATAACATTTCCTCAATCTTTAAAAAATTAATTAAACGTGTTGCATATTGCGAAACTTAGTGCACATAATTAAACTGTTGTTAAACAATGAAACTTTATTCACGCGCAAAATAAATCAAAGTAACTTGCCTTCTTTTTGACTCCAGCGTCCTTTCGGTCAGAAACGTACTTTCCAAGTTTAAAGATGCCCGGCACTGGTCCTATCCGCAGCCCTGCTGGGATGCTGCAGTCGGCAAACACACTGGGTGTCCGAGTCGCTTGCATGGCTGGCTCTGCGTGTGCAGCGGTATCAGAACCAGGAAGACCAAGCAGACACTGATTGAGATGAGCAGAGAGTCTGAGATGAGGACGGACTAATATCCGCCCGCGAAGTGACGTCGTGGCGTGTGTGATCTGGCTTTTCTTATGTCGCGTTAAGCTACCCCTCTGCACATTAATGCGCAAGGGCGAGCAGAGCGCGATGAGAGAGTTGCGCTCTTTTAGCAGCTGTAGAGCCCTCCGAAATAGTCACATGGAGACTTTCCCTCACCCTCACACATAATGAACCGCTCCAAACGGTCAAGAGACAATAGGCCCAGCGACCTTCCCATCCCCAAAATCCAATTTGTCAAGGGCAGAGAAAAGAGAGCGCAGAATCAAAGGTCTGGCGCAACCATTAATCCTCAGCATGTGGCTTTGTCCGCCAGACAGTTCCGATATTTTAAGTGACAAATCCACTGTATAATTTCTCCATAAATTCTCTCCCCCTTCATTGTTCCTTTACAAACCAGTTTTTGGAAATCAGTGACTACTTTAAATCTACTTGGCTGCATCCTTTTAGGTTTTATGTACTTCAAAGCTCTTTATCCTCTCCCTGGCTGTATTGTCTGATGCAGTTTCAACAAAAGGAGCAGGAATGTTTGGGAGACTTGTTAACTTCTATTGACTCCCGGCGTGTGCCGTGCTGGGACCGGGCAGGTACTCAACGGGAGAACCAGCAAAAAAGTAACAGCTTTTAAAACGCACGCCATCTTATCATTTCACACTTTTTGACAACAGGTGATGAATCAGGGAGGCCATTAGTCTTGATAAAGCACAACATATTTTTATCTTGCGCGTGGCTAAATGTGCTGCCTTATATTTTTTCATAACCTCTATTTGTAGTTTTATTTAAAAAATGAGCCTGCTACTTAAACGAATATTTCGAGTAATTTAAACCAAAATTTATGCAAAACATGTTTTTACATAAATCTCCATGTTTTCCTGTCCACACCTCCGACAGGAGGTTGGAGAGCCTATTGCTTTCACCTATACAGGACCCTTGGGTATCATTTGAAGTGAGTCCAGCGCATTGTTTTCGCGGTTTTAAAACTTCATTTGACCCCTTTGATCGTGCTCCTCAATGAGTGAACAGAGGGCGAGGGAAAGAAACAAGAATTTGTGGGCGATAAATTTAAGCCATGAACATGTCCTGCTAACCTCTGCCCCGGCTTCTCTGCGATGACACTCCGCTGTAATTGGAGAAGCAGAGGTGGGATTTCTTTCTTCGGGAAAAGGTACCCCACTGGTCCTTTTTGGGAGCCCTCTCTTTGGGCCGCTTAATGAGTCAAAGAGCGTGAACGACACGCGAACAATTTTTGAATAGGCGTATGGAAAGGCCGGCTGTGTGGTGGGTTATTTATTAATGTTGCCATTTGTGACTGGTTCCCATCCGCTCTGCAACAGCGGGTTCGGCCTTTACAGCGCTCACACCAGCCGGGCCGATTCTCATTCTTGTCTTGTGCCTTAAAGTCAAAGTTGTTCGGCTAATAAATTGTTCACCGTGGCGGAAACCGGGACGTTTTCTATTCTGTTCTGTAAGCGGAGAAATGCAGGAGTGAACGTCATCCCGATGCGCTCATTGGTGCACGGTGAGCGGTCAAAAAGCTCGATTTTGCGAGCAAAAGCAGTGTTCTGAGCAAATGGGATGGAAAATTAAATGAAATCAAATAGCTTGAACGGTCGCATTGTTCGGTGTCTTTTAAATAGCACATTAATTACATGGTAGCGGCTTTATTTCTCAGCAATATCGTGGACCCAAGCGGAGCATTCCAGAACTTTTACGCGCCTCGTCAAAGGAAAAAAGGTCGGATTGTGAATTTCGTAGAAAGTGTTGGTCAGGTGGTGAAAACATTTTCTCAGGGTCTCAGCATTACAATTCGAGCTAAATGTGGGATCTGATTTAACAGGTTGCCAAATAATGAACCATGAATGTAGAGTAACACTCGCTTTGTATAGAACTGTGGTTTAAAGGGACAGTGTCCCACCAGGGGATTCCATTCATGCGTCCAAACTGCTCCTGAATGCCAAGGGTTCACCACTCTATCTGAACGGTTCACAATGCCCAAGCTCCCTAACACATTTTTTACGCCAACCATAAAGTCTTTGCCATGCAAAGTGCCTTAACAGGCAAAACTAACATTCTTTTTTTCGTTGATTTCACTCTTGGATATTTCAGTGTTACGAAAAAAATGTAGCCTATAAAATTATATAGGCACGACTTGTCTGTTTTTATTCATTTGCCGTATTTTCACATTAGATTCAACAGGTTGCACGGCAAATATAATTATTTGACATTTCCCAGGTTAGAAATTAATATATATTTTTGCATATTAAAGATAAAAAAATATTTTGCCTGGCTATTTGAATGCGCTTAACCTATTCGCTGTTTCTGCGGGAAAGTGCAAGCCTTACAAAGGACGGACCAGCTGCGTCGCAGATAGGGGATGCGGGTGGGACATTAGTGATGCGATTGAATAGTAATTACTTGTATGGGAGTTCCACCAGATGACATGATTGGGATTTTAACCCAGACTAATATTCAAAGTCGCATTAGAAAGTGGGGAGATAAGTGGCTGCTGATTCGACTCTGTTCATGCGTGCTCCCATTTCTAAATGCTTTCAAAAGGAAGGGGTTGCCTCGTTTCAGTATTCAAAGCCTGACCAAAGTTAGCACTGGCTTTTGAACCGAGTTTCCCCGACTTTTACTCTCTTGTCCGAGTTAAAAGGGCTCGCATAATGGGGTGTAAACTTGTCTGAATTGAAATGTTTCGGTGTACCTTATAAATTCATACCCTTTTTCACTCGAACGCGCAGGAATGAACCTTCAGTCTATCCGATTCTCTCTGGTGTCGAACGCCTTTGCGGCGAGCTCTATTTGTGAAGTTCATTTTTAGGCAAATGTATTCAGGGAAGGGTTGCAGTGAATAGATGTGTGTGTCAGCCGGGCCTAATTGGGATTAAGGCACTAAAAACATATGCAGAAAGTGACAGAATTTCTCAGGTTTTAGAGAGGACCAACTTTTGGCCCCTTTTGATCCTTAAGGAGTAGACGCTGGGAAAAAACCTTTGCGTACCGACAGATCATTAGTTATTCCATTGATGAAGAATTCCATTCTTAATTCAGTCTCATAAATATTTTGAATAAATTGAGTGCATGCAGTATTCAAAGATAGAATTTGTGATACAAAATGCATGGGTATGTGGAAATATGATCTGTATTATGTGTGTTTTGTAGAAGAAATGTGACATCAGACAAAGATTAAACATCTTGAGTCCTACATTAGTTTAAGCACGTTTTAGATAAGACTTCATGTTTGATCAGACATCCTATTTGCTGTACATTATTTTCAATGCCATATTTTTATTTAATAACAAACAAAATTGCATACATCAAATAAGTACAGAAAATGGAAGAATAAAAGAACAAAGAGAGAATCAATCGTATGTGCACATCTAATTAGTTAATCTGATTTGCAGAGCACACTATGCGGAACAAAATGCAAGTGTGGACCTAGCAGGACCCTGGATAGCTCCTGTCTTTAAAATTGTTAAGGTCACATGCCAGATTCTAATTATATTGATAAATCACACATAATTCCGACATGCCTTCCCTGCTTATAAGGCAATTTGTTTTTATCATCATATAATACGAGCTAAGCACATAGCTCGGCATGCACATTACATGACTGGAAAAAGGAATGCTAATGATCACTACACACTGTCTGTACCCACCTCATTAATAGGCGGGATTGACATTTCTGGGTTTTCCATAATCCCAGTTCATTTCTGTGGAAAAAAAGAATGCAGGGCAAGTAATGGGCATTAATTGTGGCTCCCTTTTCAGGTGGGATGAGCTTGTGGAAATGATGACCATCGCTAGAACAGTAATGAAGAAGACTGCTGGTTAATCTGATATGTTCAAAACCTTGAATCGATTTTGTGCTGTCAAAAGGGTTCAGCAAACTGGGGTGAGATTGCAATTACTATTTTTGTTTTTAACAATAACAGTGAAATTCATTATGTTGTTTGCATTTACAAGTGAAGAATCATATAATTATTTATTTGTTTCAATGTTGAAATAACCTGCTGTCACAATACAATGCAGATAAATAAATTGAATATTATCCTTAAATCTGGCAAAATTCCTTTTCTGGCAAAATTCCTTTTTCAGATTAAATTGTTCTAATTTGGAATATTTAATTTTTGGGAATAATTCTAATTTGGAATTATTAACACAGAGGGCCCACAATTTTCCCAGGAACCATTATACTGAAAACAGCCACTAATAGCATTAATATGTAAATGTATTAAATATTGCAACATTAATTTGCAATCTGTGTAAAATAAAAATATGGCAAATATGAAGAACATTAAACAAAATTTATTTCTTTGAATATTTTTAGGGTTTTTAGAGTTTCTAACATTCTTTCAATGTCCTGTCCAAAACTGTAGATTTACTTCAGAACTTAGTCTTGCTTGTTTTTATTACTCCTAGCAATTTATTTGTCATTTCATTGCTGTGGACTGTCTGCCCATATATATGATGTAGTGTAAAGTTGTTTTGTCAGTGCTTTGGGTGATATTTTGTTTTGACCTGTATAAACCAATTTTATTGTAACCAACTCTATGATAGATGCCCGTTTTTTTCATATTATTATTATTATCTTGAAAATATTTTTTCTTTAGGAATTATTTTTAAGTAATGCCTTGGAAATTATGTTTAAAGTAGAAGCTGAGTCAATGCCACATCCCATGCTTTGCAAGTCTGTGATCATTTATGTCAACAATATGCCCCTTTTGCCCATAATGTACAGCTTCAGTAGTTTATAGTTTTCAAATGCACATCTCAACTCGTGGTTCAAGACAGGCCGAGTATGTGACATGTTCCAGTTGGAGCCGATCAGAATAGATCAGATGCAGATAAAAAGGATGATTTGGATAGAATGGGGCCACACCATGAGTGTGACTTCATGTTGTAGCAGTACTGTGTGTGATGGCTCAAAGTTCCCGTTGGCTAAGGAATCAAGGTGATAGCTTGAGTCTAGAATGACACATTTATTCTCCATGTTTTTATTGTATTTTGTTTACCCATTGTTTGTTTTCTGCACATCCACAGAGTGCCTGCATCTTACACCTGTTGCTTAAAAATAAGCATGTGCTACTGTGTTTTGTGAAAGATGATGTGCTCGATTGAACACTGGGGTGGTGAAGCATTGGTTTATCTTTGTAGATTATGGTTGAACTTTGCACAACCCCTTAAACTTAAGACACAGTCATGGGTGCACACAATTAAAACAAAACCTACAAAAAAAGTGTGTTGCTCAAAGCTTTATTTCTAGTGGACCAGTTGGTCAAGTTTAGGCACACAAGCATTAGGACACAAGATGCACTATTGAAGATTTTTCTTGATAAGATGGATAAGCGGAAGGCTCAGCTACTCTTCATCATCTGCTGCTCCAGAGATGGAATACGATTTCTCCTGTGTGTTGCTTTCAAATGTGTCATCCTCTGTTTTAATGGTCCTGAGGAAAAAAAAGAGAAGAAAAAAATGCAAAAATCTTTTTTTTGTCTCTACCAAGTGAAACCCCCATGTATTAAAAATAACTCTTCCTTTTTTTAGACTGTACAATTACAATGACTAATGTAACCAATTTTGAACATATTGTCTAATTCTTGAATAAAATGTCTTTATTTTGAGGAAGAGCATGTCTTTATATGTCAGAACACTTGTGCCAACCACTAGGTCACAGCTCTGACAGAATGCTACATTTATACTACCTGATAAGAAGAGTCTTCCTCTCAGTCAGCTCCACTGCCTGCTCTTGAGTGTAGTCAATTGAAGTGCCCGGGTCGCCAATCCCACCAGTGATCCCATTAACAAGACCTCTGCCGACTCCATCACCAAGACCTCTGCCCACTCCATCACCAGTCCCTCCGCCCACTCCTGTGCCCACACCTCCTGCCACACATACAGCTCCAGCACCCTGGACGCTCATAGTGCCACTCATAATGGACATGGTTTGCATGGTCTGCACCATGCCAGTTAGACGAGTGTCCTCACCCTCAATAAGCTTCCTGTGTACATCCAAAGAGGAGGGAGGGTTGAAGAAAAGAAGCTTGTGTTTTAGGAGTCTGACTTATTTTCTGTCTTATTATTATAATTTTTAAATGCATTGGGTTATGTAATGATACCTGTAAGTGGTAATTTCTATCTCAAGACCCATTTTAATATTGAGCAGTTCTTGGTATTCACGCAGGAGCATTGCCATCCTTTCTTTGGTGGATTTCAGCTCAAGCTGCAAGGCTTCTATTCTTGCCTGGCAAAAAATTTTTCAGTAGGTCAATTTTTTGTTAGAACTTATTGATATATTATTGTACAGGATATTTCATGATTTTGTTAGACTTTTCACCTTGAGTTCCTCTAGTTCTTTTCTGTACTTCTCTTGAGTCTCCTGGATTTTTGCTTCCAAAGCCTGGTTTTTTATCTTTAATGACTCCAAGTCCTGCACCTTATTTTGGATCTAGAAAAGTATCACATTCAATAATAAAATAATTTATTTCAAATAACATAAAATAATATTGTTTTTAATTGCAATACAATTATGTAATCACCACCAAGTTGGTGAGCCCATCTGTTAAAGAAATATAACTGAAACATACGTCTTTCTTTGCAGTAACAATTTCCTCTCTTATGCTTCGAGCTTTGTCCATTTGCTTTGTCGATTTGTTGTTGAGGTCATCGAATTTAGTTTTGTACCATGAATCCATTTCCTATACAAAAATAAAATAATTTGTACTAATTATTTCAAATACAGACTATATATCCTAAATAACCCCCTCTCTACATTTAACGAGGACTATAGCATTTAATATAGGATTTTTAATCGTATACATTATTATTATTTGCCCACCTCTAAATTCTTGGCGGCCATGTTATCATACTGAAGTTGGATTTGCTTGAGCGCGTTTGACAGGTCGGGAAGAGAGAATGCGTCTTGGGCTGTGGCGTGGGCTGCGTACATCTGTCTCATAAGGTCGTCGATTTCCTAAAAATGCGATATAAATATTACAGTAAACGACATTTCAAAAGGTTGTATTTTTTATTTATTGGTAGGCTAAAAATGTAATCACCTCCTTGTGTACTCTTTGAAGGAATTCTAATTCCACCTCCAAGTTTTCCAGCTGCTTTTCTAAAGCAATGCGCGTGGAGGTTGCGGCGTCCACGTCCTGTTAAAATGATCAAACATAAGGCTAGAAGCCTCACGGATTTTTTTCTACATAAAGTAATATAAGAAAACGTCATTAGAAAAGATACAGACCGGACGGAAAGCCTCGATGTCAAGCTCGGCTTTCTTCCTCATCTCCACGGCTTCCTCGTATTTAACCTTCATCATCTCCAGCTGACCCGCCATAGCATCCTTTGCAGCTACAGCGTAGTCCTTAAAAATAAAACGGAGTAATATTATGTGCTGTTTTCTGACAAAAAAGTCAGGTTAAATTTATTAGGTTTTTAAACCTTCAAACTGATTTAGGTTATATTGCCATTCTTTTTAATATGGTACAGATATATTCGAAGATATAACTATTAAAAACTATTGGAATATTGGCACACCAATTTAAATATTTACCCGCTGGACTCTCATTTGGTCAGCAAGCCTCTTCAGTTCCTTGAGTTGCTCCTCGTACAACAAGCGCAGGCCGGTGGGCTTCAAGTATCGATTCTGGAGGGCCTCGATTTCAGTCTCCAGCAACTTGTTCTGCTGCTCCAGAGATCTGACCTTTTTGACATAGAAAAGGGTGACACAGGATATATGTAGCTTACATTTTCTCTTGAGAAGAACGGCTTCTGTCCATAGAGGTGCTAATAATTCGCTTTATCTTCTGAGCCAGCAGTGGCATCTCCACACTGCCAGTCTGCGCCATCCACTCAAGCGTGACCACATCAGACAAATTCTGTCAAAATGCCTCTGAAAGTAAGCCCCGCTTACAAGGGCATTAAATATCCTTCCTTTTTTTCAGTGTCAAAAATTTAACATTAGGCCTATTGCTATTTATTTTGCTGTGTAAACACATAAACAAGCATAAAACGCACAGTGCGTAATTAAGTTTCGCATTCTTATATGTTTTTGATTATTTTTGTCATTTAGTTCTGTTCATTGTTAAAAAAGATGCAATATATTGTGAATGGGTGATGTGCTTAATTGCCTTCTCGATGTATGCTGCCAGTCGGTCGTTGAGCAGGACCATCTCTTGTTTCTCACTGGTTCGTGTACTGAGGAATTCACGGTTTTCCGCAGCAACTTGATCGAGATCGACGCCTGCGCCCCGTCCACTTAAACAGATGGCCCCCATTTCGCCACTGCAATTCAGATTTATAAAAAAATATTAGTTTAAAAAAACTGTAACCTACATAGGAAGTGAACTTTAGGTTGCGTCTGGCTATATGCCAAGGAAGGAAGATATATTTCATTGTCATGTTGGATTTTATTAGCCGACAGTTATTGAGAGTACTCGCGTCTTTTGGAGACCGAGTGTGATTTCTAACGGAACAATAACTCTTGAAAGCAAAATATAAACATGACGTGGGAACCTTTGAAGCATATTCAGAATAAATAAAATAAAGCCAATTATTATGAAGTAAAGAAAAAAGCTAAATAAATAGGTAAATGGAAAGAAAACTGTTTTTATCGCCCCTTTCTTTTGGTTGTAATGCTATGTTTCCTCTTTTAACATTTGAAATATTCTTGTTTAACAGTGCAGTTGTTTTTAACATTTTTTAATGTCATTAAATATCATAGTGTTACATTTTATTGAATATAAAATACATTATTGAATATAGTATAATATTGTGCTTTTGAAAATGATTTCAATGATACAGCAGATAAAAAAAAACATGGTTCTTTTGATCTAATAAGGCAGATGGTGAAATGCATTTGACGATATTCTTCCCTGTCCCAAAGGCATATGCTCAAAAATAAATAAATAAAATAAATAAATTGATTTCAACCCATGGTTTGGTCAACTACAACTATAGGTTAATTTAACCCAAAGCTTGGGTTTGTCCATTTTTGACCCAACCATGTGTTGAAAACAACCCACCACATAGTATTTGTAAAAGTTTTTAAACACTGTCACTCCCTTCCTTCAATCGAGAAAAGATAGGCAGTGCTTACCCAGTCATGAGGGGACGGCTGCGTGAGGATGAGATGGTTCTACGGCCCACTGCCATGTTGCTGCTGACTGCTATGGCATTGCGGGAGTAGCTGGCCGAACGGCACCTTCCGGTTTCCCGTCTGACAGGGGAAGGGCTGCTTACCCTCACCTGATAAGAGGAGGTGCTGGTATCCTCGAAATGGCGGCGATAAGATGAGATCCTTTCAGGGCTGCGACTCATCATGGAACAGTGGCTTGTTTCAGTTCCTGGACTTGAAGGCCTTAATGTGTTGATCTTCCGTGAAGCTCCACTCACAAATACACACTCTTTGACAAGTGGTCCATGCTTCTTATACTAGGTCTCCATTATGAGTCAACGCTTCTGGAATTTCGAGCCTCTGCATCATAGCGAAACTGGCCTGTCGCTCAAACATTTATCAGGTTATTGAGATGTGTTGAATGGAGTGAAATTATGAGGTAGCATGGGTCCATTACTCTGTAGGTGCAGCTGGGATGTGATGTGGTTTGATTTGAAGGGATTTAATTACACATGCTTCAAGACGAGGCATGGAATAATGTCATGAGGTCAACGTGGAGAGAGATACTTGGTGAGAGATGTGATATTAATAGACGTTAATCTGAACCCTATCTACATGAAAGTGTGTAACAATGAGAAATCTAACGGGAATTAACAACATTTTTTTATGGCCTGTCAGAAATTCATGCTTGAGATGACTCGAGGATATAAGTGGGAATAACAGTCTTGGGGTTGGGCCCTTTAATTAGGGTCCAAGGTTTTAAAAGCTCTGCCAATAGTATAATGGTCTATTTTTGCAAGCTAAATCAACTTACATGCTGCCAATTTTTGCCATTACATTTTATTTTAATTGTTGACCAGATCTGGTTCATTAGTTCTTCCCTGCTATCTAAGATTACCCAAGCATGTGGGTGAAAGGCTGGGTCTGCATTTCTCTGGGATGTGAACAGTGCTAAATGAGCTTAAACACCGAGGTGTTGTTTAACTCCCTCTATCTTATTGATTTACAGTACATTAGTCAGCCCAGTAGTGGTGCGCTCAAATGGAAAAACAATGACAGCGCTGGTAGACACACTTGAGGTTATAGTAAGGCGCTGTTATTATATTCATTTTTACGTTTGATGTTGAGGTTGTTTGCTCATTTCTAATAAAAACATTTGAAATACTTTCAAAAAAGGGTTGTGAAAGCTTTATCACATCAGTGATTATTAGGGTACACATGTCTTGCTTAAAGATTAACCTGCTGGTGCAGAAACCCTTATATGATTTAGGGGAGTAACACATCACAAAAGAACATGAAATGACAGCCAGATGATGTATAGTGTAAAAGGGACTATAGGTATAGGATCTAAACGGGATTCTGGAATAGGAATACCTTGACCCAATTTAAAACATCATCATTGATTGACTGTTATTATTATCATTATTGCTAACCCACACTGATAATCTTTGTCTCTAAAACTGTTGATGCTAATAAATTAATAATCTAACTATAATTGTTTACATTTCTTTCCTAAATGGTAAATATTTAAGTAATGCCTTTCTCAGTACATCGCCCAAAGTCAATAAAAGTTCAACCAAAGATAAGACCCAGGCGCTATTCGATTTTGAATCTTAACATTCACTTACTGTAAGTCTTTGATCATTTTTGCAACATTGGAAGACAGGAAAAAGTGGATATACTGTTTTTGTTTTAGTTAAGTAGAATATACACAATGGAGCATCAAAGTTTTATTTTCAAGAATATAAAACAATTCTCTGATATAATATTTGGATTTTCTGCTCAAATATATTATAACAGTTATAAATGTTACAGTATAACAGCCCTATAGATATCAGTCATAATCAGACTCATTGTAAGCCTCTGAATTTCATGTGAATGCACGCTGCTCATGTCATATAACAGTGCATCTTTTAAAGCTTAAAATGTAACCACACAATTTCATTCGGTCAAAACCATTAAATTCCTGTGTATCAGTGGCACATTCTGAATAAGTGTCAATGGCGGATTACAAAGTCGGATTGTAATAGCACTGCATTGCTTTCACAGTGTAACCATGACAATATTGTGAGGTTCACTCTTTGGTTTGTATTAGTTCACGTTCTGCCCAGTCTTTCCATCCGCCGGGGTAATGCTGGACACTACAGGAAAAGGGAGACAAAAACTTGTTTTCGATTTCTGGGTAGTTAAGTCATAAAAATGATCAATTCATATTTTTATTTACTTTTCAGGCGCATAAGGAGGCAAAGAAAATGTGTCACAGCTTTTGGTTTTATATTAAATCCTTACCTGGTGTAACCTAAAGACACTGCAGCATCCAGTGCTGTTTTGCTTCTTACACCAGCTAGGCAGGTAAAAACAATCTTCTGGGAGTGCGATGGCATGTCTCCACCGTACTTCTCCTTGAACTCCTCTGGACTAAGCTGGAGAGATCCATTCACCTGTGCCACTGTATGTGAAAAAAAAACAAGAGAAAAGTCACACAGTGAATTAAAAAATAATAGGTGACTTGAACTATTTTGTGTACAGTTAGTAGCTTCCATATGGGTGTTTAAAAACAAGACCTAAAACGTGTACATGCAAACAGGAAGCACCTACAGGGTACGTTAATGGAGCCCGGTATATTCCCGTACTCCCGGAGTTCCCACGGCTCACGGACGTCTATAACCACACCGGACCGGGCCACCAGCATCTTCTTCAGCTGCTCGTAGGACACGTCTATTGAAGGATTGCTCGATGAGCTGAAATGTCGCAATAAGCCACCCTCGTAACGTATAACACAGGTATCTGAAAGACGACAACAACATGGTCACTTGACCAACATAGGACGTGCTTCCGCAGCATGGGTCTTTTTGAAATCTGCCTTATAGATCAATATTTACAATCACAACACCAAACTATGCAACGTAGACTTTACATAACTACGACTTTTACGTGTTCATTATGATATGCATGGTAAATGCATGTTTGCAATGTATAATCTGTCAATGTCAGACTAGCTATATTACACGTTGCTGTTGAATTTAGACTCCAAGTATCAAACACTCACGCTGTAAGCATCGTAAATGTGTCCAGCGTGAACCCTCTGCCAGCGGTCTTGTTACAGAAATAACATTTCTGCTCGCTAAAACGCGGGGAATGCTCCTCGATAGCCTAGCACAGACTTTTAACGCCATGCTCGGATTGGGCAAGGTTACGATGTTCCCTTTGTCTTGTTTGTATGTGAATATAAACGAAATTACAACGCGATTGCGTTCAAGTTACGTAGCTTGGTTGCGCACTACTACGGATCACGTTAAAGGGATACTACCAAGTAGTCACCACTGCAGCGCGGTGACGTCATGCATTTCGACGTCATGCGTGTATAAGTGCGCATGCGCAATGTGACGTACTGCATGCCTTTTTGTTTACGTTTGTATATGCAAACATGATCAAACAACACGGGGATGGATTCGATTTCAATGTCACTAAGTGATCGAGCATATTTATTTTTTATAACAGTGCTGTCTTTGTCATAGTCACAGAGGATGTCATTTAAAAACGTTAGTTTGTGATACGGGTTCACATTTGAAATGGCATGGTTTCTTTTTAAAACGTTTAAAATGGAGCCCTAAAACAAATTAAGGCTTGAAAATATAAGAGCTTTAAAAAAAAAAAAACGTTTTAACAATTTGTATTTTTTTAGCAGGGCATTTACAACCTGAGAACTGGTGGTTTACGTCAACTGCACTTCTATTTCTAATTTATTTTTCTATTGTTCTTTTTCTCACATTTTTAATCAATCTTATTGCTGTTTTATTCTTTCTTCATGATGTTATTATAATACTAAACTAGTACTTTATTTATCAATTTAGTCATATTGCGTTCTTAATATTATCATATATTTTTATGTTATACATCTTTTCAATAAAACTTCGAAAGGTTCCCCTGATTAAAACTTTACCCAAATATAAGCGAATATGCAATTGTGGCGAAAAGGTTAGAATATATTTCAACCGCATTTTGTAGATTCACAAACGCGTTTGGTCCTGACTCCTGCGAGCATCCGTAGTGCGTCGATGAGGATGCGACCACGTGATCCATGTAATACTTGTGCTTTCTGTTCTTCAAATGCCACCTACTATGCTCACAAACTCCCTTAATAAGTGTTGTTTTTTGGCATTGCGCAGTTAATAGTTGTTTAAGGGCTACTTTTAAACACTTAGACAAAACTATCACCAGGTATTTCTCCCGTTTCCAGAAACTTGTAAGGATTTATAAGTTGTTATATCAGCCTAGCTGTTCCACCTGGACACTTGTCAACTGACGGTCACTTGGTTGTTGTGAGTCTGGAGAGGAGGGGAAAGTAAACGGGGTAAGATGTGCTTATAACTGTCATTCAAAGATTGTTTGACATTTGTAGCAACTGGTCTTTTATTTAGCCCTATGCTGTAAACAGATCTGACTTCATGCCGAAAAAGGAAAGGCCTCTGATTTATGCTGTCTGTCAGTTAGCACAGTCTGATCATTTGCTTCGGTTCAAGTGTTATTGTGTGTTCTGTTAAAGTGGTTACCTATTATTAATTATTATTTTGTATACGTTCTCAATCCTCGTATTCCTAATGACGTCATTAAAAGTCATGCTTGACATTCTGATGCTAGTGACACTGTAGGTTTTGGCCCCTGTTACGATGAAATAGGTAAATCAAATATTCCAATTAGAGGATTAACATAGTTGTGTATGATCGTGTGGTTATTGACCGCTGGTGTTTGTGTTTTAGCAATAAATGCAGATCTTTAAAATATAGTCAGTCATCAAATGGATCTTGGATCTTTTAAAACTGGTTGCCCACCGTTTGACACACCCCTTTCAGGTCTTGAAATACTCTACAGGTACATCTAAAAAAGTTGGAATATCGTGAAAATAGTCAATCGTTTTTTCACTCATTTCAGAAAGTTAAACTCATATATTATATAGATTCGTTACACATAGAGTGAAATATTTATGATTATGGCTTACATATAATGAAAACCCACAATTCAGTGTCTCAAAAAAGTAGATTATTTTTTGAGATCAATCAAAAGAAAGGATAATTTAAAAAGAAATGTCAGGCTTCTGAAAATTATGTTAATTTGTATGCACTCAATATTTGGATGGGCCTCCTTTTGCATGAATTACTGCATCAATGCGGCATGGCATGGAGGCAATCAGCCTGTGGCACTGCTCATGTGTAATGGAAGCACAGGTTGCTTTGATAGCGGCCTTCATGTCATCTGCATTGTTGAGTCTGGTGTCTCTCTTCTTCCTCTTGACAAGGTCAGGCGGGTTTGCTGGCCAATCAAGCACAGTACTACCATGGTCATTGAACCAGCTTTTGGCACCTTTGGCAGTGTGGGCAGGTGCCAAGTCCTGCTGGAAAATGAAATCAGCATCTCCATAAAGCTTGTCAGCAGAAGGAAGCATGAAGTGCTCAAAAATTTCCTACTAGATGGCTGCGTTGACTGTGGACTTCAGAGAAAACAGTGGACCAACACCAGATGACATGGCAGCACAATCATCACTGACTGTCGAAACTTCACTATGGACTTCAAGCAACATGGAGTCTGTGCCTCTCCACTCTTCCTCCAGACTCTGGGACCTTGATTTCCAAATGAAATGCAAAATTAACTTTTATCTGAAAATAGGACTTTGGTCCACTGTGTTTTCTGAAGTCCACAGTCAAGCAACCATCTACCAGTACATTTTAGAGATCTTCATGCTTCCTTCTGCTGATAAGCTTTATGGAGATGCTGATTTCATTGTCTAGCAGGACCCGGCACCTGCCCATACTGCTAAAGGTACCAAAAGCTGGTTCAATGACCATGGTGATACTATTCCTAATTGGCCAGCAAACACGCCTGACGTGAATCCCATAGAGAATCTATGGTGTATTGTCAAGAGGTTGATGAGTGACACAGACCCAACAATATAGATGACCTGATGGCCGCTATCTAAGCAACCTGGGCTTCCATTACACCTGAGCAGTGCCACAGGCTGATGCCTCCATGCCACGCCACATTGATGCAGTAATTCATGCAAAAGGAGGCCCAACCAAATATTAAGTGCATAGAAATGAACATTCTTTTCAGAAGCCTAACATTTCTGTTTAAAATATATATATTTTATTGATCTTATGTAATATTCTAATTTTCTGAGGCACTGAATTTTGGGTTTTCATTATCTATAGGCCATAATCATCAACTTTTCAAGAAATAAAGACTTGAAATATTTCACTCTTTATGTAATGAGTCTATATAATATATGTGTTTCACTTTGTAAAATGATTGAAAAAAATCTTATGTAAAAGTTTTCCCTGTGTTAATTTCTTCATGCCTTAAATGACTTAAATTGAAACTCTACACCCTTGCTTCAAATAGTACACATGCATTAATGAATATGCAAATTATCTCCCGCCTCCATTCAATCACATGAGCTTGTACCATTGATATAGGTACACAGATGCATCTTATGACATGTGAGCAGCTTGTGCTTGTGTTGCAGAAGCAGTGCTGAAACGGCAGCGATTGTTTCAGTGCCGAGACTTTGTGGCAACTTTTTTTTAAAGAGGCTAGCGGCGAATGAGTTAAATTTGTGAATTTGCACATGGTTTATCTTGAAGCATATTAAAAACTACACATATACATATAAACAACATTAAAAACTTGATTTTCACCACAGGGGGACTTTAAAAATTGTGTCTGCCCTCACCAACAACATAATAATCTCTTAGCTGTTACTATGTATCACATTTCAGTGTTGCTTAGGAACCACTAGGAAAGAAAGTGTAATATTTTTTTAATCAACATGTATTTCTTAAAATTAAAAAACACCTTGACCTTTTGAGATGATTAATTTAAGAGTCTTCAAAAACCCAATTTAAACTGTGCAGTGGGCTCACATTTTCAATATGTGACTTTTTTTCCTAGATACAAATGCGGCTGAAAGACCCCTTCTCTTTAAGAAGCGCAGACATGACCAAGCGGTCAAACAAGCCAAAAAAGCCTCGGGATGAAGACTCTTCCGATGAGGTCGGCGGTAAGGATGCCATTTCTCACGTTGTTCAAGGGACATCTGGTTCCTGGATATATGAAACATGAACATGTTCTTTAGTATATATAAAATATAAGATTATTCTTAAGATAAATAATAGGAAGCAAAGAATGTTTCTTAAAGAAGTAGTTTACTTCAAAATTTTCCCCCATTGACTCTTCGTAGTACACTACAAAAATGACTTTCTTGCTTAGACTTTTTTTCCGGTTTCCCAGTAAAAATGTATAAACATTCTTCAATCAAGAAGCATTGTCTTGATGAGCTAAACTGACCTAAGAAAATAAATCTTGTTTTTCGTAAAAAAAGATGAAATTTCAGTGAATTTGTGCTTAAAAAACTAAACATTTTTTTACTAAAAACAAGACTTTTGCTCTTCAAGAAAATGCATCTTGATTCAATAATTTGTAGAGATTTTTACTGGAAAACAAGAAAAAAGACTCCGTAAGAAAGTGTTTTTTTGCAGTGTAGGAATAAAAAAATAAGGCAGTTAAGAAGTATTTTTCTATTAAGAATGTTTTGTGAATCTGCCCCTGATGCTTGAAATCACAGACAAATTTCCATCACATTTTAGACATGACAGGATCTAGCATGTATGTAGTTCCTCGGTCATAACACCAGGCATTCGGTTCAAGATTATTTATGTAATAGTACTCAAACAGAGTTGTAAGGTCTGCAGTGAAGATGTATGTTTTTATGCCATTTAGGACTGACATGTCAACATGTGAGCAGAGCTGTGGACCTCAGTTCGGTGAAGAAGGCAGTGACGGGCAGTCTATGGTCTGTCTGCTCGGAATGCCTTAAAGAGAGAAAGATGTTTGAGGGCGATGCAGCAGGAGTTCATGACATCCTTGTTTGCCTCAAGTGTGGCTTCCAGGTAAAAATAAAAAAAAATGTTTTGCTATTATGTTTTTATAGCATTTCACCAAAACACCTGAGACATTATGTAATAATTAATGTATAATCTACACAATCTATTTGTCCGATCTAACACTATAGAATAATTTGTATATAATTAATGTAGTATTTTGCAATTGTACCTGAATTCCCCACATCCTTATTCAAATGACATATTTGTCCTGATGAAAGGATCTAAGTTTGCTCATTCACTAATGCAGGGATGTAACCAGGCAGAATCTCAGCATTCTACAAAACACCAGCAAGCCCATCACTCGGATTCTCACTGTATCACCATCAGCCTCAGTACATGGAAGGCCTGGTAAGAAAACACAACTTACGAGGCAGCATTTTATATGATCCTTGTTTAAGTCATTTGATTCATGTGAGTCTGGGGTTTATGTAATAGATTATCAAATGTGCTTTGGCAGGTGCTTTGAATGTAATGAAGAGCTCTCCACTCACTGCAATAAGAAGGCACTCGCTCAGACTCTAGACTTCCTCCAGAAGCACTCGGCAAAAACCACCTCAGGTAGTTCTTATTCAACATCTGATTTCCATCTAATAATGTTATTAACAGTCATTACACTGGTGCGGGGGCTGATTCTCCTCTGAAAATAGAAACCTGAAATTGCTTTATTTTTGATTCCCAAGTAGAAGGTTACAATGTTTTGTTTATGCTTAATATGGTCTCTTTGTATACTTTGTTTTACTTTAACGAATTCTCAACTGAAAGCACTGCAGTGATGTCATCTATATACATTTCTGCTGTATTTCTTCTCTCCTGTATTCAGTTTAATGGTTGGAAAAAAACTTGCAAACCAAATAGATTTAACAGTTATTTTCTACATGGCGCCTTACAAACACTTGTTTACTTGTTGCTTTGTTAATTTGTTATTTTATTAAATCCAACGATCACAGTAATTTTTGTGGAAAAAACGTTTAACTCGACATATTAACATATGTCGTTAATATGTCAATGACATATTAACCTCTGTGATATTACAAGGCTCTCAGTCTTTAAATAGCTCATCTGGTGGAACGTGACAGATGATGCTACCAGGTCATGGGTTCAATCACAGGGAATGCATGGATTTGTGAACATAATATGGATATATACTTCGGATAATAGTAGCTGCCAAACACATAAGTTATTTTATATATTTCCAGTCAGTTTGTTTCTTGTCAGAACTGGCAGACAGCCATCTGTCGTACTGTAGCTCCCTGGTTCCACCTAGAGTTCCAGCTGCTTTACTGCCTTGAACAAAATATAAAACAACCTTTTGCAAAAGATGCTTATGATTTAATTAAGTTGTGCTAAATGAAGGAGGCTGTGGGGTTATTTAAGGAACACACTAATATTTTAAAATATATCCTCTGATATGACTTTTTGAGCTCAGTGTGAGAAGCGGTCTTGTGTGATTTTTCAGTCCCGGTTAAGAAATACCATGAATGTGCTGTTTTCAGGGTTATGTACATATGTTGGATCAACGGCATGCAGACAGAGAGAAATCAAATTTAGCATAAGCTACCTAATTTGAGCTCTTATTAAGTTATTTCAGTTGGTTAAGAATCATCTGTTAGATAACGTATTAGTGATCTTTCTCCCCTAAAGCAAAACAAAACTTCGTTTTTTTGAGGGAACTTTGATTCTTGTGCTGTAATTATTTGGGATGGTGTTTGCCGCTTTGAAAGATTCGAAATCTCATCCTCAAATATTACAGAACTATCATTTTCTTGTTAGTAGACAACTAATGAAATGCATTCAAATGTTCTACCCTGTGTTCCTGCTTTGGTGGAGTGGAGCTAAGCTCAGTCCGACTGGTCTCCTGTCAGTCTCGGGTCTGTGCGACTCAGGGTCTTGCTGCAGAAGCTGTGCTCCAATTCCTTTAATGCCGCATGGCTGCGCTCATTAATGCCATTAGGCGCTTGAGTGCTGCTCCCCGCTCAGATTCCCTAAAGAACGGCTGCAGCTGTGAGGAGACAGGATCCTGTGCTTTGCTCCTCCCCCTGCCCTGCCGCATCTCCCTTGATTCCTCTTCTCAGTTGAAACCTTTAGGGGAGGGTCTTAGGAAAGGTCAAATGTTGCGAGGGTAGCTCAAGATATATATGAAAGCTGATTTAAGAGTTTTACTTTCAGCTTAGCGGGCTGTCAACATGATATTTTAGCTTCAACTTAGCAGGACGTTTTATTATTGTCAACTTAAGTTAATGTCTTTTGGTACTAACTTCGATCTGTTTGACTTGACGAACACAGAGTAAACCCTCTAACCAGTCGCACTGGGTGGTATTCCTCTGTTGAGGACCAGAAGTTAGCTGGTGGTGGTCCGTGGTGCTGGGGCAGTGCCGTGCCACCTCCGGCCCACATCCTTCATACTCGGCTCTTTAAATTACCTGTTGCCATTCTTCTGTGTTCATTGTTCCTGGAAGGCTGGCTCAATAAGGGAGAAATGGGCGGCCATTGTGACTGCAAAATGGACTGGCGCTGGCATAGAGGAGCTGGTGAAATTGCATTTCTGCGATATTTGAAGGCCAGGTTTTTTTAGACAGTGGCTATTGTCGCATTCGCTTTTTCTCATAGACCCACATCACAAAAGAGCCCCAGCAAGAATTTTCCAGAATCCATAATAGTTTTCCACAACAAGAGCGGGGAGAAGAAAGAAAATCTATTAACTGCGCTCTCTCACCAAAAAGGCCTTCAGCTCAAGTACCAGAGTCTGGGTAGAAAGAGACTTGACCTCAGAGTTCCAGGCTTGTGCTTGAAACACAGCTGGGGTGGCTTTATTTTGAGGAAATTAAATTGTTTTTCACTCAATAGGCCTCTGAGTCTGGCATGTACAGCAGTTGATTCTTCATTTTCTCGTATTGGTTTTTGGGTTGGTTTTATTTATTACCGTTTTACACATCATTTCATATCTTATTAAGTGGGTATACTGTATACATTTTTGTCCTGTGAATGTCTTGTATTAAAGGGGTGATATGACACTGTTGAAACAAATATAATCATTTTTTTTTTAAGTTATGCAATACAAAAACGCTGTTCTTCCCACATACCGTGCGTGTTTGTATCTCCTCTTTGCCCCGTCTCACTGAAACCATGGATTTTAACAAAGCTCATTGCTCTGGAAAGCGAAGTGTGCCTTTATTGGCCAGTAAACCGGTGCGTAGTGATTGGTCAAATACTGCAAGCGTCTAATGAAAAGTAACTGCTCTTACAATATTTGGAACATCAGGTTCCAAAGCAATCGTACTGACAGATACGCCCACCTTTCTTGCGTATACATTTGGTGGTCTAGTCAAAGCATACCACGAAGTGACGTAGATTTGTGGGGGTGTGGTTACACGAAGCGTTTCAGGCAGGTCTGGGTGAGCATCCATTTCTAGATAGAATGCATCTTTTGTTCCGACACTTTAATTTTACGTGACTTATACATGCATGGGCAACTAATAACACATCAAAGACACAGAAAAACACGTATTCGAGCGATATGATATGGTATTTCAAATGTAATATGACCCCTTTAAAGTAATATTACATAATATTTCTTATAATAACAGTGGTGGGGATAGATATGACAAAAACAATACTTTAATAAATTGTTTGTGTAGTAACTCATTGGGAATATTTATCATATGTAGTGGGCGCTTTTGACTCCAGCTCTCTTATGGATGTGGGTGCATTACACTTAAAAACAGGTTAATCCTGTTTTATGACTAAAAATGTCATTGGTTTACGTGTTTTTGTGCTTGGACACTTGATGCACAAGAAAGTGGCGCTAGTGCGGATGATACACGCATTTATATTCTGGCCGTGTTTCTGGGGTCTTCAACTGTTCTATGACGATACTTCTGCAAATATAGATACAATGGTAGATAAGAATTCTTATGTTCACATTACATGGAAGTTGCATCGTACTCCAAATGATCCAAAGTATTTTTTTCTTTAGCTACGTATACACTATATATTTAAACCACAGGTTCAAGAACTTAAGGTTTTACTGTATATCTAATGTCTTGTTGATTAGAGGATGTTGGCCTCGGGTGCGAGAATGCTCTTCTATGTAGGTCAATCCATGGCCAGCATGTGAGCCACAGTTTTTATGTGTGTGTTCACTAACAAACAAGACGTTGGTTGGCTTTGGCCTCAGATGGCAATGCAGTGCAGTTTTCATGCCCGGTGGTCACAACAAATTAACGAATTAATAAGACATTTGGTGTTGCTTGGTCTTCCTCATGAGTGCTCGTGGTCTTCAGCCTGAGGATAACTGTCCTTTACTTTGTGGATAAAACAGTGTGCGTGTTCACCGCATTCAGTGCTGTCAATATATGCTTGACAGAGAATGCTTCCCTGAAACCAAGCTTAATGTCAGCTTGATAAACAGCCTTGTTTTCTCTTACCATAATTTACCCAGAAACCTCCGCCACTAAAGTTTCTCCATCAGGTTGCATTATATTTATTATGCCTCAAAGCATCTATAGGAGTCCTTGTCTTCCTTGACAGTTTGTCAGGGGTCCATGTCCAGTATTGTGATATTTTTGAAATTGTGCGTTTATCTAATTATCTCTTAAATTAGGTAATTCATTAATTTGGTATTTCAATTGATTTCATATAACATCATTTATAGCACAAAAGTCTTTCCCTTTTCGTATGATTTTCATTAAGGATACTATCCGTGTCTGCAGCTCTTTCTTTTTGCCACTTGTGTGTTTGGAGAGGGTCTGGATGGGCATGAGTGGATCGTTTAGGATGCCCGGGGGACATGCTCCACAGTGTCACTGCTGCCCATATTCGGTGGCTGAGCAAGGAGAGCCAGGTGGTGGTGCTGAGTATGGGACAGTCAAGCGTGGCCGTGGTGCGTGCTGACATTTGCCTTCACTAACTGCTGCAGGGAGAGGAAAAGTCTGTTTTTCCATATGCTTGATCAGGGCACTGTTCCCCCCTCACCCACCTCCCCCAGTCCCCACTATTCATCTCCTTCCCTGGCTGACTGGCAGATGGCACTGTGAACATTGTTTACCTTGATCGACGGTCCCAGATGCAACGTGGCTCCATAGGCATTCCCACTCTGGACATTTGTTTCTCATGTTCGGGGACTTTCAAAACATCCATATACACTAAAAGTGACATTATTTTCCATTATTTTTTTCACTCAACTTGTTTTCTCCAGTTGTGCTGTGTGTCACCGTTGTCCGCACTTGTTGGCATCACAGTGATTTTCAACATATGGGCTCTCTCCCAAATGGCTGTGTGGACACAGACAAGCTTCCAGATGTTTCATTGTAGAGCTCCAGATGCTTTTTGGCTCCACTTAGGAGCAGCGGCACTCGGGTCTATTGTTTTGACGCCTGATTACACCCCGTGAGAAAATCACAGAGGGCACAGAAGCTGCCCACTTTTTTTTTAAATAGATTTTTCCAAGCCAATGTCGTGTTACTGCTTAATACCGGGGCGGATTGTACAGCGGGTGCCTTGGGATCTGCATCCAACATTTGGGCTCTGGAGACCATTGTTGCTTAAAGGAAAACCAATTTATTTCCTGAATTAGAGAACGTGGGTTGACCTTGAGCTTCCCTGAAATGTGACAATGCAACTGTGTGGATTGTTGGGGAGAGGGATGAAAATGAAGTGCCGGAATGGTGGTTTAACCTGAAAGAGGCTTTAAGACGTAGAGTTGTGTTTTATTCAGCCATCACATTCTGGTTCTAAGAAATAACATTTCCACCATTCAGTGTCATTTGGTTGTGGCTGATATATCGTTACAAATGTGTAAAGAGTGTGTTGTATACCTATTGCAGTCTGACTGTATGTAAACATCATCTATGTGTCAGCTGGGTGTATTTGTCAAGCAGAGAGATTTTTCTGAGAGAGGTCTTGAGTTGACCCCAGTCTGACATGTCGAATTTTGTCGATTCTATTGGACATTTGGGAATGCATTGTAAGCGTTATATACGTGGTTTGGTTTTGTGTAGGTTGTCAAAAAGATGACCTTCAACCTTCTGTCTGTACAGTTTGTGGATCAATGCAGAAATCAATACACACCAAGGCAAATATACCTCACACCTACTTGTAGTGTGCTGCCACTCTCTGTTTCTTGTAGTAGTTGGAAAAGGCCACTTTTAACTCTTTAGTTACTTTTTTGAAAAGGCTTAACTGCATCAGCCAAAGAAAAATGTTCATCAAAAAAACTGACATTGTAAGATATTTGATTACGGACTGGTCGGAGTAGAGAATTGTTTTTCATAAAATAAAAATGAAGAATCACATGAACATGTTAAACAGGGAAACTTAGCGATTGGACTGGTTACAGAGCAAGTATGTTCGTTATCCTGCGATAGTTCTGCTGATGCAGAAATGGCAGTATGTAACAGTGTCAGTGGTGAGTTTTTTAATAGAGACAAACAGCATGCTGACGTGTCATTGTAAGCGCCCGGGGTGCCTGCAGTTCTTAAGTTCATTAATGCTTCATTTGACAGAACACCACTTGTGTTTTCTTTTACAAATGGTGCCATACATGTGGATCCAGTTTAAAAAGATTAATTTAGTGTTTTTATAAAAATATACGCAAGGCCTTTATAAGGAGTCATTATAAGGGATTTTGCACTACAAACACATATTTTTCAAATGTTTTTAAATACTAAAAAGTGCTTGTCAACTTAGTATTTAATCACTTTTTATTGGTTAGATATTTGCAAACCCCAGTGAAACACATAAAGGGTCAATATACAATGTTTGAAAGGACAGCAGGGACATTCAACATTAATATTCTGCATTCATTAATGATCTGTGTAGCAAACAATTACAATATTATATAAAATAATCAATCTGATTGAGCCTTTTTCTTTACGTTTCAGTTAATTTTACTGGTCTTGAATAATTGATTGTTCCTGTAGCCCTATTGGTAGGTCATGGGTTCGATCCCAACGTTAATAAAACGTATACCTTGCAGTTCACTGTAAGCCACGTTGATGAAAGCGTCTGCCACATTAATAAATGTAAATGAAATCAGGTTTTCTTCTGTGGGACTCGGAGTGCTTCCATTAGAATTATCATGCAGGTTGCTTTCTTCTCTCCTGAGTGTTTAGAACAGTGCACCCGTCATTTCTCCTGAGTTTTGCTGTGTTTGTGCAGAAAATCTCCCGTTCTCTCTCTGCGGGCCTTGTGTTTGGCCGTCTGGGCCAAGAAGCTCCTGCAGAGTCCTGGCTTTAGCGGGGAGCAGCTGGGCTTGCTCCACGCTCCCTAACCAGCGAACTCTAATCCAGCTGTCATCTGCAGACTCTCCCAGCTGCTACCCAGCATGTTAACCCATTTCTCCTGCCGAAAAATCAAGCAGGCCACACTGGGCCAGGTCCAGTCCAGAACGCATATTTGTGTAGCAGAGTTGTTGTTTTCATCTCAGACTTGTCCTTTGACATCAGAGAAGAATAAAGTTTTTTTTCCCTCACTCTTCTTGTAATGACAACTTTTTAAAATGCAGAATAGAAACTTTTGTTTTTCTTGTCTTTCTTCTTTCATCTGTTAATATGAATATCCTGTTTTATAGGAACAACCTCCAAAATCATCAAGCTCAGAGAAGAACCAACAGAGTATGTCGACTCTCAGAGAGGAAAGAGTCCGGTGAACAGCACACTGATCCCTGTGAAGGGCATCAACAACCTGGGCAACACCTGCTTCTTTAATGCTGTCATGCAGGTAGCTCATATACAATATCTTGATGTACTTGGATTATAATGTGGCATTTCTGAGAATGAAGCCAAACTTAATAACCTTTGCAGGAATTTAAGAATAAGACAAGAGTACTAAAGTACTAAAGACTAGAAAAAAGGTTTAATTGTGAAGAAGTGAATGATTTGAGAACTAAGAAAGTGTCCTGCAGAACCTCTGCTGTGACCGATATAAAATAAGATGATATGTCAGTTTAGGTAATTGCAGCCGAGCTTAAACCTTGACATGATTTAATATCTATTTTTTGTTTAGCATACTAAAGATATTAGAAATATTGAGAAATTTAAGATAAATTTGTCTCTCTTTATCCTTTTTTTATGTCGGTGTAGAATCTCTCCCAGACTCACATGCTGAACGACCTGATTCAGGAAGTCAAGGAAAAAGGACATAAAATAAAGATCTGCCCTAATTCTGAAAATACCTTGGTATGTTATACGTCCCCACCTGTCACGGACTGCTTCAGACTCTGGCCTCTCAGGTTTACAGATACACAGCAAAACATTTAATGTGCTTTGCTTCCTTCCAGGGGCCACTAACTGTGACATTGCCCAGCCCAGACCCCCTGACCTCAGCTATGTTCCTGTTCCTTCAAAGCATGAAGGAGCCTGGCAAAGGGCCCGTCTCCCCCAAGATCCTTTTCAACCAGCTCTGTCAGAAGTATGTCTACATTGCCACCTTTTGTAATACCCTCAAAAAAATGTCACCTCACTTGACTGACTGATAAAGTTACAACATCTGTTGCTTCCTGATGATAACTTCCTGATAAACATGTTTCTTCTGAGCTGCTGTTTTCTGCCAGAACCTTGTTTATAATTTTCAGTTCAGCCACCTGATTTATCTTTATTAACAGGCAAGCATGCAGAATATTTGCAATAGGTCACAGTATTTATTAGAAGAAAATGACATATTTATATAGCACTTTGATACCATGTTGCATTGTTTCAAAGCAGCTTTACATTAAATGGAGCAAAGAAAAAACACCTTTACTCATTTTTAAAGGGATAGTTCACCCAAAAATAAGAACTCTGTCATCGTATAAAAAACCTGCTTGTCATTTCAAACCTGTTTGACTTGTTTGAAGATATTTTGAAGAATGTCGTTAATTGGCACTTTTATTTGGTTTTGTGTCCATACAATTGAAGTGAATGGTTGCCAGTCAACAACATTCTTCAAAATATCTTCTTTTGTGTTCTGCGGAAGGAAGGAAGAAAGTGATACAGGTTTGAAATGTCAAGAGGATGAGTAAATAATGCCAGAATTTTCATTCTTCAATCACTTCAAATTTAGTGTATTTGAAGTGTGTCCAGAGTGTTGATTTGTGGTTTTCAAGGTGTCATTTTTTCTTTGAGTACTAGATCTTTGGGTACTAGATGGTTGCTAGGATGTTTCCATCCAAAGTGTTCTGAGAGGTTGCTTTTTGGGCAAAAAGCCTTGATATTGCCGCATCAGAATATTTTGGATTTAATCATTATACTTGTAAGAAAGTATAACATTTTCTAATATCCCAGTATTTTATTTAAGCACTGTTCAACAGCATTTAGCAGTTTTTTTTTTTGAGTATGTAAAAGTAAGAACGGTCATTACGGATAGTTTGGCCGCTCTGGCTGTTGCTTCACGGTGAACAGTTTCCAGGTTATGCTGCTTTAAATTTACTGAACGGCTGGTTGGATGAGTGCTTTTGTGAGTTGTACAACGGTTCACCGGGTGTTGTGTGAACGTGCTGAATGGTTGGGTGGCTGAGGCAGGAGCCTGTCAGGCAGTTGGGTGTCTCTCTGGTGCTGCTGTGATTTGAACTCAGGTACCGTGCCTTTATCAGACCTCTGGGTTCGCATATGTGTACATGTGCATTCAACTAACCTGGCACCAACTAGGCCTGAAACGCAGCTATTTATTCGAGTGTGCAATGTGTGTGTGCTTTGATAAAAGTTGGCTGTTATTGATGCTTCAAAATTGTCAAGATTTAGCCACTTACCTGTAATTGGCCTTTTACTTTTCAAGTCTTATTCAAGTCTGGTTGTAATTACTTTCTTCTTATACACAAACTCTTGCATATACTCTTAATGACACACAAAACTAGTGTTTACACGCGTGAAAGCTTTCACTAAACTGCCTCCCTGCATGCGGACTCGCATTCACGGACCGCACTCAGAGAAGTAACTCACGGTTTATACAGTGAGAGGGGTCAAGTGAGGGCCTTGTGTGCAGCACAACATATCTGTGCGCCTGTGTGATCTAGCATGTCCTTGACAGAAAAGATACTGTTTGTTTAATTTGTTCGTAGCCTAGTAGACAGCGGGTCACAGCTGCTGGTCTGATGGGGTACTTGAACTACTGCGGCTTTCGTAAACATCATCTTGTACGTTTGGCGTGTCGGATAATGTGACGGATGGCGGCTTTTGGAGGTATGGAGGAGACCTTTTTTGAAGGTGGGACAAACACCAACCATAATATGGGTGAAGACCAAGTGGTGTGTGTGTGTGTGTGTTACACAGCTGAGTGCTGTTGGCACTGCTGATTGAGGTCCTGGTCACTCCGCCAGCTGGACAGATCTAAGCGGTACCAGCGCCAGCAGTTATCCAAAGGGTAGCCGACTGTACTGCCTGCTCGACCACACACTGTTTCTGGTGCCAGTGAGGGTCCCAGCCTGTAAACACACATAAATATACATCGATATATATATATATTTATCCTGACCCCTGATTTTAACTCAATTTGATTCATGGACTGCAATTTAAAATCCTTTGGATATTATTGTTTGCATATGTCTTGTAAATGGGTGAATTGGAATGGTAACTATTTCAAGAATGAACAAACAAGTTCTCCTTACCAGGTCACAGAACTTGCACAGAAGATATATTTGCAAATTTAAGATATATTGGGCGAAGGAATGCGGAGAAGAGCAGCGACTCCAAGCACCTTGTCCTACACGCTTGTAGCTTTTACATTGTTTCCCAGGACTCTATTAACAAATTAAAGTCGTCTCAATGAGTATTTATACAGTCATAATTTAGATTTTCTTTGTTAAAACGTGCACTGGTAAATGATTGGCCAACCTCCAAATACCAATATAGATGCAGATCTTGGAGAGAGCAGGCAAGATCTGTATTTTAGTACAATCTTAACATATTTTCTAGCATATGCTTATTCAAGCCTTGAAAATTTAGACGTTTTAAAAATATTTGTAACATTAATTTAAAGGGCTGTCAAATGATTTATCGAGGTTTAATTCAATTTCTATCAGTAAATAATTATTATACATTACAGTTCTCAAATGCTTTATATTAAATGCATAGTGCTGTCAAACGATTAATAGTATCCAGAATTAAAACATGTTTTCTAAATATGATACATGTATATGTATGTGTCTATAAATAAAAAACAATATGCACAGTACACAAGCTTTAAGTATTTATATTTACCACTAAATAAAATTTTACATTCATTTTTATTAATTTATATTTTTCTTAAATATATATATTTATATCACGTATGTGTATGTTTTTATAAATACAAAATGATTTCCACTGTACAGAGACATATATTATGTAAACACAAACTTTCATTCTGAATGCTAGTAATCGCGATTAATTGTAAACCCAGCCAGTCATTTTTTCGTGATTTAGGGGTGGTGTCCCTAAAGGCCTTAAGACTTGTCTGAAAAATATGTTTGAGCTATCTAAACTAAAAACAGCTTGCGCTGACGTATTTTGAAATCAGCACTGCCATTGTTTTATCTTAAAATGCTACCAAGTAATGTTTTGCATGTTTGTAAGGAGTACTTAAACGTCCTTATTTAACTAAGGCCTAGTCCTGATTTTAGTCCCAGAAACCGGCCCTTACTGTTTTACATAAGGCATGCAACACTCTGCGAACTCATGTGTTATATGTTGCCCGTGCATTTATTAGACACGTAAAATTGCAAAAATTCAAGTGTCTGAACAAAAGATGCATTCTATCTAATAGCGAATGCTCACCCAGACCTGCCTTAAACACCTCGTGTAACCACACCCCCACAAATCTACGTCACTTCGTGGTATGATTTGACTAAGACCACCCAAATGTATACGCAAGTGAGGTGGGCATATCTGTCAGTACAATTGCTTTGGAACCTGATCTTCCAAATATGGCGAGATGCGTTACATTTCCGTCACACGCTTGCAGTTTTCGACCAATCACTACGCACTGGTTAACTGGCGAATCAAAGCACACCTCGCTTTTCAGAGCAATGAGCTTTGTTAAAAATCTGTGCGTTTCAGAGAGGCGGTGCAAGGAGGAGGTATTACCAAGCACGGTGGATAATACAGCGTTTTTAACCTCAAATCGTGTAAACACATTGCATTACATCTAAAACAAACAATAAATTCCTTTAATGTCATCTGAGTATGGCCATGTCAGAAATTGAAATCATGAAATTTATGGTTGAAATCAAAATTTGATGCTATTAGGTTTCGTGAATTTAGCCTGCGTTTCACAGACTTGGTCACATTTGGTCGGTGTGTCAGAAAGTATACTGATCTTTGTGGAATGATTTGATAGACAAAAACTGTGGGACAGAAAAACTAATGAATTTGTATATGCCTCATCAAGTCTGCATGTGTGTTAAGTTTTCTGCGTAAGATTCGTGTAGTGCCGTGTTATACGTCGAACTGATGCAGTTAAGCTTGTGTGTTTGACATTGTGATGGGGCTGCCCGGCGTCTGGTACTAACTCATCCGCTGTTAATTGTGTTAGTGGTTACAGCTGTCCGTCTGTGGCAGGGCCATATTGGGTGCACTGCTACAGGCTCCTTCAGCCTTCCCTTCCACTGGAATGAGCTTTTAGAACCCAACCGAGCTCCTCACACCCATCAGCCCTCCTTCAGAACACACCAATCCATTGTTCTATATGAACGTAACTCTTTAACAAATGTGTATTCGTTGTTCAGATTGAATTTGAACTCGATTTATCATGTGACTTGCTGACATATTGAAATCTATTACTGCATGTTGTGGTTATGATGGTGTGGAGGGATGAGAAAAGATGCAGTGAAATAGAAGGGTGGGGGTCGGACCCTCTGTCCCTGACTTGTGGTTGGAGCAGGTGGCTAGATATTTTGCAAAACATCAGACCTTATCAGTCCACGGTAAAGATGTTCCAGACAGTGCACGAGGAAGGATGATGCTTTACTCAGCTGGCCTCGCACAACACATACACATTCTTACACATACGCATAAGCTGGTAATTACAAATAAGCAGCTGGAAAGCCAATTGTCCTAACCCAACACCTTGACCTGCCCCTTTGACCTCGGGTTCATCACCGGGCCGATTGCCCTTCGCCACACCCTGACCAGCTATCCAACCCTAGTGCTAACGCTGCACAACAGGTTGATGCAGGGTCGACTCCAGCTGCACATATGGCCCCCAACAGCTGGCCCACATCTGGTCTGGGCTGCCCAGCAGAGTAGACGTCTTCTAAACGGCCAACACAGTTTTCCGCTTAATTTAGCACAGAGATTGCTGGGAGGAAGGACGAACAGATCTCTTTACGTCCTCGGTTCAGCAGTCTGGCATATTTGGGATGGCCTTGGCTGAGCACGGTCGACTGATGGCTTTTTTAAAAGCGCGGCGCTACTGTTGAAAACAATTGAAAAAACAAACACACAGCTTTACCCTTATAACAAAATGAGAATTCAGGGCTTTACTGAAAAATAAATATATATTGCTCACATTCCAGTCATGTCATTCATTAACTAGAGAAAATCAGTTAAAGCTTGAAATACTTTGTAGGTTTTTGTACGGATCTGTGTGTGTGGCTGTGCGCGACTGACATCACAGATGGTTGAATGAAAATTGTTATGAGGAATATATAATAAACGCCTCTAGGATCCAGAAACCAGCCGAGAGACAGCAAGAGTCATCACAGAAAAGGCCTTGAGAGAAGATTAGGTTCTTTCTTTTCCCATCTTTAGACTTCTATATGCTGCGGATTGCTTTTTGTGTGTGGCTAATTGGTGTTTGCGTAGCTTTGGTTGCTTTTGTTCATGTGGATGTATTTACAATTGTACCAGTGTATTTCTTGTGACAGGAAATCTGATTCTGTGCCTTTTGTGTGTGTGTGTTTGCAGGGCGCCTCGATTTAAAGGTTACCAGCAACAGGACAGTCAGGAATTATTACACTACCTTCTGGACTCTGTGAGAGTCGAAGAGACGAAGGTGAGTGTTTGTTTAGAATCTCTTTTTCCTAAAATGCAGTAACACAAACTGAAAGAATACAGAGACACTTTTTGGGGGGCTGACCTCTGTCGTGTAGATGCATGAGTAGTTTGATAGAGCGGTTCTTTTCTGTTACTTCGGCTTGTGGGGCTCTTATTCTGGATGTGTCCAGCGCCATGGGGCCAACACCCATGCAACCCCACCAGTGGCCCTTGCTGCCCTAAGAAAGCGGGTGCAGAATCGGGCTGCAAGCCCCGGGGCCAGCCAGACCCATTCAGACCCGTGAATGTGGACAGTTGTGCCACTTAGAAACCTTGCAAGTGGCGCGACTGGCCTCATTGTGCACCCTGGGAAACAAGTCAGCTGCTTGCTGAGGCTTTGTGATGGAGCTCTATACCCACCCACCCACCTCCCTCCTTCCCTCCCTCCACACTTATGGGAGGCTGAGATGGAGAACATAGGGAATAATCTGCCTTAAGTGCTTCTGGTTATCTCAGCATGTGTTATTTGAAGACAGTGTAAACTGTATTTCTGTGCTAAGGCAATAAAAAAATATAGGAAAATATACTGTAAAAATAATTTGTTACTCAGTAATTTTGTCTAATTTTGCAGTACAAATGTCTTAAAAGAACTAAATCAAGAGGACTTATCTTTAGTAGCAAAATTACCTATGAACCAATATCTTGTTTTCTGTGGAAAATACTTCAGTGAGTTTGGATTTAAAAAAAGCAAAACTATAATGCCAGGAGAAAATAAACTTGAATTACATTTACTTTATATTTAATTGTCAACATGCAACTTGATTTAAGAATGTTTAGATATTTATACTGGAAAACAAGACAGAAATTCTAAGTAAGAAATCTTTTTTTAAATATCTACATATGGACAAATTACACAAAAACAGGGGGTCCCAAAATTTGCCGCTGTTAGTAAGATTTTTCAATTTTGCATTTTTTAAATGAAATAAATTTATGATTTTACAATATCAGATCAGTTAAAAGTTAAATGGAATAATTTATGTTAGTTTATATGCCATTCATCGGATGCGCATGCGCCAGACCACAAGTTAACTTCCGGTTTGTGTTTGGCCCTTGTCTAATAATACCTAATTATATTTTAGTTAATTTATGTTTGTTTTAATTTATATTATTATTTTACTGTATAATAATTCTATTAAATAAACGATTTGTTGAATTTTGTTGTATGTTCCTTTTATTTAAAAAAACAATTTGTTGAAGGGGTCCTGTAGTTTGGTCTGTGGTAAACTGACATCTAGTGGTTGAGCTTGGTATCGCAGTCTAAATTCAAAATATTGAAGAGACAGGTTTAGCAAAGCAAAGGTTCTTCGGTTTCTTTTGATTGTTATCATAAATAATTTACTGGATCTGTACAGGAAGTTCAGTTGGGGTCCCAAAAGTAACATTTGTTTATGTTGTTAAGATGAAACCGTCTATAAATTTCTTGATTTTGCCATGTCCACCTTTCACTTTAACCTCATGCTGTCAAGCTGGCATGCCATTCACAAGGTTGTGCACAACCTCATGATCCATGTAAGTCCAACATAACTTCAAAATGTTTCAAAGATCATTTGAGGGTTTCTATGGAAGCAAGGAAAAGAACATAACACAAATTGCACAAAAAGCTTATAATTAATTCATGAATCAGAAATTTGCTTGCATTGGATGAATGACCTTGAATCGTAGACATATTTAAATATTAAAAACTATATTTAAGGTTATTAAATTATATTTCCTGTATAATAAAAAATAATTTATTTAATGTTTTACTCTTTCTTTTATTTTAGGTTTTAGAAATCGTAACAAAAACATTATATCCATGTTAAAATTAATTTTCACTTTCACTTAAATGTGGCTCACATTTAACCTCCAGTAGACCTCCGGATAGAATCTTTAACTGTTGAGTAGTTTTAATTCAATTTAATACAGTTATTATACAATGAAATATCAAAATAAATTAAATCCAAAATACATAAAAACACCGACCGGACGTTAACTTCTGAACAGGCACGCGTGTCTGATGAAACAGTCTATATGCAAAGTAAATAACATCATCAAATTCAATCTTAAATAAGGTTAGGTGTTGATTAAGATCTTAAATGAACGATTTATTTTCTTAAAAACACTTTATATTGTGATGTAAACCAGTCACCAAACATGGACACCACAATATTTATGTTGATCGGCCAATAGGATCAGTGCTCACAATATGCTAATCAACATCAATGATTTATCACCAATTAGCTGTTGAATAAAAATGCTTAGAATGAGCCGCTCAAGTGAGCTCAACTTCTGAAGAGTGTGGTGGCCTAGTTATTTTAGGATGCGTGTGTTTGTGTGAATAATTAGTGTGTGATGCGGCGGGGTCCGACATAGACAGGGTTTTTGGGGGGCTGAAGGAGAGGGATTAGCTAGGCTTTTGACCTAAATAGCTCATCCCGAGCGTGGGGACGGGACAATGGAGGAGACCCGTCGAGCCCTATAGCCACCGCCACCACGGCCAATTATCTATTGATTGGTGCTTTACTGTGACGGTGTCGACAAACAGCTCTCTAACCAACAGTCACTGACCATGTCACCTCTCATTAAGACCACAAGAATACTCGTCTTTAGAAGTCGTCATTGCTGTTGTATACACAAAATATACAGTGCATGTGTTTTTATGAAATGCTCGAAGGCCACACGTTTGAATTTTCACCTGAACATGCCTGTGGCCTTGCCTTGTAGTGTCATTTATTTGTGTTGCCATACAAACCTACAATAAATGTTTTTCTGGGAGTAAATCGCGAAGTGTAAGTGTAATGAGGAGAGACTTTTTTTTTTATAGATTTATAGAAATCTTGTTTGTATTTCTCAGTTTCTCTTATAAATAACGTGAAGTCTCTATTATTAAAAGATGTGAACTTTGACTGTGTTGCCAGTATTTAAAGAAGCAACTGTGACAGCCGCTGAGGTTCATTGTTTGATATAATGGCATCACTTTGTGTTTACATTGACAGCGGATTAAAGCAGGCATCCTCAAAGCCTTTAACAACCCCACCGAGAAAACGGCTGATGAAGAGACCAAACGACAAGTGAAGGGTGCTTCATCGTTCATTTCACATCACTCAGAGCAGTATTGCCATCTAGTGACAGCATGTGTTCACTACTAAATAATATTTCAATCAAATCATTATTCAAAATACATCAGATAATTTTTTTCTGCTTAAAAAAACTTGATTCATTTGAGTGCGTTACATAAATCGCTTGTGTCTTCCATGCTTCTTATTAACAGCTTATGGGAAGGAAGGTGTAAAAATGAATTTTGTTGATCGTATTTTCGTCGGAGAACTAACCAGCACCATAATGTGCGAGGAGTGTGAACAGGTAAGCATTTCTTCTTTCTAATGTGTCATATCTAGATAAATATGTTCAAATCGTGATCGCAAGCTTTCTTTTTAGGGCTGTCAAAGGATTAATCGCGATTGATCGCATCCAAAATAAAAGTTTGTGTTAACATAAAATATGTCTGTGTACTGTGAATATTAATGATGTATTTATAAACAAACATACATACACATGTATATATTTATTTACATGTATTTATTTATATTTACCAATAATTTAAATTATGTGTAAATGTTTATACATTTTTATATTTTCTTAAATACTATATGTATGTGTATGCTTTTATGAATACCAAATTAATATGCACAGTACAAATATTTGTTTTATGTAAACAATTTTTTAATCTGGATGTGATCAATTGTGTTTAATCCTCTGACAGTTTCTTAACACTTCACAAACAAAATATAACGAATATATAAGATTCAATAATGTTAGTAAGTTTTTTTTGAATATATCAATCAAAATGAAACCAGAAGTTCCTCCGGACCAGTGTTTACATCTTGCAAAATGGTCTATATTATACTGACATTAATATTAGAATATTTTGTTGTATATGTGTTAAAGCTACTTTCAGTTCTACAATTTTGCGTTCAACATCGGTGTGCTTCACTTCTAGATTTCTACCGTGAAAGAAGCCTTCATTGATATCTCACTTCCCATCATAGAGGAAAGGGTAAGACAATCCACAATGTCATCTGCACACTCCACACTTCTTAAATGAATATCCTACCACATATTAGAACACGTTCCGTATTAAAAACTCTGAATCTTAATGGTTTTGAATCCTCTGGATGGTTGACTGAAGGAAAACTTGTCCATTTTGCTTGCTCAGATCTCTAAACCCACAAACCTGGGTAGACTTGGGAAAAGTGGGCGGGACCAGGATGTTCTGGGCTCCCATGTCGATGACTTATCAACTGCCCATTCACAGGCCAATAGAAACATTAGAAAGGTGAGTGGACAGGTGGGCGGAGCTATTAAAATACAATCTATATGAAGAATTATTTGCAAGTTCAAATATTCAGTGTATTCTATATTGTTTTACATAGTGATGACATCATGCTATTTGTGTAATCTGGGCGAAAATTGAAGATCTAATAGTTGAAAGGCAAGATAATTTAGCATTAAATAGAATGCGCTTGTGCTTATGTATGTGCCGTCAGAAACCACAGAGTCGACATTCGTCCACTTCTCACGATGAGAGGGGAGCAGACTCTTTATCCAGCCGACAAGAGGAAGAGCTCTGTGTGGCTGGGCGTGGCCTAGCCAGTTACCCAACTGATACGACGGGCAGCCAATCAGACTGCAGCGACAAGGATTCCAACTTGGACAGCAGTAATGATGCGGACAGCGAGGCATCTGAAAGTGAATGGTCTCCTCGAAACCCATGCACACCGAGTCACAGTAGCACCTCAGATAAAGTGTTCAACACGACTACACCAACAGCAATGCACAACGTAAAGCCGAATGTGAGCCCAAGCTCAACCACCATACCCTTACTGAGACCTCAACAGGGTGGTGCCGTAGAGCAGCTTGTCAGCGCCGTGTCTAAATTGGGCCTGGTGCACACTTCCACCGACACCCTGCCTGTCAGCCACTGCCCAGATGAGCAGGCGGAGAACCGGGACAAGGAGAAAGATCGTCAGCATCATCAAGGAGCTTTTCAAGCCCTTTGTCACAGCTACACACCCAGTTCCAAAGAGTGCTCTGTGCAATCCTGCCTGCATCAGTTTACCTCTGTTGAGCTGCTCATGGGCAACAACAAACTGCTTTGTGAGAACTGCACTGAGAGGAGGCAGAGACAGCTGAAGAGAAGTAGCAGTGCAGGTTAGAACTTTGCTTATGTAATATATACAGTGTGGGACAAAACTCTGGGATCTGGGAAGTATCTTGGAAGTTAAAAGTTTTTGGGCTATTTTTCAGGTTGCTCCAGCTCTTCGTAGCATGAATAGGGCGATATCATTTTCCAATAGGCAGATTAAAGGCTCTTTACAGAGATACTTCATCCAAAAATGAAACTTCTGTCAACATTGAATTCCTTTGTTCTGATGAACACAGAGAAAGATGTTTGGAAGAATGCTTATAACCAGACAGGTTTTGCCCCCCATGTACTACCATAGTAGAAAAAAATTCAATGGTAGTCAAAAGTGCCCCAGAACTGTTTTCTGTCCCACATTCTTCAAAATGTCTTCTTTTGTGTTCAACAGAACAAAAAATGATCAAAAAATGCTTCCTACTATGGGAGTCAATGAGGGCCAAGATCTGTTTGGTCATAAGCATTCTTCCAAATATCTTTCTCTGTGTTCATCAGAACAAAGACATTTATACAGATTTGGAACAACTCGAAGGTGAGTAAATGAAGACAGAATTGTTATTTTACGGTGAAGGATGCCTTTAAAGATGGGACTTTCCTACGGTTTTTCTTCAGTGAATGTATTTGGGTCAGTGAGGTATAAGGATGCCAATTTAAATTAAAAGGAATTAAGGTTTGAATAACTTCAATAGAAATTATAAAGTCGGCATGAAATTTCTAGTTTTTTCAGTCTGGTACACATCACGAGATGGAAAAAATCTGTTTAAGGCCGACTTTAAGAATGTGGTGTACACATGAATGCAGCTTAAATTTTTTAATGAAGTGATTTTCTTGTTTCTCATCTATGAATTGGCCATGGCCTTAAAAAAAATATGTCATCTGGTGTGAATGTGGTTTAGTATTAAGAGACCTAGTATCTGCGTTTCTTTGAGTTTTGGTAAGCAATCGTCTTTATAATTTTGTTCTATAATTTTGTTTTCTTAAATGAAAAAAATAAACAAACACATTTTTCCTGAAAATCGCATACAACTTATATACATATTTTAAAAATGGCATTCACTTAAGGATACTGTATCATAGATTCATATTTCAGCCACAGAAATTTGATGTATTTTATTTCTAATCAAATAGAATTATTGACATTATTGGTCGCAACACATAATAAACGTTCATTATACGTCATTAACTCATTCGCCACCAGCCTCTTTAAAAAGAAGTTGCCAGCCTATGCCAGCGTTTTTTTTAACATTTTCAACCAACATCTTCATTTGTTCCTTTTTTATCACTCTTTAGATGTGGGTAGGTTTCTTCAAAAATGAAACAGCTGAGATAATTAAAAAAAATTGTCAAAGATTCCGCCCAGATTACACTCGGAACAATCATTAAAAAACGCTAAAACATATATATTCTAGGTTCTGGGATTCTGTACTTTTCCCAGTGGTGTGTAATAATGCCACCTGCTGTACAACAGTACAAACACTGATTGCCGTAAAAACTCGTCTTTGGCGGGGAAAGAGTTAACCCATTTCCAAGTTGCTTTGATTGTACTTCTTACACTTAAGGATTATCACTATATGTGTATTTCAGATAAGAAAGCCGAGAAGGTCTACACCAGTGCCCGTAAACAGATGCTTATCTCCGCCCTTCCACCAGTGGTCACCCTTCACCTGAAACGCTTTCACCAGGTGTGAATCTCAGTATCCAAGCAACTGCGCTTACCTGCATTGTATTTCTCTTAAACACTACTACGTTAACTACTGAGTCTTTTACTGCTCGATATACAATGTAAAGTTTCTTTTGATGAAAAGATCAGTGTTGTCTTTGAAATCATTTGCTGGTTACTGAGCTTTTAAAAATGTATAATAATTGTGAGCAAGGTCACATTTTTTTGTGCTTGAAGTATCGATTGGTCTGTGTTTTTGCAGGCTGGGATGAATCTGAGGAAAGTTAATAGACATGTGGACTTTCCTCTTATTCTGGACCTGGCACCATTCTGCTCTGCCACTTGCAAGGTACAGATCACGGTTATCAACATCAGCCAATACCAGTGATTTAAGATTTCACACAATTCCTCCATGTTATTGATTTTTCTTTCATGTGCTTGCCAGAACCTTGGATCGGGAGAGCGCGTGCTTTACAGCTTGTATGGCATTGTGGAACACAGCGGATCGATGCGAGGGGGGCACTACACTGCATATGTGAAGGTCCGCAACCCTCCACGGAGAACTGAGCAGCGGAGAAACCAGTCAGGTACAATGCTTCTGCCTACCGGAGTTTCCATTAAATCCTCAATATATTTTCTTGATGGCTTCCATTGAAAAGCCTGAAAAACATGTTGGTACACAAAGTATTCCTTCCGTCCCACCATTGGACTCCTAGTCTATACAGCCTTGAAGATGTGGCTTTTCCGGTGAAGGTCAGGCGGTATTATTCAGTGTTGATGTATAGGTGCATTCCTCTCAAGGCTTAAAGAGAAACTTCGCTTTCAGCCACAGAAGGTGGAGTGAAAAGCTCAGAGACAGAGCTGAGAGAATCGATTTTGTTCGCTGGTAGTTAACCACTGTAGGATATATTGTTGCAAGGCTATCGGGAGATTACGTGCTAAATAAAAGCCGTGAAAAGACTACCTGAACAGCAGCAGGCGCAGAAAATGCATTTTGCACCCCTTGTTTCTCTACTCATGTCCCGAGTTGTTGTGTTTCTCTATATAGTAATGTGTTTGTGTGTTTTAGGTCCAAGAGAGGCAAGTTCTGCACCACAAGGTCAGTGGGTTTATGTCAGCGACACCAACGTACAGACTGTACCGGAGTCCAGAGTGCTGAACTCTCAAGCTTATTTACTCTTCTATGAAGAGCTGCCGTAGAACCGCATGAACGTAAGACGTTCAAGATGATCTCTGGCAACGGACAATACCAACTTGGACAACACCTGGCGCATGCCTCTGAATTTTAATGTCAGAAGGATTCTACATACTGTACTAAATACAAGCTTGGCCCCAGGGTCTTATTCATTACTCAACGCTGATCTGAATAGGGATTGGACAATGGGATTAATTATTATAAAAGTAAAATGGTGTTCTAAATTGAAGTTATTTATGACATATTTTTATTTGTCAAAAGGAGACATTTATTTTGCAGGAGTATTTGCAAAATTTGGAATTTACAAAAACATGTATAAAATATGAAATAGAAGTGGAAAATAGGAAAAATGATCTTCGTCATAAGAATATCTTCTTTCTATAATGAAAGGAAAATTTAGCATCATCTTATTTTGCCCTGGATTATACAATATCACACAAACATATATGAAGAGTTGTTTTGCAAAAACTGATGGTTTTGTTGCGCAATCCAAGTAATGTCAATCGAACTTCATTCGGGTTGTTTAGATTGGGTAATATATATACAAACAGACACAACATGTAATGAAGTGTTTAGAGACAATGCTACATTTAAAACATTGCTTTGTCACTCTGTAATAAAAAAGTTTTTTTTTTTTTTTTTTTCTTTGGTTTATAATACAGCTGTAGCTTTCACCGAGTTCTTCAATGTTTCATGACATAGATTTGAATTGCCCCTTTACGGTTTTATGAATTTGTTTGATTCTGAGGTATAACATATTTCATCATATATAGTTCTTATGTTAGGGAGTTGGCGCAATATTCTTGGACTTTATAAAGCAAAGCCTAATTTATGTTGCAGATTTGAAATATTAAATACTGAAATACCCATTCGCCTCATGACTTGTGAATCAGTCCCTGCTGTTTATCAGGGCTATAAGATGTGTGCATGTTTTGAACAAAGTATTACGATCATCAGCATAAAGAATATGGTATATATGTGCTGAATTAGCAATATACATTCTGTTTATCACTGTAGCCTATATAGAATATGTACCATTTTCTATACTGTTCATTTGATTTAATGGCCAGATATTGTAACTCTACATTTGTGGTATCTGAGTCTGCAGGGGTCTTCAAGCTTTTCTTTTACTTGAATTTTGTGAGCATAATCAAATATAATCTATTTGAGTTATTTAGGATCATTTATTTGATGAAAACCTTTGACTGCTGCCTGTGAGTGGATTATTTTAATTTATTTTTGGGGTTTTACCTTCTACTGGGTCTGGTTGGTCTTCCTGGAGACATTCTTGGCCATTAGCCTCCACTGTCGCCACAAATCCCAGGATGCCATTTTCACTCTTTACACAGTGGCGATCCGGCGTGACGGGTTCAAAGGCGTGCTGTTTTAGAACATGTCCCTGACTGGTGAAGAAGAGGTGGGTGTGGAATCGAGAAAAGGGCAACGTCTGAATCCATCCTGTTCTCCTCTTCTCATTATGTGACACGAGCTGTTAGACTGTTATCAGTTACAACAATGTGTCAAGACACCAACAAGAATGTGTAATCTATGTGAAGTGTGTGTGTCTATTTTTAAAGCAGGATTCTGGGTTAGGGACGTTGTTTTTGCAGATCAGATGTGATTTAATCCGAGTTAATGATAAAATGTATTCCCTCAGTCCAAACTGACAGTGGAACCTGATATGGGGGACGGGTGGAGCTGCTTTTCCTTTCAAAAGAACCCGCTGAATTGGTAGAAAGATCACTCGCCTGCCATTAAGAGATACAGTACATGCCTTAAAATAAATGCCAAGACATGTTGTTGGGGTGGCATGTCACATACCTCCAGGGCAGACATAACAAATGCTTACAAAGGATGAAGCTTGTTATCGTTTGATTTCTGGAGAACACAACAACATATCCAATTCTGTCACTCTTTGGAATGTCATTCTGTCTGTTTGGGATGGCAATGCAGTATTTTTGTCTGCAAACAGTTAAATTATATTCCCTGGATTTCAGAAAGGGAAAGTGTATGATATAAATCAATTGAATAGGTGGGTATCTCCTCTGTTTAAGTCCTTGTCCTTTTTATTTTCTGGGGGGTTTCAGACAATCTTTATTTTTCCCTATTGTGCTAATATATCATAGAGATATTTGGATGTTTTATGCATTCAAATAGTTCATAGCTGGTTTCATCTACACACATCTCTCATAAGAGAGTGAAAATATATAAATAAATACTGAAAATATTTTGTCTTTTTTTATTTTGGTAATGTGGCCATTGTTGTACCCTTTTTTAATTGTCCCTTCACTGGGCCGGATTGATTAAAATTTTCAAAATCCTTACATTATTGTGGTCATAAAATCTGCTATAACCATGTGAAAAGAAACTAGTGTAGCATATGGCATTGGAGGACGTGTATATAACTACCAATCTTATCTTCTACTTGGGGCCCGTTTCAATAAGGAGGTTCAACCAACTTAAACCTTGAATTCAGAGTTGGTTTACTTAGAATTTAGAAACTTTGACTATTAGATTTCAGAACAACTGAATTAAGTTAGTTCAGTTTACTCTGGGTAGGATAACCCTTGGTTATGCGCGTGAACCACGCTTATAAAAACCCATCAGCAATGGAGCTCCGATATTACGATTCACCACACCAACGCACCAAAAAAGCAACATGGCGACAGAAAGCACTTGAGAGGCACACTTTCTGCTCTTTATACCCTAAAGTGGATTTACTGATGTCCTGAAAATGATTTAATTTTAAATTGATAGACAGATAAATGTACCAATAAACAAATAAATTCATCATTAAATAAATGAAACAACAGAAATAAGAAGGAAATAATAAAAACATATGTTCTCACAAGCCTTGAGTGCTCTAGTTATGCAAATGAGACGTCATGGTGTACAGGACACCTGTAGGGCGTCAGACTCTCGTGTAAAGACTGATTTGATCCCTGTCCTGAGCAGATTTGAATTGGATTGGCTGCACTTCAAAATTACTTGTTTATTACCTTTATTGTATGTATGTCTGTATTTATTAATTTCTTTATTCATGTCCTTTATTAAGTCATTTCTCATCGTACATATAAAATGATGCTCTGATGTAATACACTAGGCCTACTGTGGCTGATGTTATTGATGTAAGGATGGATGAGATATATTTTGTCTAATTCACTGCAAAGAAACAGTTTTAATAAAAGTGAACAGGGAAATTACCAAATTCCACTCTGGTCCTAAATTGCTCTCAAGGTGCATCCCAATTTATAAATGCAAGCTATAGAATCCTCTATAAAAGCAAATATGACATTTCAGTCACTGAGAGGGTGTCTGTGTGATCCTAATGTGTGCCATGAATGACTGTATTAATGAAATGAACGAGATACACCACTTGCGCTTTAAAAAGGTGAGGAGATCGAAATAAACTTATAGACATTATAATTTTAATTTTACTTATTTTTGAGCAAATAGTTTACTACGTTTATCGTGTTTAGTAAACTGGTAATGCGATATTATTGTAAGCGCTAGGGGGCGTTTGCTGCGAGGTCACTCTGGTCGCAACTGTTTCCGGGTCATCATTTCGTCGCCATTTTATTGCTGAGAGTGAGAAACTGAAGAGGTAAGAGAGCGATTGTATTTGTAAAACTTCACAAAACATTCCCCTATTCCTCCTCGACATCAGATGTTACGATCGGTGAACTACATGGTTTTGTGTGTTTCAACAGCGCAAAAATATCAATTGAATGTAATAACCGTAGTTGTAATGTTGTAGACGTGCGGCCTATCGTCTGCACATCTGCTCTTACGTCGACGATAATGTCTGTTTAATTTGTGAGGATTATATCAGGTGCAAGACATTTAAATGAAAACGCGTTGTGACTGTTAAATATGGTGGTTTGCATTTAAAAGAAAACTGATCAAGTTTGTTATAGTCGGAGTATCAGTGTTTCTTGGCTGCTTGTGTAGGGGGTGGTTTTTGTGTGTGTGTGTCTTTAGGTGGTTTTGTGTGTGTGTGTCTTTAGGTGCTTCTAACATTAAAGATCCGCAGTGATCCTCAATAGAGAACTAATTCGTATTAATCTGTACGTTTTAAGTTAGTTGAGTCAAAATTGCGCCATGTACGTACACTTTGTAACACATTATATCTTGTTTTGTATGTGTTAGTAACCTGTATGATCATTGGTGCACTTAAAAAAACTAATTGTATAATTTGTATCAGTCTCCCGACACAGTAAAAGCGAGTGATGTGGGACCAGGGAGGACAGCCCTGGCCTCAGTGGCCCCTGGGTTCACAGCAGCAATGGATGCAGTCTTTTCAACATCATCAAGATCCGGGTGAGAACCTTGTTCCTATTGAGCTGACGTTGCGTGAAGCTGTTTCATGCCCATTCAGTAGTACAGAATGTTTTTATGATTTATTCTGAACAGTGTTGTTAACTTTTATGTATGCGTGATGTTGCAGGTCAAGTAGACTGGGCTGCTTTAGCGCAAGCATGGATTGCACAGAAAGAATCCAGCGTTCCCGAACCACCGAGTATTCAGCCCAACGGCCAGGATATGCAGAACATAGAGCCTCCAGCCCGTAATAACCATGGGTCCTTCCCGGGTGAATCGAATTTTGGTAGAGGTTGGCAACCAGGTAGGACTTACTAACTATTATAATCATTGGCTCGGCCTCTTAACCATTTTTAAGATTTCTTTGTTTTGCCTATAGGCGAATGAAGGTCTTTGTATCATAGATATGTTTTGATCATTATTAATGATTGTTTACAGAGTGGGGGATGCATAGCCAGCCCCCACCTCCCCCTCCAGAACAAGCGTGGATTCCTCCTGGGCAAGTGGCGATGGATGTCATCAACCCATCGGAAGACAGTAACAGTCAAGATAGTTTAGAGTTTCCTGGAGAGCCGCACCACAGGGGTTTTCCTTCAATCAACCATGGATTTGGGGGCCAGCCTGAGCCGTACCCCATAACCCCCATGGCCGTCAATCAATTTGATTATCAGGTATGCTATTCACTATTTATCACTTCTGTGATTCTGACACTTATATTTACTAATCAATCATATTGTTTTATTCTAGCATGGTGCTGCACCAACAGGGACAGCATATGGACTGCCCTCCACCGGGTTTCACGCACCATTCTGGCCCGACAGAACTCAGAACAGAACAGACCGTCTTCCTGCCTTCAGAACAGAACACCCCCGATCCCCCAACCAGTTGGCAATAAAACCAGAGTCGCCTACACTTGGTGAGCACAAAAGTTGATCAGAATGACTTGAATGCAGTCATGGTGTACAATATTAAATAAATGCTTACATTGTCATGTTTCCTGTTCTAGATGCTGTTAAAAGGAGAACACTACCTGCGTGGATTCGGGAAGGCCTTGAAAAGATGGATCGGGAGAAACAGAAGAAACTGGAGAAGGAGAGGATGGAAAAAGAGCGTGCTGAAATGGCAAATAATGATAGCGATATGGTAGAGGAGGGAGGTGATGGGCATCGGTTGCCACGCAGAAGCAAATTTGTAAGCATCTTTTTCATTACCTGTTTACGGGGGAGGAACCTGCTGAGGTTACTTTGGCAACTGTTGTCCCAGAGTTCACTGACACGCGTAAACGTTCATTGACATAATTATGGTTACCTTCATTAATTTAAAGGTATCGTTCACCCAAAAATGAAAAGCAAACAATATCATGGGAATTTTGAACAACATGAGGGTGAATAAATGGTGACCGAATGTTTATTTTTGGGTGAACTATTCCGTTTTATTGCTCGTTGCGAATGCAGGCCACCAACACTAGCAGTATCGCAATATAGCAAATTCGGCGCTTCGCTAATGCACAAGCATACGATCTCTAGTCCAACCATCTACTCCGTTTATTTAGGACAGCGATGATGAGGACGGCGAAGAAGAGGATGCTGGAGATGATGGAGTCTTAGGAAGGAAACAGGAGTTTGGTGGTAGAGTTTCTCCCCCGGTTCAAGAAGATCAAAGTGAACCTGAGATGACAGAGGAGGAGAAAGAGTTTCAGCTGGTCTGTATCTTCTGCTTTTTTATCGACTCCTCCCAGCCCACCCTTGTGACGTATTAGTTACTACTTTCTCCCTTTCCTTTCCACAGATGTTCATGACTAAAACGCTTCTCACCGAAGTTCTCCTTGAGGTCACAAATGAGGAGATTCAGCAGGTGGCCAAAGAGACCCATCGCAAAGCCTCTAAAGGTCTGCTCCTGTTCTCTTCTGTCCATGCAACAGTGCCTTCAAGTTTAATTCTGGGGAAGAGCCACTGTTCCGCAGAAATTACGCTTGCTTATGTTTTGACCCGATATATGAAGCATATTTGACTGATGCACCACGGTAATGCAAGCAAAAGTGAAATTCATCAGCAGCCATTCTCTGCTAATGCAACAGAAGATGAAAACAAACCACAGAGGGAGGGTGTAAACGGTCACATAGACAGTTTTACGTATGCCACGAGAACTTTCAAAGGGTTCCCTGCATCTGAATCGGTTTCCTCATTTACTTCCTGTTAAACAAACATACTCTCTTGTCTATGACAGCTTCTCATTTTGGCCGTGATACTGCATTAGTACAGACTGGTTCTCTCCTCCACTGTTTGCCTTCTGTGTGTGACAGACTATGTGTGATAACCCTCTTCTTCTCTCCATCTTTTTATTTTTGTTATTTTTTTATTTGTTTTGCCAAAGGCAGCACTTGTGAATAGTGCATATGTGTACCATCATCTCTAGAGACTCTTGCCTATGCGAAAGTGGTGGCTGTATATGTTTTAACATGTTGTTCCTGTTGTTGATGTGAATCAAAGCTCCTGCAAAACAGCTGGCACAGTCAAATGCACTGGCTTCTCTCACCGGCCTCGGTAAGTGTCTATACATTTTGGTACATCGGGGCTGGGTGGGCTTTGGGGGTGTAGGGGGATATTTCAGAGCTTGGCTCCTTTCTCAATTCTCTAGTGAACTTGAAGAGTTCAAGAAGCAAGTTTTCTCAAAATGGTTAGCTTTCAACGACAGTGAAATGGAATTAGGCTATTTTAAAGCATGCTACATTACGCGAGGTGGGCCGCTTTAGAGTAATATAGTCGAGTGGATAAACAAGTGCTGCTGTCAGTGATGTCCGTTAAACGAGGGGGGCTTTGTTGCCGCAGGTGGGCTGGGTGAGTACGGCTCGGACGAGAGTGAGGATGAGGAGCGCAGCGCCAAGGGTTCCGACTCCTCGGACACAGACGATGAGGAGCTGCTGCACCGCATTCACCAGAAACAGGACGCTTTCCGACGCAAGGAGAAAGAGCAGCAGGAGAGGTTGGCACTGGAGGCACATTTGGCTAAAGGTATGTACATCTATAATATAATAGTTGGAACATCTGTTTTAAAGAAATGTAATCGGTTATTTTCCATGTCTGACACTTCGAGATAATTTGGTTTTTCAGAAGAGTCTGCAGCAAACAGAGAAAATATTTATGAGGAGGAACAGTCAGATTTCAAACACAAACAGGAAGTTAGGGAAAAAGAGGCGGAGCCTGTAGTAGAGCGGCGCAGGTCGCGCAGTGAACCAGAGGTCAGTGAGGTGAAGTGGGCAGCTTCAAGCAAAGAGCACAGCGGGCGTAACGGAGGAAGTGCCAGCCCCTCTCCCAGCGCGAGGCGCAGTCGCACCTCAAGTTCTAACTCTTCCAGCAGCAGATCCTCTTCATCTTCCTCATCGCCAGCCTCCTCTCGCAGTTCCTCACATTCTTCCTCTCCCCGGAGGAAGAGGCGACGCAGCCGCTCCACCTCCCGTGGAACTCGCAGGCGCAGCCGAAGTCGCAGCTCTCGCAGACACCAGTCGCGTGACAAGGGCAGAGATAGGAGACGGAGCAGCCGTGCCCGCAGCTCAGAGCACTCCTCTCGTCACAGGAAGCGCAGCCGCTCGCGACAGCGCAGATCCAGTAGGGGCCATAGGAGCAGGTCCAAGACCAGTCGCAGCCGCAGCAGAGACAGGAGGCGCAGCAGAGATCACAGGCACAGCCGAAGTCGAAGTACCAGCCGCAGCAGGCGGAAACAAAAAGCTTCCAGCAGGGACAGAGAGAGGAGGAAAGAGAGGAGCCGGAGCCACGAGAAGGATAAGAGGAGGAAAGACAAAGATTTAGATAAAAAGAAAGACAAACAGAAGGGCAAGGAAAAAGAAACGGATAGCAGCTCAGTAAGGGAGGAAGAGGATGGTGGCAAATCAAGGAAGAAAAAGGAAATTGAGCACGCAGATTCCCGCAGTGAGAAGTTTTCCCGGCAAGACAGTAAAAGTAGCAAGAAAGGCTCCGCCAAATCTAGCAGAAAATACTCCGATTCAGAATCAAGTAGGAGCAGGTCCCTGTCCCCTGAGGTTAGCAAAGAAAAGAAGTCTAAAAAATCTAAACGTAGTCGATCAAGGTCAACGGAAAGATCTCACAAGTCTGGTAAGAAGGCAAGCCGCAAACACAAGTCTAAGTCGCGATCAAGGTAGTATCCCTTTCTATTTTTTATTTATTGTTGAACTGTTTTAACTGTCTGTGTGTTAATGATCAGGTGTATTTTGCTTATTTGTTTCCATGATTATGCACAAATCAAGTTACATTTAAATATGTTGCATTTATATTCTTACTCCTATGGCTTTATGGGCAGTCTCTAGTAATGTTAAATGTGAAGTTAATTGAATTGTCCACAAAAGGTGGGTTTTGCCTCCTAGGTGCTGTTTGAGATGTGACTGATATTATTTTCCCCTTTTCTCGATGTGGCGTGCTAGTGATTTCACTAATGGTCTGTCCCCCGTTTCTGTTCCAGGTCCACATCTCCCAGTCGCCGCAAGCACTGAGGGTTCTGCCTCTGATCTGTGCACTTCTTTTAAAATTCCATGAGTTAACAAGCTTGTCTCATTATCGAGGCAACGTTGTAGGTGAACTCTCCACTCCAAACCCCTTCCCTCCATTTTGTAAATACATGCTATTTTTAAGTGTCGTCTTCAAAACGGGAGATTTTGAATGATAGATTTTTGCCTTGTATTATGCAAGACTGAGCATTCAAGTAGTCAATAGGATCTTGAAACTGTAACGTTTTAAAAAACACAAAGGAAACACAACAGGAAAAATTCTCGTTTAATGTAAATTGTCCAATAAAACAATGATTCTTTCTGTCTGAAATGGCTTGTGTTGTCTTTTTAAATCATGTTGTATTTCCTATCCAAATGAAGTTACCAACTTTGATCTCATAACTGTTTGACGCTGGGCAAAGATGTTAAGAAACATAATTGATAACATGCATTTTTACAGTAAAACACTTCCCAAGAAAATTTCGCAGTTTTTTATAGTAGAGACTAGATACTGAACTGGTTATTGAACATAGAATGTCTCCTTTAAATATTGATTTCATAAATAACAATACTTACTGAGAATTTGTGAATTTATTGTGTCCAATGAAAAACATAGTTTTCACAATAGGAATGATACAGGCCAATTGTTTAAATAATATTTACTTGGAGATTTTACACCAGCCTGTCAAGAAAGGAACCAACAACAAAAAATTACAATAGTAATTTCCCTCAAGCTGTATTAAACCCATTTTGTTAAGAAAGTAGTGTTCTTCAGTCAGCTGTACTAGGAACGAATATTTCGGTTTACGTTTCTACTCCGTCAAACGTCGCGGGAACACTCGACGGTCACATTGGAGTCCGACTCAAGTCGGTGAGTATTTTAGGCTGAATGTGACACGAGTATGCAGTTATGTTCTGTAAGAAATTTGGACGACTTGCTTTTGGACTATTAGCGGAGTCGACGTATAGATGCCCATCAATCCCGAAAGCGTCTCCCGATGGAAGATCTTTCAGGTCGCTGTGCAGCTGGACGGTGTGTTTGCGTCACCGTCACAGAAATCAGCTGTCAAGCGGGTGAGTCATTTAATCCATGAAATGTGCAAATGTATTTAGAGTGCAATTTTGAGTGAAATAAACTAAAAACTGTATTTTCTGCAGACTGCCCCACGCGAATGTCCGCACAGTGTCTCAGAGCACTCTGGACCCCGCCGAGGTGCGCAAGTTTCAGGCCATGGCGAGCAAGTGGTGGGACTTGCAGGGAGAGTTCGCTGCTCTGCACTCCATGAATGATCTGAGAGTGCCTTTCATACGGTGTGTACCGTCATGTTCTTACACTGCTATTAAACTATGTAGGCTAACACGATAAAGGATTTAATGGTTATAATGCAAATTGTAGTGGTTTTAACGGTCCAGTGTATGAAATTTAGTGGCATCTAACTCGCACCACCCCTCCCTTCAAAGCACTATGAGGATGCTAAGACCCTGTCCACACGAACACACGCAGACGCGGTGCTCACTGAAACCGAACTTTTCTGAAAATCTTTTCATTTTTAGAAACTAAACCCCCCTACGTTAAATGTTTTTCAAGAGGAGTTAAATATCTAAATATAAATATCTAAATAAAAAGCTAAATATCTACATTTACATTTAGGCATTTGGCAGACGCTTTTATCCAAAGCGACTTACATTGCTTTATCCTATACATATTACATAGGTATTTGCAATCCCCTCGGATCGAACCCACAACCTTGCGTTGTTAACGCAATGCTCTTACCACTGAGCTACAGGAATATCTATATTCTATAATTTTGGATTTTGGTTTCACAATGTGTTTTTACGTAATTTCTCTCCTTATTTTTCATTTATTTATTTTTTGTTATCTAATATATGTAGGATTTTATGGTGTACAATTCACTTGCAGGTTGTAAAGGCTGAATATTGTTATTGTCTTTTTGTTTTTAATCCTAAATCATAATCCAGTACCTCAGAGATAAGGCGATGTTCTCTCGACCGAAAGCCTATGCATTTTTCATATAGACTTTTGGAAGATCGCAAAAAATAAGCTCCGTGATTAACAAAGGTTTATAATGTTTACATTTTTTGTCTATCAAGATAATATTTACAAATTAACGCCACAATAAGGCTTTAAAAAAGCACAATTTGTGTGTGTGGAGGTGAGAGGTTTTGTTTACCACAGATCTTATTTCGGGCAATTTACCAGATACCTATTAAAGAAAACGAACTTCCGGGTTTTGGATATCTCTGAGGCTGCGTCCAAATAACCCCACTTGAGGTCTTTGCACTTGACCACTCGAATACTTTCATGATGTATTTCCTGTTTTTGGCACAATTGTTCTAGTTGGAGTGAAGATCCCAAGTGAGCATGTAGTATTTCTAACCCGATGGGCCACACTTAGCAAGTGCAAATATGTAACGTTTAACAAAATACATAACTATGAAGTTTTCACCAATAAAATGTGTTTGTAAATTATATGTAATATCTAATTATATAGTCAAGTCAACTCACTTATTTTCATAGCGCTTTATTTGTATTGTATAAAATCAGTTGTTCCCCAAAAAACAAAAACACATTTTAGCCAAACATAGAATAAATAAAGAAATAATCTTAAAACGTAGTTGTATAACTTAAACTGGAAAGCTTCCCATAACATCTAGAAGAGACCCGAGCAAAAGTCTCATGCTATATCCAGAACGTGATGCATGATGGGCATCGCTTGGAAGCGGTATTCAAGATAGTGTGGGTTTAGTGTGCGTTAAGGGCACTGCACTTTGGCGTTTTTAAGACATTGGACAGACTTGCGCTCTTACTTCCTGTCGCGGGCACTTTTCTTGGAAGCTGTGTCTATTAAGAGACTGGATGAATGTTATGGTTGGATATTACTGTGAGCATTGCGTCTTGCGTCCTGGAATCATCCAGCCCTGAACACAAGATGTGTTGTACTGGCGATGCCCTCAGTTTCACAGTAAAGGCATGCAGCGTATGTATGGCTGTGGTCCATGTTTAATGAGGAACCTCTTTCCTGTTGCTGGTCATCATGTTTTACTTGAAGAATGGCAAGAAACAGGCAAGAAGAGAATAAAGAGAAGATTCTGTCACAGATGGACTGAAAGGAGTTAACAGGATTGGTAGCCTCAGGCTGTCTTGGTGTGCGAGATCTGAGAGCCCGTCGCAGCATTTGAAGTGGAATGTCAAGATGTTCCCTTTGGGTCCAAAAAAGACAAACTATGAATCTGTAATTGCTTTGGGATGTCAGATGCATTTGTGTGGCCAACAGGACTTAACAGTCGGACGTTTTAGTGACACGGGGAACACGTGCTGTGATGAGCTTTAGATTTTCTATTTCATGGCAGTTTGATGTTTCATTTAGATTTTTTTAATGCCTCTAACATCATTTTGTAACCTTTGACCCCATTTACAGGGATAATTTAATGAACATCCATGGCGTGCGGCACTCAAGCAAACCGCTGGCTGGTCTCAGGATACTGGATGTAGGTTGCGGTGGAGGTGTGCTGAGCGAGGTAACTATAGTGTCACCATAAAGAAAGTCAAATGTTTTTTTAATTACTGCGGTAGTTGCATTGGTTACTGCAACAACAGTTTTTCTGTATACTAAACAACATTTGGATGCATGCGCTGTATTATGGTGGTGAGGTTAAAAAATGAGGTATTTTTTCTGGCAAAAATTAAAGCTAAAAAGCTTCCAATAGAATTACCTGATTAAAACAGACTGCATCACGTCCCATGTTTCTTTTCACAGAGATAAACACAGTCTATTCATGCTATCACCCTGACTGATATGTCAACGTTGTGTTTTTGTAAGCGTAATGTCTTGTGAAAATTCTGTCATCATTTACTCACCTTCGAGTTGTTCCAAATGTGCACAGAGAGAGATATTTGGAATAATGCTTTTGACCAAACAGATTTCAACACCCATTGTTTTGCACCCAAATTACTTTATCTGTTTAACACAAAAGAAGACATTTTGAGAAATGTAGGACAGTATACAGTTCTGGGGCAATTTTGACTACCATTGTTTTTTTACAACTATGTTAGTCAGTGGATGTCGAGATCTGTTTGGTTTATAAGCATTATTCCAAATGTCTTTCTTTGTGTTCATCATAAGGGTGAGTAAATGATGATATCATTTTCATTTTTGGGTGAAGTATCCTTTTCAGTGGCTTTTAAGGCAATTACTTCTGAAACATTACCCTGTCTGACCAGCAGAGGGCATTTTGTGATTTTTTATTTTTAAGGCGCCTTAAAGACATAGTTCAGTCAAAATGTTTAATTCTGTCATCATGTATTTACCCTCTTATGGCAAAACACCTGTGTGTGACTTTCTTCAGTGGATCACAATAGAAGATATTTTGAAAAATGTATGGTGGTTGTGTGAATAATTGAAGTCAATGGGGTCCAACGTTGTCTGGTTACCAACGTTCTTTAATATATATTTCTTTGTGTTCGATAGAAAGATAGAAAGTCATACAGGTTTGGAATGACATAAGGTTCATTATATAATGAAGGAACTGTCCCTTTCAGTCACCTAGAAATCACATGAAACAGAAAAATACACTAGATAATTTGCCATTGTAATATGTTCAGCTGCACGCCACTAAAGGACATTCAGATCAGAATAGCACTAGCATTCTTATCTTTCTCAGCCACTAGGGAGGATGGGTGCAGACGTGTTTGGGATCGACCCAGTAGAGGACAGCGTAAGGACCGCAGAGCTGCACTCTTCCTACGATCCTGACCTACGGGAGAGGGTTCGATATCAGCCCTGCACCCTGGAAGAGCTTGCTGAGGATGAAGCAGAGGGATTTGATGCTGTTGTGGCGTCTGAGGTGGTGGAACATCTGGCTGACCTGGATGCTTTTGCCAGCTGCTGCCAGCAGGTCCTGAAGGTGTGTCACTTTTAAATAAAACAATGCCAATCAGGGTTACTAAGTATGTGTGAGATTCCCAGTGGAGAGAAGTGAACCGGCTGTTTTAATCTGCTAGGTCAGTGTGTCAGAAGACACATTCTCAAAAGATTTAATGCCTATAATCTTCCCTAATGCTGTGACATACAGTTCAAATAAGAGGCACTTTCCTCTCTCCGCCAAAAAATCCTATGCGTGCGTTCAGTAATTGATTAGAATTGAAGACAATCATTGAGCTGTAAAAACAAGCCAAAATATTATAATTAAAAGATAATAGAAACAAGTGAAAACCTGGAGTCTGTCCGTCTGTTTTTCAGCCTGGTGGCTCACTGTTCATAACCACTATTAACAAGACCAGTCTATCCTACGTTCTTGGGATCGTAGCAGCTGAACAGCTATTGAGGATTGTACCGAGTGGAACTCACGACTGGGAGAAATTCATCAGCCCGGAGGATCTGGAACGACTACTGGAGTCTGGTGAGTCTCCATGTTTCACTTTAACTTTGAAATATGTTAATGTCTCCTAACAATTCATTATACCTCTTGACTTCCGTCTGTTCTAACTGTTCTCTTCTTTCGCCGTTGTAACACTTTGTGTAATTTGAATGGTTGGCAGATACATTTTATGGGTGATAATTGTATGTTTTTTGTATTCCCGTCTTATTAGGAAAGTCCTGCTTAACTGTACATCATTGTTCAGTATGATCTAATGTTCAACCACTCTGTTGCTGTTTCACAATCGTCTTTTTCTCTTTCTCCCAGTTGGTTTCTATGTGGAGACAATCAGAGGCATGATGTACAATCCTCTCACAGGAGCGTGGGGCTGGCAGCAGAGCACAGCCATCAACTATGCATTGCATGCCATCAAACGCAAAGAGGAACCCCAGCCTGATCGGGTCTGGGCCGAGAGCGAAAGCGAAAACCTGGAAGAGCAACACCAAGCCAGGAGTTATAGCTGAGCTTATGTAAAAGTTGGAACTGCCAGACTTCACCTGAAGTCAGAACAGGATGTCAATTTTTGACTCGGGGTTGCCGTTTTTGTCGCATTAGTGGAGCATCGCTGAGCAAAAAATTAAAATGTTGCTTCATAAAACTACAGTCGTGAAGCTGTGTAGGTCTAATTGAGGTGAGGACTAGACTTAAGCACGTTTGATTCTCAGCACCTCTTCATAAATACAGCTTTATTTAAGAGTCTCTGATGCTTGGTGAAGCACAGTATGTGGTGTTTTGTTGTGTTTACCATTGATCGGTTCATGTTCAATCAAAATGAATCTTAAAGGATAAAAGACAATTGTATAATTATATGATCACACAAAGTGTTGGTACTTAGTAAACAGAGAATGGATCTTGTCTGTTATATGGTTCGAGAAGGTTTTTTATTCAGTTCAAACATTTCTCTAGTTTGGGTACTACTGTTAAACTTAGGGAAACAATTGCCTTCCAAACAAGCTTTCTTTTTTACGGTTTCAACAGCAACAACATAAAGGTTTTGTCGCCCAAATTTAACTTCTGGTAGACCTCCCCAAAGAATTTATTTTTTAACTTATTTCCTATTCTATAACTAAACACAGACCGATGTTAACTTCGTGCCAGGTGATTCCGTCTATACGAATCAGTGATATTGGCGGTTAAATGCAATACTTCTTAAAGTTGTGTTAAAGTATTTACAATAATCTTTAATATGTATTTTTTAAATAGCTCCCTTCAGTTGAAAGCCTAGTGACCTTATTGCTTTATTTCTGATCGGCCCAATATAAACCCAAATGCTGCATGGTGTAAAAAAAAGTGTAACCCATTCTTCATGTACATCTATTCTCTATATGTTTTATTATGTGTATATTTTATAATCCAATACAATCTGCTGTGATCTATATCTGACAATACACGTTATTTATTATAAAAGCCTACAGTATACTTTTCTAGGCTAAAAAAATATACTAAAGAAGAGAAAAAGAGTGATTTTATAACACAAACCAGAGTGTTCTGAATAAATTCAGGCTTAGGTTTACCGTTTCGTTTGGTTTAATTGGTTATTTAAAGCTTACATGGGTTTCATTTGCCTAGCGTCCATGTGATGCCCAGTGACATCACGCAGCTCTAGATGCAAACAAAGGAGGATGCAGAACTGCGCGCGGGAGCCACCTCCCCTTAAAATGCCTCTCTTCTGTTTAATGATGCTGAAACAACATACAACCATGTAACGCTTGTCTATTATTACACGGATAAATGAAGTGGCTTAGGATCTGATGGAGCAAGCGGGAGGAGAGAGAGTATGTACTGGGTACCTGGATTCGCCTCCTCCCGGTCGCTCGTGATTGATCTCGGCCGGAATCAGAGCCTGTCCTTCGGGTTGTGCGGCTCTGATGAATGCCACTCATTTTATGGGTACATAGTAGCCGTTCCGCTGCAGGACCTTGGTGGTATCATGTCTGGATTGGTGTCGGATTCTTGGTGGAGGAAGACCCTTTACATCACCGGAGGTGCGCTGCTGGCCGCGGCGGCTTATTTGCTGCACGAGCTACTCTCCATCAGGTCAGTGTTGAGGCCTCGATCGTTCACTATCATCGTTTATAGTCCTCGCTGACGTTTTAATTGAACATCTTAGATGAGAAGAAGTGCTGAACTGATTTAATAATGGGATTTGTATAGTCATGTGTCATGTTTTACGCTGGATTGAATCAAGTCACGCTTTTATAAATCAAATGCACATGCAGTGTTTGTCCGCACGTCACTACGTTAAAACGCCCTGTCATCAATACTTTCACCGGAATTGCCCTTGTTTACATTCTTAAAAAAACACAGTCATCGAGCTATTTATTCTGGATCTATGCTTCAATGTCTTGTATTGTAAATAAGCGTCATATTGATTGGCACGTGATCTTGACGGTTTGGTTAACGCTGGAACGTGATGTCCTTGAGTTGAATCGTACGAACGACCTTCCTTGCTTCTTACGGATTTGCAGGCATTTATCTCATAACAGAGTGGCTCGTGTTAGAATAGGCTACTTAGATTTGTGTCTTGTGTTGTTTGTTGTTGTGTCAACACAACAGACGCATCCATCCTCATAAAATACTTGATGAGGACTTTTCAGCACCACAGAGCAGTGGACAGCACCATACTCGCCTTCCGGTCTCTTCAGCATTAAATTCATACTGCTGCAATCCCTAATATTAGCCTACAATGAGCATCCTGCTGTTACAGAAAGTCAGATTTAGTCATACATTTTATATCCACAAGCTTTTGGCTTTGACTGGGTTTGTTTATTTAATCATCTATAAGAAATCTTTAATTTATATGCAATTGAGCGAGTGCTTTTTTTATTTATAGTGGCTAAATGTGGACGATTTGTCGAACCCATTTTAGGGTGTAATCCTTTGGTCTGTGTGAAGGGATTTTGGCAAAGCCAAACGAATAACAGTTTTCCTCTCACTCAAAAGATGGTGATTTGTAGGCATATGGGTCGGTTATCTAGGAGTCGTTAAATTATGTAAAAGACATTCTTAAGAATATGCCTTTTAAAGAGGGTACTGTTGCAGTTTGTGGAGTTCAGACGAGGCTGTTTTGTTGTGTGAGAAGGCTATAAAGCTATCTTTAGATTCTAGTTGCCTTTGCATCAAGCTGTTTTAAACATCCCCCAAACTGCCTGTTTACCTTCCCACACATCATGCTGTTTCTTCATAATTATAGTATATGGTCTTTTCCACTGCATTCCAAGAAAAGCTATTCCAAAGAGCACCACATTAGGGGTTTAGACACAATTTTTTTAGGGTGAATTGGGTTTGTGTAGCTCCCAGATGAGTTCTTGTACCCCAAGAACACAGATGCCGGTAAAATGCATACCTGGATGGCATATCTACATTTTAAAATCTAATTAGTTGATCTTACTTTTAAAAAAAGCATGCAAACCGATTGCCTTAAAAAACTAAGTAAAGTGAAATGGTATTGTTGAGTTCAAGTAACTAAAAAATTAGTTCAGATGTACTCTTGAGTGTGGAGTACTCAGAATTAACTATTATTCCCAATTTAAGAATTTCCATTGGATTTATTGCACTGTAAACCCGGACAAGTTTGCATTATTAAATTTTGAATACTGTATAGCTAAATTAAATTTTACTACAGTTCACATAAATATTATTCTAAAAATGCATAAATTAAACACCTTGACTTGTGCAACACAAAATGAGCAAGAGGAGACTGATCTCAGAACTGTATGCACAGACTATGCTCATTGGTAAAAATACACATGAACTTTGCACATGAAGGACAACAATTCGATTTTTTAGTGTACCTTATGTAACTCATTTTAGACAAAAGCATCTATCAAATGATTGAATCTACTCGTAATGGTTAAGGTTTCATAAAGAGCCCTGTTTAAAGTGCATTTGTAAAGACTTTACACCCTGACACACACACACACACACACACACACAAAACGTTTTACTTTTGTATTCTTCCATTAGTTTGAATGAGTTATTATTTCAAAATGTAGAAAAATGTATCAGTATGGAATCACTAAATGAACCTAAACGTAGTACAGTATAGACAGTGTTTATTTGAACTTGCAGGAAAGAGCAAGAGTTGGACTCTAAGGACGCCATCATCCTCCATCAGTTCTCGAGGCCAAAGAACGGGGTGCCAAGCCTCTCACCTTTCTGCCTGAAAATGGAAACCTATCTGCGAATGGTTGATCTGCCCTATCAAGTAAAGTAATTTTGGAATCTTTGAACAGAGGTCGTATTCAGTTATTGGAAGTTGTACTATCTGCTGTTTAATTGTCAAGGAATTTCATGAAGATCTAGTAGAATTATATTTTTCCAAATTGAAATGTATTTGATATGCTGCAGATTTCAGAGTAAATGTGTGTAAAAACATAGAATATACATATTTTATATAATAGTATTTCTATATAAGTATTTTGATTATATAAAATATAAATGATTCAGTATTTTTTCTCCACGGCAGAACTACTTTGATGGAAGCCTCTCTGCTCAGGGGAAGATGCCTTGGATTGAGTATAACTATGAACAGGTGTGCGGAACTGAATTTATTTTTGACTTCCTGGAGGAAAAACTGGGTGCGAGTTTGAACAAGAGTCTGAGCGCTCAGGAGCAGGCAGTAGCGCGGGTTATCACCACGATGGTGGAGGAACATTTGTACTGGTGAGTCATGCGTTAGCATTCAGAATGAGTCAGACTTCTGCTGCTGGGCCAACACTCAAATCTGATGGACAAATGTACACCAACTGATTATTGACTAGAGTACTGTACAGTTTTAATACAAGCAAGTGCTTAAAGTTACCAAAAAGCTCAAACAAACAAATGACAGTATATTATGTTCATGAGTAATGTTTATAATGCTTTTTGCCAAATGAGTCAATCAAAAATATGAAGGACCATTGCTAGCCATTTTCGTTATCATAAAATGCTACAATTCAAACAGAGACAAATGAAGTGTAAATGAAAGAAGATGATTTCTGACATCAGTTGTCTGCTGAAACAGGATTATGTATCTTTAGCACAACTCTTACATTAAAATGAAAATACAGGAAGGAAGGGAGGAGAATTGGTCTAACACCCTTTACTTGAAACCCCATATATCTCCCCCATCTTCACTTATTTCACTGTATTATATTTGTCTTTCTTGTTCTGCACATTATGTTTTTACATTGACACACTTCTCAATGTGTCATGTCCCATATGGCTATTGATTTAATCATTTATGAGTTAACAGAGCTGGTGAGAGAGGCTCTAGATCTGTGTCTAGCCTGTTGTAGTGTATGACAGCTGAAAAGCTTGCTGAGCAGGGACACGTATTGACCTGTAAATAACTGAATTGAATCTGGATTATAGGACTGCAGTGATTTGATCAGGAATTGGATCATATTATACATTTGACCCATTTTAACAAAAAGACTTGAATATTATAATCAACACTCAGAAATGATGACAGAAGTATAAATGTGGTGCAAAGCATACAGGACTGATTCATGGAAGTAATATATTTTGTTATTTTTAATAAAATGGCTGGATATTGGTCAGTAACAGTTGTTTACAACGGGACTAAAAGGTATAAACTCAATGTCAATGATACATATTGCTTTTAATATGACTAAAAATCATCGATTTAACCATGGCATGAGTTCAGGGCGGGACTACATTTTAGCCCAACTATAATGACGTCCCTAAGGCCGCAAAATGACACCCTGTAACTTTAAACCTGTTTAAGTTAAACCTGATTCTCAGAGTACATTTTGAGCGATAAATTCACCGGCATGAAATGTTGGAATTGGAGTGAACCCAGAAAGCAGCCCTTGAAGCCATTTTGGATGAATGATTTTTATTAATGCTTTGCCTAGCGAGCGAAGACGTTAATTAGAAGACAGCTTTAATTAATTTGATTCAGAGAGTCACAGAGCAGAGAATTCATTCAGAGTTTAATCTCAAAGGGCAAACTGAGTTTGTGTTGTGTTAGATACTAAAGCTTCAACAGTTACCAGCTCATTTTTAAATAAGTATGAATTATAAATGAGCATATTATTTGAGTCACTTAGGCGTATTATTAGTTATTCCTTCTAGTTTTCCTCATTTATAAGTAGTTTAGAAGGAAACTATTTCCTCTGTAAAAGTTACATTTAATAAACTCTGGATTATTGTATACTGGAAGGTTGAATGCTGTTGTACTGTACCTTTAACAAGTAAAAATCGCCAATTCTTGTCTTTCTCCTCGTGTCTCACAGGACTATTGCATATTGTCAGTGGGTGGATAATGTTCATGAGACGCAGAGTATGCTGGACCTTCCTGGACCCCTCAGTGACCTGTTAAAATGGATTATGTGCAATCTGACAAGTGGAATTGTAAAGAGGGAGATGTATTGTCACGGGATTGGCTGCTTTACTAAAGAGGAGGTCTACACGCTCATGGAGAAGGACATGCGCACACTTGCCACGCTGCTTGGTGAGGAATAGCAATGCGCAGTGTTGCTTTTATCTAATATCATTATAGTATTATTAATGAAATTATTATAAAACCAGCATGTTACGGTAACTTTAGTCAGCTAAAAACACAATTTTTCATAATATGTATTTGCTACACCTGCATTGTTGGTCAGTATTTTTACACAACCACTTATTGCATTGGCCGTTTTGGTCAAATCCGTTGAAAAAGTTGATCTTTTTTTAAAGATTACCTTGTTAATTATGTGGCACTGTTGTTTGTTGCTCTGGTATCAAGGTGAGGGCCAAAAGATGTGAAAGTGTTTTGTAATTCATTCACTGGACGAGATGCTCTGATCCACACCTAGAACTTCCATTTCTCATTTAATCATCTGATAATGGAACACAATACAAGCTTTTTAATGTCAGTTTTAAACTCATGCCTCTGAAACATCTTTCTAAGGTCTGTTTTTTGTCCTTGTTTGTTTTATTTTCTGGATTGTCAGGGGATAAGAAGTACATCATGGGTTCCAAGCTGTCCAGTGTGGATGCTACAGTTTTTAGTCACCTTGCACAAGCCATGTGGACGCTGCCTGGCACACGGCCCGAGCAGCTTATTAAAGGTGAGCAGGACCCGACAACTGGTATGTAGTGTGACGCTCTCATCAGTTAGTGAACAATAATATTTGGAGATTCATGCACATCGGGGATTTTGATGTTTTAGACAAATATTTCACCCGTGACATTTCATGTAGAAACAAATGCTGTTCAGCCTTGATAAAGTTTGGGTTTGAAACTACATAATGGCAGCAAAAGATGTCAGATTATTTTTGACAAACTTTTTCCATGCCAGGATGTTTGATAAATATTATTCAGTTTGTCCACTAGATGGCATTAGAAGCATTCATGTATGCTTCTGTGAATTTTTCTTGGGTGAATAGAGGTATAGTGGTGTAGCTTTATGGATAATTATAAAAAATATAAAATTATAGAAAATATAATTTAATTGCATAGAGTATATTAAATGTTATATTTCCATAAAATGTATATTGAAAATTCTAGGAAATTGCTCCTCTTTATTGTCTATAAACACATAACTATACAAAAAATAGTGATTGGTTATCAAGGTTTGAGAACCTTCCCAAAAATGAACATTTTGTATTTATTTACTCCCCTCTGTTGTTCCAAACCTGTTTGACCTTCTTCTGTGTGAAACCAAACCATTATATAAAGTTAATTTGAAGTTAAGCGTAACTTTAAAGTGCCTGACAGCCTCCAGTGACCATTCATTTCTAATGTACAAAAATAAAGATGCAAACAACATGAACGTCCTCCTAATACTCGTGACATTTGTTCACAGGAGAACTGATTAATTTGGCCATGTACTGTGAGCGCATACGGAGGAAGTTCTGGCCCGAATGGTTTGTGGACTTAGAAGACTTCTGTTATGACAGCGACAATGACACCACCAGCGGGACGCCCAACTGCCTGCTGGACCTCGGACTCTTTTCCAGGACAGACACTTTAGAGGAAAGTGAATTAAGCTCCCCGTCACACGCTGACACACACTCGCAAGACACACAGCATTCCGGACACTCGCTCTCTGACTCTGACATTGAAGTAGATGTTGAAATGCTGAATTCAGATGTTGAGCAGGAGGTCAAGGGTTAAATCATGTCACCTTTGTCAGATGCTACAGGTTATATTACAGAGAGTTCAGCTGTTGTGACGGGTCACAATTTCCTGTCTGGATGAATCCCACTTCGATGGACCTGAAGAAGCGAGTGTGTGTGCGGCATAAGGTGTTTAACATGATGTCAATCATGGATGTGTACGAGTCAAGATTTAAACCACAAAAGTTGGACGCTAGGTTAAGCTTCTTAGGTGAGACTTAAAAACTGTTCTTTTACATCTTGGAATAGTTGCGGTATATGAGTCATAAACCACTCAGAAATCCTTTCTGTTGCTGCGCAGTTTCAAAATATATTTTCTTTAACATTTGTGATGGGAACCATTTAGAGTCAGAATATTTGAACTTGCATGATGCAGGATGTTTGTGAGGCTGACAGTTAGACTTCAGAGGATTGACCGATTTCCTCTGTGCCAACATGAACTTAAAAGTTGTGTCCTCCCTTGATTTTTAACACTGATATTTCCTGCTTACAGATCAGTTCAAGAATATGAGAGATTATAATGGAAAAAAGGTTTATAAAGCGTTTAATTCTGTTTTGGTCTCGCATCTTAAAGCAGTTCACTCATAATAAAAAAAACTATGTCATCAATTACTCAAACAAAGTGAATTGATTCATGTAAAACGCAAAAAAGAGACTTTAAATAATGTGCTTGTCACTTTTTTACATGAATTTTCCATGAAGGAACTAAAGCCTTTTGAAGCTCAAAAATATTCCAGTCCGTTCTCGTTGTATTTGCATAGAAAACAGCAATGAACATTATTTAAATCTCCTTTTGTTTTCCATCAAAGAAAGAACATTGGTAGGACTTTACACTAAGGTAAATATTACTTCTACAGCATTTATTAATCTTAGTTCATGTTAATTTAAAGAAATTTACTATTTTTAAATCAAAAGTGAGTTAATTCGCAGTGAACTAACATGAAAAAAAAATGTATAAATTGTGAAAAAATGTATTGCTCATTGTTAGTTCATGCATTTCCTAATTTGAACAAATGTGACCCTGGATCACAAAACCAGTCTTAAGTAGCATGGGAACATTTTAAGAGAAACCCAGAAATACAATGCATGGGTCAATTTTTCATTAAACCCAAATCATTAAGATATTAAGTAAAGATCATGTTCCATGAAGATATTTTGTAAATTTTCTACCAGAAATATATAAAAACTAGTGGTGGGCATAGATTAATTTTTTTAATCTAGATTAATCTAGATTAATTCCAAAATTAATCTAGATTAATCTAGATTAAAATGGCTCATTTGAATTCTGCCGAAGGCATTCAGAATATGTGTGCTACCCAAATAATGACTAAAAGTAAGTCTTTGAGAACGGGTTTCTCAAGCCAGGTGGCGCATTAGACCAGGGGCTCATCTCCTGTTTCCAAAATGCATCACAAACTGCTTGAGAAAGCTGTTCTACTATGATAATTGGTGATGAAAATTAAATTATGTTCAATAAGATGAACTTGCGTTTACTTCCGCATTAGCTAAGGGATGATTTCCGTTTAGGTGGTACTTGAGGCTGGAAGAGCTCCTACAGTACATTTACATTTAGTCATTTAGCAGACGCTTTTATCCAAAGCGATTTACAAAGAGTAAGGGAGCAACAAGCGATATGTCATACAGGAGCCATAATACATTAGATCTCAATACAAAGTTACTGGTTTCAACTTAAGCTAGACCACTACCTGTTGAGAGAAAGTGTTTTTTTAACCAATTCCGCATTGCACAAGGTGCAAACAACGTTAGTCTTGTCGATGTTCCTATTGGGAAGCTTCTTAAAAATTAATATTCCCTGAAGCAAACCCGGCTGCTTCATAGCTGCATCCATGTTAGCACGTCACGTTTGATGCGGTAATTTCACAGTAACGTTATGTTGTGTTCAGACCAAACGCGAATGGCGTGTCAAGCGCGAGTGATTTATATGTTAATGCAAAGAGCCAATAGACCTACTTGCTGCGCGAATCGCGCGAATGAAGCCCTGGTTATGAGATGATGAGGCGGCTTCTGCTTCCGCGAATGACGCGAATCACGCGAGTTGAAAAATCTCGTTCTCGCCCGGTACAGTGCAGTTAAGCTGGTATACATCCGCGCTAAAATATCAAGGTGAAAGTCATCATAGCTTGCGTAGTATAGACCCAGCTCCCAACCCAACTTTGAGAATAGATTAACGGCGACATTTTTTTTAACGCGCGATAATAGTCTCACTGCGTTAACGGCGTTAACGCCGTTAACGGCCCACCACTAATAAAAACTTTATTTTTATGAGTGGGCAGCGTGGTACAGTGCCCCCACTCATAATAAGTTGTTGATTAACAACTTCAAAGGCAATTTTCACAATATTTGGATTTTTTTGAACACTCAGATTCCTGAATTTTAAACCGTTGTATCTCGGCCAGATATTGTCCGTTCCTGACATCCCAAATTTCAATAGAAATCCTATTTATTCAGCTTTCAGATGCTGTAAAAATCTCAATTTCGAAAAATTGACTCATAAGACTGGTTTTGTTGTCCATGGTCACAAATAGAACCTTATTGAAGTTTTACCAGAAAGTCATTTGTACTGGAATAGGCGTGAATGATGACAGAATGGTCCATTTTGGGTGAACTTAAATGAGTCCAATCATAAATATTTAGGCTGATTCATGCAATTAAATAGAATCCCTTTATATAATTATCATTTATTTGGGCTCCAGTGTACATCATCAGTTTCGGCTGACCTTTGATCAGACTGAATGGTGCTTAATGCCTGTGTGCCTGACTTCAGCCCCTGTGTCTCTTCCTGCGATATTGGTTCTACATTTTTGGCCTGTGTTCTTATATGCTACCACTAGAGGGCACTGTGACCATTCACACTATACGTGGGTCGCATGCAGCCGCTTTTATTGCCCTCACATTTATCCCTGCAAAAGACCATTTTAAAATATCAATAACAACAATAGTGAACACTGAACAGCCATCAACTTTGTTGATGTAGGAGCCAGACTGATTATGCATTAGGGTTGTGAAAATGTTTTTCTTCCTCATGTGTGTGATTGGGGCACCAAAGTGTAGCGTGTGTATACTTATGCAGATTTGCCTTAGTTGAGGGAAATGTTAATGTGATCAGCAGTCGCATGATGAGTTTACCCTCTTTCTGTTGAATTTACTTGAAACCCAAGCCGATACTCCAAACGAATTTATTTATATCCCTAGGGTACTTCTAACTTTCACGCAGAGTTATGTTGTTTACTTTTATTATCGTTGTTTTGCACTTTTTTCAATTGTTGAAAGATCTTGGACGATGTTAAGATATAGATGGGAAATTTACGGAAAATAATAGCACTGAAACAGGGTCCAGAATCAGATATGATAAATGTGCGTGTATGATATGGTTACCTGTTGACATCATTTACCTGCATGTGTGTTTGTGTGTGCGTCTACCAATGTGCTCTGGTGTAAACCGCACCAGTCAAAATCCTCTATCGAGTTTATATTCTCTGTACAGAATTCCTCTCTATATCTGTATCCCTGAGTCTGGGTGAAGGTGGTGATAAACAACATCAGTCTCACATGGATGTAAATATAATAACTTGCGGATTACTATTGGATACAAAGTATCACGGTATGAAAAATGTCTATGTCCTTCAGTGACCCCAAAGTCATGCCTAAGAATTGAAGAAATACTTCAAATTTGCCTTCTTGACTCCTGATAACAGTTGCAGAACAATTCACATTTGAAACCATGCGTCAATAGATTCTCTATTCAACTATTTTTAATTTTACCCTGTGATTTGTTACTTACAATATATACGTATATACGTTGTAGATGTTTATTTTCTTTAAGAACATAGCTGGATTATGTTCTTATTAAAGAGATGTCAAAGTTAGTTTTGGTAGAGGTCTGTTACTAGCTTGAAGCCATATTTTACGAGGTTGATTTCTTGTCTGTGGATACAAAACGATGGTTATATGTCTAATTCTACCAAATCTGAATCGGCTACAAAATACTGTGCATAACTGAGACCCTCATGAGTGTTTATTAGTTATCCTGAACTGGCTGGTTGTTTAACAATTAAAAATATGAATTAAAATAGCTGTGACAATTTCAATGTATGTGCGTGTGAGTTTATTCTTTTCAATGAATGCAAGCTCACATCTCACAGTATTCGTAGCACGCTTCTGAGATCTTTAGTTTTTAACCCAGCTGTTATATTCGTTTGATGGTTTTCATTTATTCAGCAAGTCCAAACAGCAAGACGTCCACGTTAAAGGGATACTCCTACTAAAAATGAAAAAAATTCTTCAATTATTCAACATCAAAATGTCTTTGTTCTGTTGAATGCAAAAGGAAGATATTTAGAAGAATTTTAGGAAATTACATCTTTGACTACCGTAGTAGGAATAAATTGTTCTATATATTTGTTGTTGTTTTTTTGTTCTGTTAAGCACACAATTTGATATTTTGTTGACGAATTTAGGAAAGCAAAAAGTTGTAGGGCACCTTTGACTACCATTTACATTTTCCTACTATGGCAGTCAATGATTTCCCAGAAATGTCAGTTTCTTATATCTTAAAAAAAATATTTGTCTTCAACGGAACAAAAAATATACAGGTTTGCTCATAACAGAATTTTCTTTTTTGGGTGGACAATACACCCAATATTTTTTTTTTACCTTTTTGTCCTTACAGTTGCATTCAACTTGTCCGATGTTGTTTGGTTACCAATGTTTTTCAAAATGTCTTCCTCTGTGTTCCTTCAGAAAAAGACACGAGGGCGAATAAATAATGACAGGATTTTTATATTTGGGTGAACTATTCCTCAAATGCTGAACCAAATCCACATTGCTATAATACAGACCTGGGTGTTTAAATTATGCATTTTATGTACATGTTTTTACAATGTAATGTCTAAACAGTAGGTGTGAATGTAAATGTTTAACAACCTGTGTGTGCATATGTGTATGCTTGTGTGTGTGTTTACCTTGAGCCACCATCTTTTCAATCAGGCTAATGAGTGGTAGCCATCCATGCGCAGAGGAGGGCTGATTAAGGCGTTTCTGGGCACTGGAGGTATACAGAGGAAACAGCAGGGGAGAGAGAAAAGGAGAGAGAGAGAGGCCACGGATCAGGAACCAGCATCCCGCGGGATGGAGCAGGTGCAGCCTGCGAGCGAGGCCTTGGGCCTGACGGGGCAGCTAGAGCTTAAAACAATCTGCATAGTACCTTCTTTTAATTTAGCATCTTCAACGCCCCATCTCTCCCTCTCTCTATCTTTCCTGTTCTTCCTGCTGCTTAACAGATCAGTGCTCCACAAAGAGGGGTAAACAGAGAGAGGCAAATTAAAAAGGGAACTCCCCCGATACCCCAAAACAAATTAGTGCAAACAAATTACACGGAGTCAACACACAAACACTGCAGCATCTGTGGCTTTGGACCGAGGATGGAGGAGGCAGGCAGAGCTAGCACACACGTTCAGAATCGGCACCAAGACAAACATCCAGCGACAGAAAGACTTAAGGTCATTTTACTTTCAGACACTGGAGCGGATCTTTTCTAAGACCCATGTTTGTTCATGCAAACAGTGCGTCTTAAAGGAGCAGGTTCACCAAAAAACGGCGTCAATATTTGCTCGCCAGCAACCTGATGTGTAATGTTTACTGTGAAACACAAAAGTAATATTAATAAGCAGCAAAAAGTCAATAATCAGAAGGTAGTCCGTATGACTGAGCGACAGCATTAAGGGTACCGATAAATGAATGAATATTTGCAATCAAAATATCGGATAATCTTGCCAACCTTGCAATAAATCGGAACTGTGTTCCAATTTATTAAAGATTTTTACTTTTGTGATCCACAATTAAAGGAATAATTCACCCAAAAATGAAATGACTGCCCCTCATGTAATCTCGAACTGTATGACTTTCTTCAACACTAAAGAAGATATTTTGAAGAATGCCGGTATCCAAACAAGTCACTTGCACTGGTTTTGTGTCCGTACAAAAGAAGTAAAGGGGTGTTGGTTACATTCTTCATAATATCCTATTTTGTGTTCTGCAGAAGAAAAAAACGGGTTAAAATGACCGAACTTTGGGTGAACTATCCCTTTAAATAAGAAAACCGGAGGGGAAGTAAATAACGCTAGAATTACTGAACTAGTCCTTTAATAATGGTTTACTCTCATACGCATAAATGCAAACATCTGAGCGAGTTAATCGATAATTTTTTGTAATGTAACATCTCAGAGTTTAGATGCAAAAGAGCATTGCTTTGTGTGTGTATGTTTAAATGGTTTACATTAAAAGCCTCTCTTATGCGTACTCATCCTGCAGGAAAATGTACATTTCTGAGATGAATCTCGACTCCATATCTGCCACACACTTTCATTTATTCATTTAGTCATCTGCTCGCTTGCACACTAGCTCTAAGAAAAGTCTCAAACACATAGCTGAAAGTCGATACATTATATTCCACATGCCATATGGAACATACTTCCGTCAAACCATAAGGAACAAAGAATGATTTGTGAGACCGTTTACTGCAAGGCTATAAATCATCCTTAGGATATTATAGAAGTCACAATGTAAGGAGAACTAGAACCAGTCAGGGCAATAATTGGGTAGTAGTTCACCCAAAAATAAATTTATATCATTATATATGCATTCTCATGTCGTTTAAACCTGTATATAAGCATTTCTTCCGTGGAACACAAAAGAAGGTATTTTGAGAAATGTCTGGCGTGTCCATAGAATGGAAGTCCATAGGGGCCGGTGTTATTTAGTCTCCAACTTTATTCAAAATATCTTCTTTGGTGTTCTGTCAACAACAACAAAAAGTCATACAGCTTATAATGACGTGAGGGTGAGTTAGCGATGATAAGAATAAGCATTTGTTGGAGTAAACTGTACCTTTAAATCCTGATGGAGAAAAACATTTGAACACAGCATATTGTTACTCTACAAATACCAAATCAAGTGTAATTTTTAAAAAATAATACTATTTTACGAGTTTATTAGCATTATGGTAATGCAAAAAGGGGTGCTTAATGCGAAAACTCATAAACAGCTCTAAATATACTTTTTTATTTTGTTCTTTTGATTCCAAATAAGAGCTAGACATATTCTTTACAGGTTGCTGGAAAGCCAACAACACCATAACAAGGTATTTAAGGTATATGTAAAATCAAGTGCAATTTATTTAAATCGTTTGTACCTATTTCTGTCCCGTGTGTGTGTGTGTGTGTGTTTGAGAGATACAGAGAGATTCTATCTGGCTTCATTCTCTGGCCCCCTGGCCACCTGGCAGAGACAGTGACCCTTCCATCTGCCCCCCACTGTCTTCCTGTTTGTGTGTTTTTGTGAATCCAGAAAGCTGGAAATAAAGGGGGGAACTGGGGCTCGGAGTGCACGGCGGCATGTGCCAGGTGACTCCCCAGGCCCTCTGTAAGACCTCACTCACTTCAGCCTTGGCAACCAGACTCAGGTGCGCCTTATAAAGACTGGGCTACGACACCAACAGGTGGCGCTATTTTCTTCATCAATTACGGCATTGTTTGCTCGTTGGCATGTGCCACCATCCAGATTGTTTTGGACGAGCCCCTCGCCCGCTGGACAACAGCCAGTACGAGTTTGTATGTGTGTGGGCCGCTCTTTTCACAAAGATCGCTTCTCAAAGCCTCCCCCGAAAGCGCCAGGAATGATAAGCTCATGTTTTTGAATGTGCGCGTACGCGTGCCACGCACTTTATCATATTCTTTATAAAGACCCACATATGTCTGTCCGTTTGTCTCCGAAATAGATTACGACAGATTAATGAGAAGCCATTCTTACTTTTGTTGCCTGTGACTTACTACTGAGCGAAAGTAAGTGTTTTTGGAGACGCAGCTTCTCAAGGTCTGCCCCGCGAGGACATTTTAACCCCGCTTCGGTTTTTCATTCAGCGCTTTGTGGATTAGAGAAGGTAGTTCTTCAAAAGGAGAATGAGAGAGGGCGAGCAACTTTGATACCCTCTGCCTGAGAGGGGCATGGATGCAACGGAGCGGGCCCCATCCCAGAATCCCCTACTTTTCCCTCATTATCTCCTTCCCCAAGCCGCTGTTCCTCTTCCCCTGGATGTTATCTTCAGCTGCTTATGCCCTAATACCACAATTGTTGTTCTCTAAAAACAATCATTAGCAATCCCATCGAGGCTGAGGGTTTTTTTAGCGGCTTTCTCTCTCTTTCTCCTGATGCTTTTTCGAAGCTCTTTATCTCTCGCGCCTCTTTTTTCCTTTCTGAAAACAGAAGGATATTGGCAAAGCCTCTTTAAACTCTCCAGCATTACGGTGGATTATTTTGCGCTGAGACCCTTGGACATATTTTCTCCCCTTCTCTGTCTTTTATTATTTTCCTCACTTCACGGCTGAGGCAGACACGCTAGGTAAACATTTTGGCGTCACACTCGATTGCGTTCCAGAAATTAAAAAACGCAGAGACAATGGGCCCGGGACACTGACACGCTAAGACCTTGGCTCTAGGGGGAAGGCTCGCACGCCGCATGACAGCGTGGCCCTGGCGGGCGGAACAATGCCGGCCCGCGTTCTTCGGTGTGTGCGCTCTGAGCTCGGCGCTTAGACTATCTGCTCGAGGCCATCTGTCTATCCTCCTCCTCCTCTCTCACCCCAGTGCCACGGCGGATTTGAACTTGGCTCAATTATTCATCTGTTTACAAACACGAACGCAAACAGAACAGTTGGAACGCTTGGGCGTGGGCCTTTTGGGGAGCTCTTATACGGAAAGTTTTCCCAAAAGGCGACGCAGTGTTCGAGATGTATTTCTAAGTTGCAGGTACTTAAGCAGCGACCTCCTGAAACGGTGGCAGACGTGCCGCAATATGCGTTGCGCTTATGCGCTTAACCGGACAGCTGTTTATCGGTACAAGTCAATAGTCTCACTTAAACAGAGATGAAAAATGCGCACTACTCAATTTATGCCTTCAAAAGTTTTGGTTTCTGCTATGACATTTGCTCTCAAGGAAAAACTGTGTTATGTGGTACCGAATGGTATTTTCTGTCTTGATGCTCAAGTGAAAGAAAGGTTCATGGACTCATTTTCCCCCAGAGCCTATAGAGGGCAGTAATAATGGGGGCTAGGTTTGATAAAAAAGGACATCCCTTGTTAGATAACTTTGTCTCACACCGCCCAAAATCAAGATTTGTTTAAAACGTTGACAATTATTTTGAACAACGCAAAAAAATAGTTTAGTTTAGAGGAACAGTTCACCCCAAAATTCGGTCTACATTTACTCACCATCAAGTTGCTCCAAATCTGTACAAATTTCTATGTTCTGATATTTGGAAGAGTGCTTGTCACCAAACAGATCTCATCCCCCGTTGACTCCCATAGTATTTATTCTCTCTACTATGGAGGTGTAAATGGTGGATGGAATCTGTTGGGTTTGCAGACATTCTTCCAAATATCTTTGTGTTCAACAGAACGAAGAAATATGTACACGTTTGGGACAACCTGAGGTCTGAGGTATTTTTGGATTAACTTTCCCTTTAAATTGTCTTTCATATTTGTCTAAAATGGCGTTTCATACTACATAAAGATCTGGCCTACAAGACACAACCTGTGCCATCATTTCACACTGAGCCTGAAATATTTCTCATAAATTTCATGGGCCAAGTTCTTTTAGAGCATTCAAAACGATTTATAATCTCTTCGACAAACTTGGTAAACACCAGACTTGTACTTTCCAGAAAATCCCAGAAAATTGTCATATACCTCTCGCATCTCTCGAAGTCCACTGAAATCGGTCCTGTATCGCCTCTCGACGATTCCGTCGCTCTCCTCCAATTCCCACACACAAGTTTGCAATAAACGTTTGTAAATCGCCCTTTATTCCTGGCGTGATACTGAGACAGATTGCACGGAAGCTGTCAATTTTCTCACTTCCATCCTGAGAGACCCAAAAGGTCTGCCCTGAAGCTCCAAGTGTTCCTCCCCACACATAAGCCGCCGCATTGTCACTGTGTACTAAGCCATTCCACCGAGAGCTTCTAACGTTCATTAATCTAATTAAATATGTCTTATTGCCCAAATGAAAGGCTGGAAGCTTTGCTGTAGGATAAGTGTAGAGTAAAACTGGGTCCCAGCAGAGAGACACACATTCAAGTCGCGCTAACAGTGCTGTGCTTCATTAGGCTCCTAATTACCTATTGTTTCTCAGTAGTTTGTGCTGTTTTAATGAGAATCTACAGGCACTTAGATCTAATCTGAATTTTCTAATCTACTGGTCCATTCCCGGAGAGTCAAATGTTATTGGTTTATTTGTAATCATACTTTTAAATGGTGGAGATATGACTCCCCCTGGGGCTATCGCTGGGTTTTGAGTGACTAATTGAATTCTTGGCTCACAGACGCTACTTTGGGCGGGAGTCAGAGATGAGAACCCGATGAATCTGTCAGTTAAGTCAGAAAAAGTGTACCCGGTACTAGTTTCGTCCTTTCGCCCTAGATAACCCTCAAAACTCACCTTTGGGGTCTCCATGGCAACAGTTATCATGACGAGTGGGATTTTATGCTTTGAGAAGCCACATTGAAGTGTGATGATACAAGCCAAAAACGAGACTTGTTTTTTGTTAATATGCATTTTTGTAGCCGGTTACACTTGTTTTTTGGTTTTCCAATCCAGTTTGGCCAAACTGGTGCTCCACTGGTTTAAAGACCGCTTCTGTATATTTATTCACACGTAGTGGGGTGTGTATGTGTTTATCTATTAGCCAGAGTTTGCAGTGCCAAAGAACTCATTTGATATGTGACCTGCCACTAAAGAGTCAGGACATTTATCATCCTCTGAATTGCCTTTGTGTGGTGCCGCAAAATGGCAGCAATACATTCTCAAATGGAAGCGCTTTAAGGTTAATGAGTGGCAGTTGCCCAGTGAGGACTAAATCTATTAAGGTTTCATAGAAGAAATCAATCAGCATGACCAGGGCGGGCTGATTTGTCATTGTGAAGCATTGCCCGTTTGAATTAAACAGCACATTCTGTTACATGGGATCATCCATGATGGTTTGATTTGCTCTTCATTAGGGTGATTAATGCTTTTGCTTCTGATTCTGGATCAGTAAACAAGCGCTCTTAATCCTGAGAGGCCGTGCTGCATTATGTCACCGCAGAAAGTGATAATGACGACATATGATCACTGCATGCCCAGATAAACCTCAACAGCTCACTTGATAGCTGTCGAACTAATTAAAATAGTAGATTAAGTCTACAACCAGTTAATATTATTAAACGGTGAGTTGTGGTCCTTGATTCTGATTGGTTGAACTGTTATAAAATAGCCCCATTTTAACCGAAATAGCCTAAATATCAGTGTATTTACTTTATTTTATGAAACCTTGCTACGCATTTGGAATAACCGTTTTATAAAAGCAATAAACCCCGTGAAGCAGTGGAGTACAGTGCATTTTATAACAGCTTTTATGACAGCTAATGGGGATTTTGGCACTCCGCTTCACGTCATGCCACAACACCCTTAGCTTGTTATAAAATGCACTGTAACCCACTGCTTCACAGGCCTTATTGTTTTATTAGTTCTTCATCCTTGTCTTGGCAAATGCTTTTCCTTCAGTTCTGAATCATAGACATGGCCAAGAGTGCATATTTCTATTATAATTATAGAATATTTCAATAACAGTGATTCTGTGTGGGTTAATCATACCTTTAAAAAGTATGATTAACTTTTTAAAGGCTTTTTATGTTTTAGTAATACATTTTGGTTCAATGTAAATATGTCCATAATGCTCAGTAGGTCTTTACTCTGTCTTGTTTGCCACAACATCTCTTCAGTGCAACTGAAGTACTGTATTATTAACTTGTTGTATCCTGATTAATTAATGCTTTTTATGGTGCTAATACAATCCTTTAAAAGGTTTTTGTAGTTTGGGAATCCAACATTGACAATTTTGAGATATATTGACATTCCACTTTTAAGTTGGTTTTATATAAATTCTTGCAATATAGGATGAAAAAATAACACGGTAAATATTTCGGCAGCTGGAGTGCCAGAAAAACAAACATTTAAAAAAGGATTTTATTTCATATCTGATTTGTACATTTACAGTCTATTTTTGTAATCTGTAATTTCACATTTTGTACCACATTTCAAAAATGCAAAATTAATATAATCTTTTTTACAGTGTAGTTCAGTCTTTAGACATGTGCTTGGTTTTTAACATTATTTTATAACTGGGGACAGTTTTTGATTCTTTATATTTTGTCTGTTTATCACATTTAAGGTGCTAATGGCCTTCATGTTTAATGTGGAACAGTTTTTACTCTCACAAAAACAACATGTGAGCGTGGTTGTAATTACTGGATCTTTAACATTAGATGCACTTGGGAGCATTATGGTCAGAAAGATTTTCATTTTCCACTGTTGTTTTGATAAAGTTTCACATTGTCCCCTAACGTTTCCACCAAAACAACCTTCTTACCAAGATGGCCCCCCCAGCTGAAAAGATCCCAGCCCTGATTAACACAAACCGTGCCAGAGGAACTTTGCGAACACATTCAGTCTATCCGCTTCACTTCCGTCGGCTAGGCCCTCATGTGCAAACACAGAACATGCAGAGGGAGAGTTGAAGGATGGCGGAGCAGAAGGGGAGGAGGGAGATTCTGCAGATTGTGCCATGATGAAAAGCTCCGTGCCGAATTCTCATTTGCTGGAAATATCCTGTTATCATATGTGCTCAGGCTGCGCCTCCCTCTCCGTCTTAGACGCCGAGTGTATTATTGATTGATGTGGTGCGTAGCGGGGCCTCGGTTGCTCCGCGGGCTCTTGAGAGTGTATGTACGGCCAGACGAACACTCAATCAACAGCTCAAAGCACAGATGGATGCTGTGTTACACCACTCCTGCTCTCACTGCTTTATCTTTTCTTTTTGAGAAGGAAATTGCTTCATAAATTATTATATATGCGATTCTGGTTTTCCAACTTTGACTGATTGCCTTTTACAGTATATAAGAAGTATCTGTTTTAAAACTACAAAACCTGGTGAGCGGCTAACGTCGCTGAGGTGGTGTTTTTCACCAAGTGACTACATATACACATGCAACTCAGTGCTGTGCACGAGAGACTTAGATCTGTATTTGATTCCAAAGCTTTGTCCGAAATCGCAAACTGTGACATTTCGTATTGAATTTGACTTAGTACCTACCGATCTACCATTAATACAGTACGTTCTATATGTACTGTATATGTATACTGTACATCCGCCATGTTTTATTGTCATGTGACCCGTATGGTATTTCACATATGATAACCTATATTAACAACACCCCATATTTTTATAATCGCAAGAAATGAATTTATCAGAAACACCCTGTCTACACTAGATGCGGCGTAACACGGCATGACAAAAGATAGAAACCATTATAATAAAAAAATTGTCCACACTGGATGAGACATGACAAACCTATTAAGAACAAGGCTGCGTTGCGTTGCTCGCATCGGGTGTAGACAGGGTGTTACATTTGAAAAACATACATCCACCCTAAAGTTTTCTGCAATTTTTATTTGCTCAGCTCTTGAATTTGACCGTTTCTCAGCTCCTGTGGCATCATGGGCTAGACTAGTGTCCATCCAATGCACGCTTACAAATCTTTTGCGGAAGTAGTAGACCATCATGATTTTCACCTACTATTTAGTATGGAAGTAGGCGATTCCGGACGCAGGCCAAGAGTTTTCTTCATGGTAAAGCTAGCATGTCGCTTAAAAACACTGAATTTATTATTATTTAGTTTTATTATAATTTGATGTTGATCATATTTTTTAACTTATATATAAAATTGCTTTTTATTTGTTAATCTATTTATCATGTCATAAATAATAATTACTATAATTAGGATATGTCCACCATCTTTATTTTTTCACCAATTCTGTCTCGATGCATTCTGGGATTGCCATTCCTGTAGCATATTTAAAGTTTCTTTTGGCGCAGACTTTGTAAAATAAAATGCAGACTTCATATGCAGCTCACTATAGGTCTCAGAAAAGATAAGATGTGATATTTGCACATGACAAAATGACACAGAGATTCGTGCTTTTCATAGCTGTAAACTGCATCCTCTTGTGATTGATGACAACCATCAGATGCGATGGGCTTGTTTTTTTATCACGCTGGCGCAAAATGACCGGGGACAGACACAGGCAGTAGAAACGCTTCAGTGGCTAATGAGAGGCATTATTCAAACTCCTGCTCTGGTGTCAACATCACTTGTCCAGCGTCTCGCTGCCTCTGCTCTAGTACAGACAAGCAGCCCAATGACTTTGACAATTAAAGGTATTGCTTGGGTAATTTTACAATATAAAAATAAAATAATCCAAGCAGTCATGTAGATTAGCACAAGCACCTTTTTACTAGTCCTGTGATTTTTTTTTTGTTGCAATTTCATTAGTTTGTGTAATTTTTATCTATTTAGCTTTTCTTGAGAGTAATGGGACACTTAGTAAGACAGGTAAGTCTGTGGAAACACTGTCAGACTTTACCTATTTTGGCTGTACGTTGAGACAGCCTCCGTCACAAGCCATTGGCACTGGCAGTGTAAGTGTTCTTGGACCATCAGACCAGAACGACTTGAGGTAATAGCAACATGTTTTTGTCTCAACTTTTTGACATAGTCTCCCGTCTGTATGTTTATCACTGAGGGACGATGAACCTGGGGCAGCTCTGGAAAGAGACCATCAGACATGACAGAAGAGGGAGAGAGAGAGATCGGGAGAGATCAGACTGAGGCAGCGAGAGGTGCCTGTGGTGTTGGAAGGAGCTCATCATACAAGCCCTTCTCCATCTGTCACAAATCATTTCTGCTCTGGAAGTAAGAAAAGGCAAAATGTCAAAATATTCGAATGCATTGCACGGGAGCGTGTCACGTTCATAGAGGCAGAAGCTTGGCAGCAGTGAGGTGGAAAAGGAAGGGCTTGGGCTTTCCAATTGGCATTTAGGATTAAAAGAACCAGTAAAGATATTTGAAATGAAAAGCTGAATTCACATTCATTATCGCTGTTATTCGTATAACAGTAGTTGTACAGTAAAGTTATTATTTCTTACATGTGTTTTTCTTTTAGAAATCAATGAATTTTTTTAACTTGGTCTTGGGCTTGTCGCTGTTCATTTTTAATATTGAACTAATTCAGAAGATCAGCGATGTTTATTATCATCAACAAAACCATTTTTCAGAAATCATCAGCCCATCCCATGACTACAAAATTCCCTGTTGTGACAAATGCCATTACTAATTTGTTGTCCTATAGTTTCTTATTTAGATTTTTGTTTTTGTTAAAAATTGCCGCTCTTTTTGCTGCTGTTTGTTTTTGTAGCTCTCTTGTTATCTTGAAGAGATTGTTGAACACTTTTATCTTTATTTTTTTTACTCAGGTAAATTGCCAATATTGCTTATTGAAGAAGACGGAGGCAGTGTGAGGTGTGAAGGACACGATGTGATCTCTTTACCTATTAGGAATAGTGCGTAAAAAGCTCTCTGAAAAAGCCCTGTGTGCAAAGACTGCATGATCAAACAGGTTTTCAGAATCTAGAAAACCTTTTTACTGTCCTGTCCAATCTGTATTCACTTTTTTATTTCTTTGTATTTCATTGACACCCTTAAATGTCCAGTGTATGACATTTAGTGGCAACTAATGGTGAGGTTACAAATTGCAACCAACAGATCACTCCACCTTTTCCTTCCGGAGCACTTTGGTGGCTCACACGGGACTAAGATGTCGTCACGTTTACGCTTCTTTGATGAAGGAGATATGAAGTATTTATGAAATGCGCTCTGTAGAGCAGTTTGTCTGTGTAAGTAGATAGAAATAGCTCGTAAGGTTATAAAAACATAACGCTTCATTAAGGTCTTTATACACATCTGAAGACATAGTAATGTGTATTATATTGCATTTCTGTCAGTAGGTCTTCCAAACATTACACAAATTTTAAAGTCAGATGTCAATCAGTGGCCATTTCTGACAATATGTAGCTGAAATGTTTTATTACAGCTAGCTTGTGCCAGTTTGCGCCACTACAAGATCAGATTTCTTCATGTCTCTGGGCCACTAAACGCTGTGATTAATTATTTCTCTCTAATCAGAATCACAATGGAATTAAACAATGTTTGTCTGTTTGTAATTCTCCCAGGCCGAGCCTGAAATTTGCATGTATTTGGTGGCAAAAAAGAAATCTCTTATCCAGGGGAAAGATCAAGGTTATGACTTCCTCAAAGCAGAGTTCCTGAATCCAATTAAGCTCCGTGCACTGAAGTTCAGCTGGAGGACACAAGGCTGCAACAATAGAAGAACCTGATGGCTGTCATCGCCACTATCTCCCTGTATTTTCACCCATGCTAATTATATTTGCAGATTCTGTCATTTAGACAAAAGGTGAATAACTTTGGTAATCATCATGAAACATTCAAATCGCTCCCTGGCCGATGCACATATTTGACCTTTGTAAATGAAGTCAATTGCGAGACATATGCGGTCATCAAATATAATTTCGATAGACTGATATGAAATTAGAATAATTATGAAGTGTTTATAGGTACATTTAGAAGTAAGTATGATCTTGAATATGAATATTCAGAGTATTTCTGTAGACCTTTAAGTCAGTTTGAAATATTTAACATTACAATGAAAATTCTAAATCAAAGGAGTCTGCATTTGAATCAACACTGTAAACCCGGATAAGTTGGCAATGCTCAAACATTTTTGAGTTTTAGAGGTCCTTGGTTAAAGTAAGCAGAACTGTAAAATGTTGATTACTGTTAAGTTAAAGTTCTTACCAAATCTTAGCGACTTAATTATTTTATTTATCCTTCTCATGAAATTAAGTAGACAGAACGTAAATAACAACACCAAAATTACATTTTCAAGTTAAATAAACTATTTTTTTTATATATATATTTCTTAGTCTTTATTTACATAAAACAAACACTTTTGACTTATGAGGAAGAAGAGAATGATCTCAGAACTGACATTAGCATAGTTCTTGTTCACTGGTAACATAACACATGTTACAGGTCAAATGCAGCTTGACAGAGCATAAGCACATGCACCACTCTTCTAAAAAAAGAACTGAAAAATATGTCAAACTCTTCTAAATATCTAAGAGAAGTTAACATTAAACACTACAAAGTCTTTAACTTTACTAAAAAAATGTAAATAAATCATAACAATAAAATTTACACTAACCCTAACGCAAAGCATGCTAGGAATTGGAAATCCTTCTTGACCAATTGTGTTGAATTAACCTGTTTAAATTAAGTAAATTGAACAAAGAGTAAATATTTATTTTTATTTTTAGTAAAAACTTCAAGTAAATCAAAAATAGTCATTTTCCTTTCTCAAAAGTAAAAAAGTGTTTCAGAAACTTAAAATTAAAAGTACAACTTTAAAAAAAAATAAGTTTACGTTACTTAATCTATTTGATTATTTTGAACATTTGAACAAGTTTTAGGGTGATACAATAATACAAAATTCTGAAATGTATGTAAAATTTGTTCAGTTCAACTTTCCTCTCAATGCTGATAATATAAACTGTAATGAAAAAAATGTAATGTACGGTAAAAGCGGCCTCAGACTTTTGAACCTTGCCGTATGCCCTTGAATGCAATATTTCTAATGATTCGAGAGGTTTTGTTTGGCACAAAAACAAAACAGGTGCATATCACTTTGGAGGAGATGGGATCAAAAACAGAAAGTGTTAAAAATGAATAATTTATATTCGCTCTTATTCACAGATTAAAATGTTTGTATTCAGATACGCAAGGAAAGCCTTTGACGGTCTTTGGGCTGCGTTGAGTCATACCCAGTTTTGTTTTAAGGCACTGGATTTACAAAAGCTCTTTATTTCGAGTGTTTCGCTGTCCATTGTTAGTGATCAAAGCCATTTTAATTCAGATAATGTTGTTATAGCCACAGGTTCCTCCCACTATGCTGGCTCCTGTTCAAAAGACTATCATGCCACAGAGAGAGGGAGTAACTGCTTTTGATTTGAATGTGAAGTGTCATTCAATTGCGCCACTGCCGAGCGATTTGCCATGGTGATAGGCCTGCATTTGAGAACACCTGGCAAGTTGGCAAATGTATTCTAATCTATGTGAATTGTAATGCTCTCACCTGGGGCCATCAGGCTGGGATGTGTGTCTGTCTATGTGTGTATGTGTGCAAAAACCAAGTGTGTATAGAAAATAATCAGACTTCATTTCTAAACGCAAAGCTGAAGGGATGAATTATAGTGGAGAAGGTGTAATAGAGTGGTCATTGATCGTATCAAAACGATTGTGCTTATTCTAAGTACTGTATAAAAAAACTTATCAAACTAATGGATTGACATCCTGACAAAAAAATGTAGTAATCCAAACCGTATGTAAAGTTACAGTATGCATGTTTAAGCTGGCAGTGCTTTAAATGTTTGAATCAGAAATGAGGGTTTAAGGGTCGGGATGAATATTTTCAGCATGTTGTAATTTTGATGGCTTCAAAAATTGTTGCTGTAGTTAAGTGAATGGATTACAGGGAGTAAAAGGATCAGAGGGCAAAATGTTTATTTTAGGCTGTATTAAAAGGCTTGTCCTCCTAAATTTTCTGTAAAATGTTAAGAACAAATGATTTCATGTTGCTTGACCATGAACATTAAAGGAATTAAGGAACTGGAGGGCGCTACAGGAAACAGCATTCAATTGGATTAGACTTTAAGAAATAATTTATTTATTTGGAATTTAAATGCATGGCAGTTCCATAAGTCTATTGTGTTATCGATCGGAATAAGTGTACATTTAGGTCTTTAGTGAGCCTATACACAGATATTATTTTACATGTTTGTGTTCTTTTCGTGTTGAATAGCAGATAATAAACAATGAAGGACTAACTTCTGAAAATAAATGGGGAGGAAGGTAATGAACGATGCCCCAGTTCAGTAAAATGTTAAGCATTTAAGGGTTTATGGATTAAGAATAATTGATTAGAAATCAATTATTTATAAAAAAATGGTCAAACAAAAAGAAGATTAGGAACTGAATTCCAGTGTTTCTAATAAATTAAGGGAATTAGCATGGAATTAGGGTGCCTGGGCTCGGTTCTCAGCTCGCTTTGTGTGGAGAGAGCCGGGTTTGTTTTCTTTTTCCTCTAGTAAGCATCGGCCAAGTGGCCTTTGATCGTCAAAGAGCAGATAATGTCAAAGCAAGTACTATTTATGACAACTGATGGAAGGATATCAGTATTTTTGTTGATGCTGTTGTCTTGTTCCACTGTGGCTGTGAAGAAAGGGATTACAGTAAATGGACTGAGGTTTGTTTTCGGTTTTCCCTCGAGTATCCTCAAACTCTCCCATCATCCCCCTCCCCGCCACCTTTCCGTCAAGGAATACGGCCAGATTCATTATTTAGCTGTGCTCTTTTTGACAGCTGGGTCGGAGGGAGAATAGGACCCAGTGTGTGTGTGTTCCTGCACGTGTGCATGGAACAGCAGGCTGGAACAGAGTCCTGACAGAAGACAGGATGCCTGTCTGTGATGCCTGCAGGAGCTGACAGCTGATCACACTGTCAGTCAAGGGAGCTGTCCACGCTGGAGGCTAACAGACTCAACACCATCAACCTTCTCTTTTCCTTGTGTCAATCCTTCAGCAAGCCCTTTTTCGTTAAAGGATCCACTGCTTTCACCGCTTTCCTTAAACCATTACTTTTCACACCTTTTTCCTTATCAAGGCTAAATGCATCCACGCCCTTTTCTCTCAGACTCTCTGCTGTGCTTTCAGATCCAAAGTTTGTCTCTATTAAAATGTCATGCAACCGCAAAAAATTATTGTTGTGCACAAAAGGGGAATCATTTTCAGCGTATAAGAAAGCTGCATTTGTAGAGTGTGTTATTCAAATTCAATTTTCGTCTTTATCCGGCGTACAGCTCCACTCCTAATGAGAGTTTGGCCTGTGATTGCTCAGCGAAGCTTCCATAGAGACTCAATGCTCTTTGTGGTGACAATGGGGCTTCAATTCACCCACGAGACAATCCGACCGGACAAGTCATTCATCGATGCAAATGCCAGCCAATATGCGGTCATATGCATCTGTTTCCCTCCGCTCGTGATGGACAGCCAGCGGGTCGTATTCTTTGGAGCTGAGCCTGCACCGCGCCTTCTATCCACCAGAGAGTCAGCAGGACAGGCCGTGAGGGAATCTGGCCATTAAGGATGAAATAAATGTCACAATCGCCACATTCTCAGTCAATTCAAACAAACAAATGTATTATTCAGAACATCAAAACAACGTCTTTCTTCCGGACTACAAAGGGTTTGTGCTTTTCGGTAAATTGTTACATGAGAGAAAAAGCGACCAATTGAGACGAGATTAGAAATGTATTTGCACGTGACTTTACGAGGATCTATAAAAGTAGCTTTATTTAGTATTTAAAAACATTCAATTGTCACAAACATTAGTTTACCTTTATTCCATTTCATACTTAAATGACTTTGTGATGACATAAAAATCGAACATTTTATTTCGAGCAATCCTTTAATTGGTTTGTTCCTTTGCTTGACTTTTATCGATAGCAACGCAGAACATCACCATCACGGCTTTTTGCAATAGTTTACGTTAATTCTGACAAGACGAAATTCTTAAAACTAAATTAATTAGACTAATGGCAGCGGCGAACGCCTCATTAAGTTTTCCATAATTTTCCTTTACATTCATCATTATTTCTAATGTCACAGAGAATTATTTTGTGTCACACGATGATAATGAGCTAGAATATCGAGGGAAACCATTAAATCCAAATATTAAGTGAAAGAAATCATGTTAAAATGATAAAATGGAGAGTAGCCTATAATGATCATTTATTTGCAAAAGACAAATAAAAGTCGTTTCGTAAAGTCGATTTCTTAGGCAATTGCGTTCATTCAAAGATTTAAACGAAGATTGAATTGGGAATTATTCATGTTTATTATATAATATTTGTATGTTCATCTCACTTTAAACGTGCTTAGGTCATGGACATGACATACAATACGATTGCTTTATTATTACCTCGCAATTCTAGACATTCTTGTGTATTCTAGCGTAAGCCAGTGCAGCGGAACTTCACTTCCCACAATTCATTGCGCAGAGGAAAAGCGGATGTTTATATTTATTTCACGAGAATAGTGAAGAATGTGCGAGCAATGACAGCAGAAGTGAGACATGGACCGACAACAGCAGCACTCATATTATTTGTAAGTTTTCGTTGTTTTTTAAGAAAACTGTCGTTGTGTGCATGACAGCCTGCGTTATGATTTAACGTCAGCAGATTCACAGAACTCTGAGGTTAGCTCAGCCCGCTAACAATTTGCCCTCGTTCTTATGACATTACATTTAAGACATGTTTTAAACACGTCACGTTAAAGCCACTCAGGGTCAACATTATACGATGACGATAGTATTTTGAAGTGATAAGATAAAACTAACATTAAATGCTATGTTTGGTCATTTGTGATGTTGAATGACACTGCAATAAAAAACACGCTGTGTTTAGTTAAATCGCACATTATATTCCTGAAAACTAATTCCAGTTTATGGCATTAAACCAATATTTTAGCCTAAACCATAACATGTTAAAGAAATGACGTAACATACACCAGTGAGAGGCCTTAAATGCAACATAATTGATTAGGAAGAGCTTTGCTTCCCTTTTTCAAGTTTATGCTTTGAAGTCATCACCCAAAAATAAAAATTCTGTCAACATTTACTCACTTACTCATTTCAAACCTGTATGACTTTCTTTCTTCCGCAGAACACAAAGCAGATATTTTGAAGAATGTCGTCGACAGGCCCCCATTCACTTGCAATGGTGAACTATTATGTCCATACAACAGAAAGTGAATGATTGGCAGGTGGTCGGTCACCAACTTTCTTTAAAAGGTCTACATTTGTGTTCTTCGGAAGAAAGAAAGTCATAAAGGCTCGAAATTACAAGAGGATGAGTAAATGATGACATCATTTTCATTTATGGGTGAACTATAACTTTAAGGAAGCAGCCCTGCAATAGTGTTTATTCTTAATGTGCTACGTATTATGCTGTGTTTCTTGTTTTTCTACTCTTGGTTAAAAATACATTGTACAGTTTGACCCCGAGAATTAAAGAAGTCAGAATGCAAGTCTATTGAGGAACCATTGTACACTTACTCCATAGACCACAGCACATTTTTTGTTTGAACCCCCAGCATGCGAAACACAATAGCTACAGTAGTCTAGCTGTACACTTAGTTTTCTTAATTTGATAAGTCTTGGCATTTAAGGGTTTTCACAATCTTGTGTTGTTGGTTGTGTGTGTCTCTCTAACCTACAGGTCATGCATGCAGATGGCCTATAGCCTGTGCTGAGTAGAACCCGATCCCACTCGCGCTACAGTGCAGGGGGCGTGCTTCCTGACTCAAACCCAACCCTGCTGCTCCATGTTTCCTATGCTAACCCTTCTAAGCATGTTTTACTATATCTGTCTACGGCGGCGCTCCAGGAGCGGGACGCGGAGTCAGGGATTGGGCAGCCGGCGGGCTGTGGAGCTGGGCCAGCGTGCGGTTCTGCCCATCACTGTCGAGGTGGAGCAATACGGCAAGGAGGTCCTGGACTTTAGCTCTCACTACGGCAGCGAGAACAGTATGTCCTACACTATGTGGAACCTGGCGGGAGTGCCTAACGTCTATCCCAGCACAGGAGACTTTACTCAGACGGCTGTGTTTCGGACTTATGGAAGTTGGTGGAGGCAGTGTGCCAGCGCCTCGCCCCCATTCCGCCGCACGCCACCCAATTTTCAAAGCCAGGACTACCTGGAGCTGGCCTTCGAGGAGCGTGTGTATCCCACAGCTGTCGAGGTGCTGGAGACGTACCACCCTGGAGCCATTATCAAGATCCTAGCATGCTCTCTTAACCCGTTCTCCCAGAACCCACCAACTGATGTTAGGTAAAATGTTGAGTGTGTTGTTGTAGTTTTGGTCTGGTAATCGAACAAGGTGTGGTCCACGATGAGTAATATGCCGTTGCACATAGTTCTATTAGTAAGGATGCCAAATATATCATCTGGATGTTTGTGCAGGTGGGAGGTCTTGTGGGCCGGCAAGCCCACCAAAGCTCCGACCCCTCAAGCTCGCCAGTTCTCCCCCAGCATCAGACAGATCAGCTTTCCAACCAACCTGTTGCGTCTGGAGGTGAACAGCTCTCTGCTGGAATACTACACCGAGCTGGATGCTGTGATCCTGCGGGGTGTTCGGGAGAGACCCATTCTAGCCCTTTATAAGATCCCTGTCATTGACATCAGTGATCTGAGTGACAGCGATGAGGAGTTCAACGACATTGGAGGTCTCTGCTGCAGGTCGGGTGGAGAAAATCGGCACAACTTTGGAAACGGCTACTTTGATAGGCTTCCTTATGAGGTTAGCACAGGAGACATTGAGTATAATTACCCACAATGCACGCATGATGTAGAACATTTGTTTTTTAGAACATCGGTTTAAAGAATCGTTGATAGCAGAGTAGAGAAATGCTAGTTTGCAGGTGAGATTTGGTGTAACTCCTCTTGGTGTGGTTGTAACGGGACGTTTTATCTAATTAAAGATCATTTTATTGTCATTTCAAAATGCCTTTGCCATTCGTAACCCCACATTACCCTAACACAGCTCTGATCTCCTGTCCAAACCACTGTCAGTCTCAGTGTTGTTATGGCGAATGCATATTTGTTTTGGAAAGATAATACAGGTATTATCTGTAAACCCATATGAGCTCAACACCCAAACTATTGTTCATCCCGGCCAACAGTGTTCACACCAAAACGAAAACCAGCACAGCCACAAAAGTCTTAAAAGTGATCTTACCTGATATCCTATGTTTATGACCAACATGGTGATGTTCAAAATGTAATGTAGCATTATCTAAAAGCACACTCAAATATTTATATTCTCAAAAATCCAAATATCTGACCAACCAAGTAAAGTTCTACAAAGCATCGTAGTCCAACGAAGAAGAAAGAGAAATTAATTATAGTAATATATTAGTTTTGTCATTTATGTAAATAGTGTATTATAGATTTTTATCATTTGTTCACAGTAAATATGTTTGTCTTCCTGTAGCTGATCCAGCTGATCGTGTGTCACCTGCCGGTTCCGGACCTGTGCCGGTTGGCTCAGAGCTGCAAGCTCTTTCACAAGCACTGCTGTGACCCGCTGCAGTACATCCAGCTCAGCCTGCAGCCATACTGGGCCCGACTTACTGATGCCTCCCTGTGCCACCTGCAGAGCCGCTGCACCCTCCTGCAGAGGCTAAACATGTCCTGGACGGGCAACCGGGGAGCTGTGACGGCCGCTGGCTTCTGCAGGTAATGATGTGAATCCGTAAATCGGATCCTGTGACATCGGGTGTACATTTTTGGAGCTAGGACATGTGTGAACTTTTGTGTACTGTTCTTAGAAGAAATGTATACATTTACCTGAGGTGGTTGAATTACATCAAACGCAAATAATTGATCACAAAGATCAATTATTTTTGGGAAAGACCCTAAAAACAGACAGTTTGAGATATGATGTTACTGTGGTAGATAAAGTCAATCATTATAGTATATATTACAGAAAGTGATAACCCAATTACGTCTTGTAAAGATTCCTCAATTTCATTAAACTGTAGTCTATAGATTATTTTGTAAACAGTGAAACCGATGAACATACGTATTGTCTTCATCTGGTCTTCCAAACATCTACTCCATCTCTGTCTTATTTTTCACTTCAAGTTTTATAAAGGCCTGTGGGCTCAGTCTGGTGTGTTTGGAGTTGTCATGCTGTCATTTCCTGAATGAAGCGTGTTTAGAGGTGATCGCCCAGATGTGTCCGAACCTGCAGGAGCTGAATTTGGCTTCCTGTGACCGTCTGCATCCTCAAGCCTTCAATCACATTGCCAAACTCACTAATCTACGCCGCCTCGTACTGCATCGCACCAAAGTTGAGGTGAGCGGATTGATCTCAGTATATTGATTCAAGGGTTCTTGTCTTTGTTTTATTTGACCCAACGTGTAATTATTTTGATCTGCTTTAGCTAGATTAAAAATGACTCGATTACATTTATGCATTTGGCGGATATTCAAAGGGATTTACAATGTGTTCAAGGTATTTTCGCTCAGTATGTGTATTCCCTGGGCATTGAACCCATGACCCTTTGCGCTGTTAATGAAAATGCTGTACTGTTTGAGCTAGAGAAGCATTTGCTTGAATTGATTCACTTGAAATCAAATTACTCCAACTCAACAGACTCAAAGTTGTTTGATAGTGTTTGTTAGCATTGAAAATCCATCGAATATGTACTCATAAAACATATAGTTTGAAATGCATTCCAAGTTGCTTAAGATCATTTTAAAACTGCTCACCAGACCAGCTGATTTCTGTTGGATCAGTTTTAGTGGGAGGGGCTATACTGAGGTGAAGCCAATCATAGCAGTTTGTTTTCTTGTAGCAGCACTTAAACTAAAAAACTCCAGAAATAGGAAGCTGTACCCCTGCTCAGTTCCTTTATAAACAAATTAACATTGTGTTTTTAAACATCGCTGTTTATGTTTGATATGTTACTTCTGCATTATGCGTTTGTAACTTTACAAGCAGCAAGCACTTTAGATCTTCACAAAAAATGTCTTCATTTAAAAAATCTTTAGAAAGATTGACTTTATGAAAGCTTTTGTTTGACTCGTTTTATCTCATAATTAAAAAAAGTTTTTTAACATCAAAGCCAAAATCGCTCATTACAGATCCGTGGCTGAAATGTTTGTTCATCCAAAGATCTGTGTCATGCACATCTAAATTTGTTTATTATTTATACGCTTTCATCCAAATAAAATCTTGGAGAATTGAGAAGTAAACATGTTTACACTTGTCTATTTTAAGATGTTATGTTTCTTTTCTTATTATATTGTATCAAGACACAGAGCTAGATTTACTGGATATATTATCTTTTAATCAGTATGCTGCATGTCATCGCAGGCCCAAGCGTGCCACTCATCTCAGGTCGAGAGAAAAATAAGAAACGGCATCCTCCGAGTGTGGTTAGGAGTGACTCAGCATCTGTGTGCGTCTCCAAAAGCGTATAATTTTTCTGTAGCTACTTCTGTAGTGATGTTAACTGTGTAAACATACACACACAAAAATGCCCAGCCTGTAACACTTATGCAAACCCATTTTTTCATCATTTTTGTCATTGCTTAAATAAAAATGCATCTTCTGCATGGGACCTAGTGTAAATAACTGTGAAACAAACCCAAGCGCAGTGTTTATGCATTATATCACACAGAATGGTCAAGTGAAATACAACAAAGCAACGGCTGTATTTTTTTACCCACTTTGTAAAAAATGATGTCATTTTATCTTCGCTGTGACCATCAACAATAAAGTCATATAATAGTTTTATTTTGACATATCCATTTGAACGAATATTGGAAAGCTCAGTTGAATGTTGGCATGTTAGGCTGTGATGTCAAGTAGGCATTCCTGCATCTAATTTTTCTGGCAGCAGGACACACTTTAATATTTTCATTTTAGCATTGTGTTAGTCCTAACTGTTCCCTGTTCTCTCCTTCTCCACATCGGCAGCAATCTGCCATGTTGAGCATCCTCACATTCTGTACAGAGCTCAGGCACCTTAACCTCGGAAGTTGTGTCATGGTAAGTCTGTTTGATAGAAGAATGGAAACTACCATTCGTTCCTGTGCATGTTTGGACACATCAGCTCGTTCTTGATCATATTGTTCATTTCCTCCACTTGAACCGTAAACTAGAGGTACTGTTTTTATATAAATAGTCCCTGCACACCCTTATGATTGTATTCTTTCATATCAAACTTTTAAATTGTGATTTTATTCTCATGACCCTAGTGATAGTGTGATCTTAAACTAATGGCAGTTAGTTAGCAACGTACATGCATCACTGTGTCCCTCTGAGCACAGATCGATGACTTTGACGTTGTGGCGAGCATGATCAGTTCACGCTGCCGTTCCCTGCGATCCCTCGACCTTTGGCGCTGCAAGAACCTGAGCGAGCGCGGGCTGGCCGAGCTGGTTACGGGCTGCAGGCTGCTGGAGGAGCTGGAACTGGGATGGTGCTCCATGCTTCAGAGCAGCTCCGGCTGCTTCCAGCATTTGGCTCGCAGCTTGCCACGCCTACGCAAACTCTTCCTCACCGCCAACCGCACCGTGTGCGACTCTGATCTGGAAGAGCTGGCCGCTAACTGCAATGCGCTGGAGCATCTCGATATACTCGGTGAGATGAAGTATTCGCAAAGAATTTGTGCGTAGAATGTGGAAGTAGTTGGGCAAACCAAAAAGTTAAAGCTTTTGCATTTATAAAGTATAATGTTTATTTGTTGCAAACTTAGGCACACGGATGGTGAACTCTGCATCTCTGCGCAAGTTGTTGCAGTCGTGTCCTCAGCTGAAGCTGCTGGACGTGTCCTTCTGCTTGCAGATCGACTCGCGCCTTGTCCAGGAGCTCAGTGGCCTTTTCCCCCTTGTGTCCATTAAGAAGAGTTTCACCCAGTAAGCAGGAGCAGTTTCTAAAGGTTCTCATGGTTTTCTTTGACCCTGGTGAGTGGATGGCCGGGGGAGATTCTGGTGCTGTGAAATTGCACTTACTGTCTTGAACTACACTGAGCTGTGAACTGCCACATGGAGGAATTGTTTAGATGTTATGTTTCACTTGATCTCAGCTTGATTGAACTCACAATGTATTGAATCACACATTTCATCAGACCTCAGTTTTTGATCTTGATCTCAGGGTTTTATTTTTGAGAGATATTTGTAACATGCTGTACAACTGCCGAGTGGTTTTGTTTTAAACGTACTTATTGAAATGATAAAAAAGAACACTGAGCACAGATTGTTTTTATTTTCATTGTTAAGTGTTGTCGAATTGATGTTGAATATTGTGAACTTATGTAAAAGTAATGTGGTTTAATTTAATTATTTATTATTAAAAATTCAGGGCCCCAATGACTTGAATCACATAAATATTTTGTGGCAATACTTTGTGCAAAGCCCATATCTTGAGTCAGTCCTGTTTTGCACATGCGTGTTGACATCAGAGCGAGAAGCTTTTCTCTAAATTTCAAAACTTGACTTTTAATTTAACGCAGACGCATGCTAGATAACATATTATTGTGCCTTAGGAGAAAAGTGCTTTGTATGTTTGCTCGTTGTCTGTATTGTACTATGCTAAATTGTGATTTGCCAAAATCACCCGAAACCAAAGGGTTTTTCTTTTAAAGCAAAAAATATTATTTAAAGGTGTTACGTTATTTAAAGTCAAAACCAGGGGAAAATATTTGTTAAGTACTTTTGGTATAAAAATCATCTTTTTTTTAATTACCTCTTTTAATTTGCTCTGTGTTGTTATTTACCATAATTATATCAAAACACACCCTGTAAACAAACTCAGTAACGCAGAATCAAGCTCAAAGAGTAGGCTGTATTTATGTTTATTTGTTGCTATACTGAGTTTTACTACCTTAATGATCATTTCTAAATGGTATTAAATTTGTGCCATTTAAACGCAGACGGCTTTTAGCATTGTTTCAGATCTGGGAATGACATGAGGTCTTGGTTCAATAAAGTGAGGCTTGATACAATTCTGCAGTTATTGTTACTGTTTTCTCTAAGTAAGTAAGAAAGAAATAGTACTTGGTTAGTAAACCTCTTCACCCCACAAGGGTCTCCACCCAAGTGAAATCGTTTTTTTCTGTCATTAATCCCTCAGAGTTTAACGGCATATTAATATTGCATCTGGTAGTGACAGTCTCATTGGACTAACAGTGATGTAATGAATTGTTTATGTCTATTTTAATGATGGACCGAGGAGCTCTAATGTGCCCTGAGGACCTGGAGGATGCAGTTAATTAGAAGAAACGATTTCTTGATTTCTAGTACTATTGATAGCCGTTTTACACAGACAACTGTCATTACACCCCTGTAAATACATTGGATATGCAACCCATAACAGCAAAGTCCATTTTTGGAACCTGTAATTTAGACCTGGCAGCGATCTCTCACATGCATAACCACTTCAAAAAGCATTATTTAAGTATGAATGTATAAGGCCAAAATTAAGTGTTTTTCATTTTTCGTGGTATTGAATGGCTTGAGCTCCTGAGCCTGAACTTCAGGTTATTTATGATACATTTTGCTGCTTTGGCTTTAAGTTTTATTTCCCAGAATTTCTAAGTTCAGGACCACAATTTTAAACCCGTATTGCCATGACCACTTTTGCACATTTTAATTGTTTTGATGATTGGATGATTTGTTCTACCTTAGTACAGCTTTATTCCTTCAAGAATACTTTTGAATTTTTTACCTTTAAAATGGACGGTGATAGACATCAAGGAAATTTCATTTCGAGGGAGGCTAAGTTTGTGGTGATATTTATCTTTTTGAATCTTTTTGTGTTTATAATTGGACGTTGTAGTCACCTTGATCAAATTTTCAGAACATCTTGGATTTAAATATTTATAATGAATATTGCAATGTCAAAATGTTCTCTTTTAAAGAATTACCTCAACAGGAATCAGCTTAAACATGTTTTTTGATGCATACATTATGATTTTATAAGAGAATGTATTATACATTAGATACTGCAAGTTGTGATCTAATATATATATATATATATATATATATATTATTGCTCTACTCAAATTAATTTGTTCATGCTGCAATTGTGATTTAATTACATAATTTGATTAAAATAATCGTTTTCTATTTGCTATTATTTGGGATTTGGAGCAGAAAACACATGAGAAGCCATGCATAAGTGGCCTGCTATTTTATATAGATAAAATTTGGTAGGCCCATTTTTAAATTGTTTTTAGTGCATAGAGAGAAACTGGACCCATTGGCCAACACATTCTAAAATAATTTAAGTATATATGAGAAGTGCGGAAATTCCTTGTGTTCCAGCATGTATTTTCAAAGGAAATAAAAAATAGGAACAGCAGTGATTTAGTATAATCCGGCTTTTTAAGAGACTAAGCTGCAAATGTAGCAAACCGCTTTGATGTTTTGGGGTCCTGGAACAAACCACACTAGGTGGCACTAGAGGATAACGATGACACCACATTCATTACAACAAATTCTAGACCTTTTAAATATGGAGGAAATCGATCACTTTGAAACCTATAACGTTGTTAACGTTATATAACGTTACGTTATATAACGTTGCTACCAAAAACGTCTTGCTCTTAAACGGTGAATGGTAAGGAGTCGTGATGTTCAATATCGCCAGCAAAAGCGAGGCACTATGAACGATGATAACAAACTTATAAGAACCCACCAACAATCAATACAAATTCATTAGGATTAGTCATTACGTAAATATAAAATCAGACGTTTGACATCATAAGGCCTACTAACAATATACACTGTTTATTATTTAATATTTTAAAAATAAGACTGTATAAAATTAAACTGGAATTTAGAGAATCCTTGGCAAGCTGTTTTAAACATCTTTCAAAAAATACGTAAAACATACACACACACACAAAAGAATTAAGACGAATTAGGGCGCATAAATATCGAGACAAACGTTTTGACACAAAAATGTATAAATTGCACCAAATCTAATTTAAACAGGAATTATGCTTATTGGCCCGGAGTCCAATTATTATAAACATCGGTGAACAATTGTATCTATGGATAATATTAACTTTATCACGAAATTCAGCGTTGTTTTAATGAACGGCGCTAAAACGAAACCGACAAAATACCTCAAATCTTCCGTCTGTCATCACTTCTCAAGCTATTATTATTAACAAATGGGGTTTTTTTAAATCTTTTTGGTTTGTATTTGTTACATCCTGTTATGCAAATTCGGCGTTGACGTTCAAATCATTAATTGTATTTTTAGTATGTTTATTTATATTTGTATTTTATTATTATTCTGGATTATTTTGCCCATTGCTTACAAACCTTGACCAAAACATTAAAATGCACATAAATTATTCACTCGACGAAATAAAATGTTATCTTAGATTCACAGATTTAGGATACTATAAACATGATGTGCTACAAAAATCAATTCTCTATCACAACCTCTGCGCATTTTATTATACCCACAAATTTATCCATTTCAACGTTTGAATGAGTCTTTCTGACAGAGTAAACAAAACGACAAATAAATACATCCCATAATCTGGTAGAATTACATGGTAGTTTGATTAATTCATCTAAATGTTTCTTTTGTTTTCTTTTGAAGAAGAATGAGAACCGTAACAAAAGATGTCCCTGGAATAGATCTACACCCAAATAATATTAAAAGCATAATCAAAATAAAAATAATAATAATAATAATAAAAAAGGATAATTTCTGATTGTAGAATTGTATTTACAAATAATGACGTATAGTAAACCCCCGGGGACAAATCTTTCCAGTTCCAGACTTCCAGTGTTTACATTTTCTGTAAATAATCAATGCATCGTGACCCTACATATGCGAACCCGGACCAACACAATGACAACTTTAAATGCCCCCCAAAATCAATTGACTCTGTAAAGCTCTGCTGTTGGGTAAAACGTGTGGAAAATTTAAACATAATAATATTAATAAGAATAAAAAAAGAATAATAACGTAGTGCTCGTGTTTCAAATTGATATGCTTTGATAAATGACGGCAATGAAATTTAAAGACGTTTTGTCGTATGAAACACTGAAAAACCTTTTGCCTTTAAACGAAAATATTGCAGGTCACATCACTTGCTTTTCCCATTCTCCATTATACAATGTAAATCATTTCTATTTCAAAATAATTAAAAAAGACATTCAAATGTTTGAGATATATAATATTGAATTTGTTGTGTAGAAAATAGTGCTAACATTGTTGAAGACTGAACATTGTTTACTATACATAAACATATAGTAAAGTCAGCTCATAATTTATAAAAAAGCAGCTGAATGTGGGTTAAAAAGCAACTGACTCACGCGAGAGATAGCAAGCAATATCCGGCTAAATGACTATAAATATAAAGGCAAATATACCAACTCTAATGCAAAATCATCTGAAACAAACGAGGAATAAACAAACCGCTAAATCTTTTCCAAATTACAAACGATAAGAAAAAGTGCTCAAGTGAGAGGATAACGAAGCTATGTCCTTTCAAAATTATACAATATTTACAGCACTGTTTGGAGTCCTGCGAAACAATTGTATTTGTGGTAATATGACTAGATAGACGGAAAGGTTTCTATCTCTAGCCCTTCGGTGATCTGTCTGCTGCTGGGTCCTGCCAGTTTCTCTTTTCAATTTAGAGCCATCCGTATTGATAAGACTAAGGGAATGGCTATAGAATCAATTGTGTTTGGCTTGACCTTGCACCTCGTAGTATGTCTGTACACAGCCATGCTGTATCTATAATAACAACAACAATAATAATATAAAAATAATGGTATGTTTGAAGGCCTTTCGCTGATGCCAATATAATCGTGGGCGGATGCATGTCACATTGATGTTTTTTTTCTGACTCGATGTTCACCCTCAGTCGCCTACAATACAAGTAAAAATGGCGTGTATTTGATGCTGCAGCTCTAGTCACTTTTCGGGCTTTCGACTGAACCTGCTAAAGAAAACGCAGTGGATGTGTTTCTGTATCCTATTGGGTCTAGATGTAAACAACTGGCTATGGGACACCCATGCTCACGTTTGAGGGACAATTCGCTCGTCTCAAAGTGTACGTTAAATAGTAGGGTTACACCTTAAAACTGCGTCTTTTCACAGTGCTGGGTATTCACAGAACAACCGTTCTCTTTACTCCTGGGGGGAACACGCGTCCCCTCTGGTGCAGCAGTACGAATTTTGAGTAACATTGAAGACGCATGTATATCCTCTCATATCTGCTCCCGCGCCTCAGTGTTGAACCGCAGCTGCTATCGCTTTGGATAGTTCCAGTGTTTAGAACGTATAAATTAAGTCTGAGACAGTCAATAGGCAATACGACATGTCCTTATTTTTCACTGAACCGGCGTCTGAATCCCGTGATGCGGCGGCGTGTCTCCGTATACGTCCTCGGTACCCGGTAGAGGTCCGCCGGGAGGAGTCATCCGTTTCTCTTTCTGTCTTCTGTTACAAAACCAAACCCTCACTACCTCTTTTTCCAACTGCAGACTGTCCGCCAGCGAAGTAATTTCCGACGCGGCTGGCTTTGGGCACTTCAGGAAATGGCTCTCCAAAGCCCCTTTGACGCTTACCTCAATGGAAGTCCTCTTTTTCCTTTTCCTCCCTTGCGCGGCTATCTTGTCCAAGCTCGTGGGGCTACCAGATGTGGAATCTGCCTCCTCCAACCACTTGTTTAACAAAGGTTTGAGCTTGCACATGTTCTTGAAGCTAAGTTGCAGGGCCTCGAACCTGCATATTGTGGTCTGCGAAAACACATTTCCATACAGGGTCCCCAAAGCTAGTCCAACGTCCGCCTGAGTGAAACCCAGCTTGATCCTCCTCTGTTTAAACTGTTTTGCAAACTGTTCCAAGTCGTCGGAGGTCGGCGTATCCTCGTCCGAGTGGTCGTGGTGACCCTGGTGCCCCTGGTGCTGGTGTTGGGACGGCGGATGGCCGTGGTCGCTGAGATGTGGGCTGTGGTGGTCCTCGTGCGCGTCTCGCATGCTGTGGTGGTGTATGCCCTGCCCGGTGCCCGGGATGAGACCGTTCACGCTGAACCCGGGCTGAGAATAAATAAGGCTCTGTCCGTTTGATGTTGCCATGCTGGGAATGTGAGCTGCCGTCGTTGTTCTCCATGCCCTTGAGTCGTGATGGTTGCCGTGCGTCTGGTGTACCAGGTGGGGTGGTCGCGACTGATGCTGTAAATTGCTGGTATTGTGCATCTCGTCCCGGCTGCTCTGTACCGCTGGCTTGATGTCCTGTTCGCCGAGCGGACTGGACGACCACGGAGCTCCTTCTCCGTGTGACAAGGCTGTTATCCACTGGTGCGCGTGGCTGAGCGGGTGACTGTTGCTCTGCAGCGAGTAGTCACTCTGCAACAGGGTTTGCGCGTCCCTGTAAGCCGTAGCTTGCTGCATGCTTCCAGGCTCCGAGTGTACAATAGATGGGCTGGAAGTGAGGATATTGTAATGATTGGATGCTGTAGTCGCCATGACTCTCGGAGCCGGACTGATCGCTCCTATTAAAGGAACCTTGCATTTGACAGTTACTCTTTTGCCACAGGCGTCTCCCAGGCTCTTTGCCAAGTGGACGCAGCGGCGCGCACCTGAGCTCCGCCTTTCGAGACGTTCATTGGGCAGAAATGGATGAAGGACGTGCATTTTTAGAGGGAGCTCTTAGTTCATTGGTTAGCTAAGAGTCTTAACAAACACTGCCTCTTTCCCTCAAAAGAACTCGGTGTCCTGCAGCACCTCTGAAATGTGAGGGACCGACGGGGCACCAAGACCGGAGCGAAGACCATCAAAGGTTATAACTTTTATAACTTAGAAATGACTAGTATATAGTATCCGTAATCAAATTTGTCATTGATTATCTATGTGACTGATTTGACAGAATCTGAATTTACCAAAACCTAAATCAAGACATTTAATGTGATGAAATTTTATAGATTTATTACAGGCGTTGAGTATTTGTTTGACAACTAATTTCATTTTGAACCATTTATGTAATGAGGTAATTTAGCGTAATTTTTGTCAAATTGTCAGAATTTTGACAGTTATTTGGAGAATGGAAACTTTAAAATCACGTTCAGAGTTTTAGTGGAAATATGCTCACATTCTGTGTCTCCTGCATGACATTCTGTCAGTTTCAGTACGTGTTTATATCCAAGTTTTCTTAACTATATCAGTGTTTCATTCGTGTGTTTATTTGGAGTGATATAGGACAAAAACAAACCAAGAACTGAACGAAAATACATAAACTCATAATTCCACAGTTTCTAAAAGTTAAAGTTTGTGGTTGTATCTGGAGCATATTAATCAATATAGCTACTTGGAAACCTTATTTTTTAAAATAATTAATTGTATTATGAAATGTTGTATTTAATTGTTTTATATATTTGTGAAGCTATTTTACAGAAGAAATGTGTAATGTATTTTATTTACGATTAACACTGTCAACCGTTGTATTATATTGTAATTGTCATAATACATGACATGTTATTGCTGTGTTTCTCATTACGCAAATAAAAGAAAGAAGATTGTGTAGTATGCTTGTTTGCCATGTCTTTTTCATAACACGTGGGAGTAGGAAAAAACAGTCGATACAAGTGCCTTGCATTTTAGTAAATCAAAAACTAAAGTACACTAAATAACACTCACTCAACATTTAAGTAAAGCTTTTGGAGGACGTTTATCTTTTAATTAGATACAAAAACTGTAATTACAATTTATGTATTTAAATAATTTTGGTATAATTTACGTTTAATAACAGAAGTTATAATTAACAGACAGGAGCTCCTCTATGGCATGCTGAAATACATTCGAGGTATAGAAAGTGAGCAGTAGGCCCTTATTTGCGTTACATTTTTTTACTTATTGCTCTAAATACAAATTTCCTGTTATAAATTGCAAACAGCTTTTAGGCAACAAACCGTGTCTAAAAATCTTCAACATTAAAATCTTTTTCGTTTGCATGGCGTACGCAAGTCAAACGAGGGGACATTTCAAAGAGAACAAGCACTGAGAAAAAAAAACAGTGGGCCGTTTGGGACCGCAGGTGTTTAAAGCTGACCAGCTGGCTTCTCTATGAGCCTCTGTAAAGAAAAGCATACGACATTGTCCGAGGAGGGGGACATTTTTTCAGTAGCGCTGCTGGTTGCTATAGAGAGCGGTAAATTAAACAACGCCTCATACGTCACCAGTTTCGCCTTCTCTCCTATAGCAGACCCAACGTAAATCATCTTGTGTAATGGACAAAAGACAAAAAGAACGAGAGAAAGATCAGATTATTTAAAGAACTATTTAAAAGCAGTAAATAAAGAGCTCTTTGAAGTAGGACGTGCCACTGCACCGTCCAATTACGCGTTACTGAACAATAGACTTCACAATAAACAAGATAGAAAACATGAGGTCAAATGTCACGACAGGCCTTTAAAAACTTGGCGCATTTATGTTAAAAACAGTTATAAATAGCAAAAAGGTATCAAACTTGACCAATGAGGTTTTAAATTGCAAAAGGAATAAAGTGAGAAAAACAGTTCTTAAAACAACTAAACTTATTAAATGAAATGTAAAAACGGACCCTTTTGTTTGAATTGGCTCAAATAATGCAATTTCAGATAGGACATATCAAAACCATCATCTTACTGCGTATCTGAATACTCATTTGCAATTCCTGTATAAAAAAGGTTTATAAAATTGTATGAATTAATACAAAAGTCCCGAGGCAAATCCAATCATCAACCAAGCAGGAACAACAGGTGAAATACACAAAAAGGATCTGCAGATAATTGTGTCAAAGTGGGGTTAAAGGACGTTTAAAAAGGTGTAAAGTAAAACTTTAAAGACACGGTGTGAAAATTCATCCGCGTAATAATGAACATCATTGTGGCGTAACAGTGAAATCACCCAAATCAAAAGAACATTTATGGCAATTAAGGTTGTAATTCAGAGAATTACCACATCGCCACAGAAGCTTAAATAGTCGTGTTGGGAGAAAACCAAAGCACATTACTTTAATGGTATAATATGCAAACTATGGATCGTTCAATTACATGGCTTAACAACGCATAAATGATGCGAGTCTTGTTATTTGGACGGTGGGGTCTATGGTAATTCATTTGGAAGGACCAGCGCGCTCTAAGATACAGTGAAATCTATTTCTGAGCTCCGGGAGCCGCTGCCAAACTACATTTAAGGGAATAAAAATTAATGACAGAGAACCTGAGCGTTAAATTAACAGTAATTATATGACCCGCATGCTGTAAAGATCCCATTTTTTATGGTCTAATTAGGTAACTGTCTCCCCATACATCAACATATTTTCCTCTGTGGATTTTCACACGAGATCCAGGTCATGTTCAAATACTGATGAAAAATAATTAATTACATTTTACAAAGACACGCTTTAAATCGCGCAATAATGAAACTCCTCTCACTGTTACGCAAATCAATGGCGGCCTGATCACCAAAGGCGTAACGAAAACAAAGATTAACAAAGTGTCTTGTGTCGTATGAGGGATCCATGATTTCACGTGAATTTATTATTACTTACAAAGAAGGAAATTACACAATGTGTGCGTATTCTGAGTGGTGGATGAGGAGAGCAACCCCTGTCAGTAGGGGAGTATCCTCAGACAACCCTTGTTGAACAGGTCTTGCACCGAGAATCTAGTAATCCCATGCAATTAATCCGCACAAAAACATCGTTAAATCTGCCCCTCGCTACAATTGGCTACCAATTGTCTGCATTCATTGTGGGGGGCGCAAGAGACCACCCCTGCGAGGCAAAGTGGAGACCTGTTATGTGATCCACAATACGGTGACTCCAAAACGGTGAGTTATTCCATCTGAAGTGGATCAGTAGTAGGCGAATTGTGGGATTTTTTTCTACAGGACAGGCTGGGTGAAATGGTACAATTAAGTAGAGGAAAATGTTATTGTGTTTTATTTACTCTTCTAGAATGAATAGTGTGATAAATTGTTGTCTGCAGATTACTTTGAAGAAAGTATCTAAGCCTTTAATCACATAACGTGCAAACACACGTTTCTGACCAAACCAAATCTATAGGGTTTCTCTCGTGTGTTATATTGAGTTACATAACCTGCCATTACATCTTTAAGTCATCTCGGTTACCATTCTCACACTCTGAATTTCATAAAGCGTTTCTCACGTGCCAACACGCATCACACGTCATCACTAAATGCTGTGAGCATTGGTGTGTCCTATCCAACGTAAGGCCGGTTTGCGCCTAAACATAGTGCATTATGGCATTATGTACCGGTTGTCTACCTGGGATACCGGGCCTGCGGACTCCTCTCGATCAGTATAGAGATGTGAGTGAGCTCCTGGTCCCATCGCTCATGTGCAGCTCGATTAGCCCCACGTGTCTCATTCTTAATATGTGGAGGTGTAGCAGATGGTCGGAGACGCACCGTGTTACGAGGCTGTGGTGGTATGTAACGCTTTTCTAATTGAAACATCAATACTGCTGTAGAAAGCCGCAGTGGAACAACGATGCAAGTTCGGACAAAAATGTTTGCCAATAAACGTTCTTCTGGAATTAACATCCGGGCACTGTTTGCTAGCCTTAAGTGTAGCATATTTCATGCCGTAAAGCATGCGTAAATCAGTTTACAGATTGTTTAATAGAAAAATATGCCATTCAAATAATCAGTAGCCTATGCATTGTGTTTAAGGGTAACAGTTGCTTTTCTTAATAGTCATGATAGAAAAAGACAAATGAATGAATACTCATTTCTGTGGCCTGTGTGGTGCAGCGTCTTAATACCCCATGTAACCATGTAAAGAAGGTTTTTATTTGCCTTCATCCCTTTCAGGCAATGACCTCACAACAACTTACCTATATGAGTTGGAGAGTTAAAGGCTTATTTGAAACTGAATTGATATAGATGGTCACAATTAGATAGGCTAAGAATGTTGCATGAACAGACAAAAAGAGACCATTCCTAATTTTCATTTCAAAAGCATTTCTAGATGTATTGTGGTCATTACAATCCAGTCTTGGTTGAATTTCAACAAAATAAAACCTCAGGAATGAAGTCATCAAAAAGCAATGTTAAAGACTGACAGCATGAGAAGACACATTAAGACTGTGATATAAATCATAAGAATATTATTTCTGAACGATCATAAATATTTGTCCAACTATTACTACTGAATCGCTTAAAAGTGAATATGATCTTGTTTTCTTTGCAGTATTTTAGATCTGAAAACATAAGGAGCTTCTTTTCTGTTATTTTGACATGTTTTTTCAGTGTTCATTTTCTGCGAATAAAGATACAATATTTTTGTTTGAAATTTGGGAGAAATGTTGTTAGTAGTTCACGGAATAAAACAAAAATGAATATTTTCACAAAAAGCATTTTACCTTAACACATAGGCTACCTATAAATAGCTCATTTTAAAGTAAGAAAATGGTGTCTAAATTTTGTCAGTGGCTGTATATTTCTGTTGAGTTATAATAGAAATTTGTACATTTGTTTATATTTTTGAAACCAGGTATATGGCATTTGGAAAAAAAAATCAAATTTCTCCTGGGCACACGCAAACAGTCCTCACTAGAATTTGACCTTTTGGACAAATTTGCTCTGAAGCTGAGACCTGAGACTTGTGCTTCATCCAGTTGACCTCCACTCTATTGCTTGATGTTTACCTTAGTGAGCTGAGGCTGAACCTGAAAATATTTGCACTTTGTGTCAACCCCAGCCTGAGATTTCAAGTTATGAACTGAATGTATTATTTTGGATCCCGGGGAGACGAAACAGGACACTAGTTGGATATTGATATTAAAGTATTGAGAGCAACATAATTCATTAGTTTGTAACCAGCAAAATGGTCTACTGTAAAATTCTCATCTGTAAGACTGAATGACTATGGTCTGAAACACCATGCTGCCCCCCCAGGCACTGCTTATGGACCAGTGTCCACCCCAACATAGTAAAGGTTCTTCATACGTTAATGGATAAAACAAAGGACATCATTTGTAGGCCAAGTCTTGTCTGAGCCTCCATCAACCAATCCAATACAGCCCTAAGGAAAATATCCAAAGCTCTGCGTTTGGGCTGAGGTTGGAAGGTCTATTTGCCTCTCCGTCAAGCATCGATTTATCCTACCCTCCAATTTATTTCTCCTCCTCGTTTCTGCGATCCATACGGTTCCTGCCTCAGGGGAAGAACCAGGGGAGAGACAGCGGACAGCCTCCCAACACATTCAAAAGCTGATCTACAGCCCTCCACAACATAAACCAATATGTACCTTCAGTCCAGGTGAAAGAGCCTCTGAAAGTGCCTAAGATGGAGTATGTCTTATGTTATGCATACACTCTTAAAAATAGAGGTGCTTAGAAGGTTCTTCAAAGCGATGCCGAAGAACCATTTTGGATGGCATTCAGTCAAAGCCATCTCTTTCCTACATTTTTATAATCTGAAAAACCTTCTTCACCACAAAGAACCTTTTGTGAGACAGAAAGGTTCTTCGGATGTTAAAGATTCTTTATGGAACAATTTAGACAAAATAGGTTCTTCTACGGCATCGTAAAGCACCTTTATTTATAAGAGTGCTCTTCCGAGAAGATGCAGCAGGTTTTATCTTCTTTTCGCATATTTATAAACACAGATATTGGTGAAGGTTTTTTGCCAATAATTCCGAACTGAAAATTATCAAGAGAATTTCGAGAGCCTCATAAAGCAATGCCAATCATGAAAGAAATCAATAAAAATGTCGGTGGTAGACATGGCTTGGCAGATATGTGAACAACATGAATATTGGAAGAAAATATGGGATAAGATAAATAAGAGATAAAGATAAATTAAATAATAGAAACAGATAAATTAACAAGAAAAATGTAATACATATTGGTATGACTAACTAATAAATACTAAGATAAAAAGAAAAATAGATCATTAAACATAAAAAATGAAATAAAATTATGCTATGACTAATACTAAGCAAACTAAGCCATTAGGGAAAATAGTGAAATAGCATTAGGATTATTTTAGTTATTTATTACTATCATTTTGAGAACCATCTAAACCTTTTAAACCATTGCTACAGTGATATGAACAAAATACCCATGTATGTGTTGTATTCCCTCCTCGAAAAGGAAGAAATCAGATATATTCTTGCGATTTATTTCTACAAAGATCGGAATTCCTCGATCATCCAATGTGCCCAGTGCAAAAATGAAGCAATTCTACTTGCACAACAAAACCGTCCAGATAGACACCTGACATGTTCAACACCTGAAAATGGTCAATGCCGATCTGTTCAAGCCTTCAGGGGACATTGAAATCCATAGAAAGATAGTTTCAAAGATTTATTGGAATAGTAAATCACACACAGTGTGATCTGGGGTCTCATTTATAAACGTTGTGTATGCACAAAACAGTGCTGTAAACGTGCTTTAGCCACTTTTCACGCAAAGGTTGTGATCTATTAAAAACAAACTTGGCTTGAGAATGTGCGCTACTGTACAATGCGTGTGTAAATGATATGAAGATTAAGTTATGGTTGGTTAAAATAGGCATTGTAAGCTCCATATATGGTTGTATTGACTGGGATTTATAAAGGGAGTCATGCGCAGGCTCTGGCACAAGCATGATTTTGTAATTCTGAAAACATTTGAGTGAAATCTATACGCAAAGTTTTATAAATGAGACCCCTGGGCTGTCATTCTGTACTTTCAACAGGTTTGATGCTGCTACAGCAGACGTCAACAGAATAACCCTTCTTACATCATAGGCCAGTCAGATCGCATTGTATGGTGGACACAGGGTTCCTCGATACACATGACCCTAAAAGAGAGTGAAAACACTCTCTCTAAAAAGTGCAGAAAGGCAGACCGATGTCCCGAATCAAGAGAAAGAAAATTTGCTAACCTCAAAAGACGACAAATAAAATCAACACAAGAAGAGAGCAAAATAGAGCAAAAAACTTTATTCTAGGGGACGGAGTGTTCAATTCCATACACATTTGCATTGTCCACATTTAATTGCTTTTTTTTGTGAGCAGACATAAAGGAAGGAAACAAGACAACCCCCCCAAACATAGCAGCGACAGCAGCTAATGGAGGGGGTGTAATTGTGAATGGAGGTATTCATCTGAAGATGCGGCTGGTAAATTGCTGCAGACAATGCATAGCGCAAGGATGCTCAGACCGCCGGGGTTTAGAGACGCTAGGGTAATTGCCCCTCCACAGAGATGGAGGGAAATGAGTGGGAGAGGAAGAAAGAATTGGTGAGAGAGCAAAGTAAGAGACGTTAGGTAAAGAAAAGTGGATATCAGACACGGGGATCAGAAAGATGAGTCTAGAGACTGAATGGATGAGAGTCTAGAAGGAGAGGAAGAGGAGGTGAGTGTGTGTTTACATGGAGGGAAGATGATGCGGGGGAGGGCGGCGTGGTGAAATAGGTTCTCAGCACTGCACTTTGCAGAAGAAATAGCCATCAACTAAAAGAAAATGGTATGAAGACAAACACTGTGAGCTCAAGTGCAAAATATCCTCCGATATGCACGCTCCTCTGACTATAGAGAAATGTATCATAAGTCTAGACGTTAACATTTAAAGAAAACATCCAAGGTCACAAACGCAGGAAGAACGTGGTCACAAACAAACAGACACACACAGCAAGGGATGAACGAAAGAAAACAACAACAACCATTCACAGACAAAACACATCTGTCAACAGAACAGCATCCTCACTAGAGAGAAACATCGGGGAGCACCAATTCAATTAAACACATCATCCTGTTTAAATTACGGCTACATAATCACTGCAATTCACCATTGCCTAGAATTGCAAATTGACAACACAATGGGTAGAAAACCCAGCAAGATCGACAGGACCATTGATAGCTTTGGCAGGAAGGAAATTGTGTGTTTTAATTCACGTAAGAACTTGCAGACATTAAGTCTGAGGCGACGTGAGGAATTTTGAAGTTCTACAAGTATACATTTTATATCGAGAATTGACCAATTAGAGGTGGAGTTACCCATTTCATAAAGTTTGAGAACTTTCATTAGCGAAAATGTCCACTGTATGGACACAAAACCACTAAGACATTTCTCAAAATATCTTCTTTTGAGACTCCACAGCAGAAATATGTGAATAAATGATGAATAAATGATGAAAAACTTTTGTGAACTACCCCTTTAAGAATATGTTGCTGTCGAATGTAGATTTTATATGTAAAATAATCTAGATTTGTATGAATGTGATTATCTTTATTGAAGTCTTTAATAATTTGAAGACTCAGCTCTGTTTGTGACATTGTTGAGAAGATTCCTTAAACTCTTATGGAGACTTTCTGAAATCTCTGGAAGAGAAATATATCAACTCAAGCAAAAGTTAGATTTGGCGTTCATTTAATCTCATTGATATTTATGAGACATTATTGAGATATTAAAAGGAGGATCACTTTTCTTACATGGAAGTGAAAGCAGAAAGGAAGTTATAAACAAAGTTATTTGATTTGGCAGATGGACAATCGGCATGAACTGTGCAAATGGTTCTCTGAATGTTTGTCGCACCTCTAAACACCTTCCCCTCCTCGGCATAGTGGTTAACAAGACGGTAGCAGACACGGTGCGGCGGACACACAGCGCTGACACAAGACGGCCGGGGTCAGCAGGGGTCATGCGGTAATTACACATATAACTCCCTCTGTGAGCAGCAGGCCGGCTGAGCTTACAGCCACTGGCTACTGTGTCACACACACTCTCACGCAGAGCTTCTTATAGTGCTGACGCACGCTGAGAGTGGCCGGGGCTTGTGAGATGCACGCACAGTGAGAAAGTGATTACAAGGCGGGAGGAGACAACAAAGCAGGCGGGGATGCTGAGGTGCTGGAAACATGATTATTAGTTTGTACTGGCAGGGTGGAAGTTCTTGTTACTCTGTCTGTCCCAAACAAGGTCTCGGAGTGGCACATACGTGCCGTTTGCATCACAACATGTTGATCCAGGAAAATGTCAAACTTGGCAAACTCGTGGTCACCAGATGGCTAAAGCTGTGGGTGGTTGGGTGGTTTATGACGAGTGCTGATAACCAAAAAGGTTGCGTGATTGATTCCTGTGCCTTCACCACTGTGCTCTTGAGCAAGACACTTAAAGGGGATGTGCAACGGTGTTTCATGCATTCTGACTTCTTTACAATGTTAAACGTGCCGTCTACTTATGCTCGACATGGTCCACTTGATAAAAAACAAGCTTGAGGTATGACGTAGCATTTCTGTGCTCCCCCAGCATTCGAATAGGTTTTGGAAAGTTTTTTTTAACATGAATATCTGTTTCGTAACAACTTTTCTTAGTCCCTTATTGGGCAAACATCCCGGAAAAGCGCACCCACAGCAAGGCAAAAGAAACAGCCCGCTCACGCATCAACCGACGAGCAATAGGAAGACCCGCTTACAATCAAGATTGGCTGCGCTGTGGGCCTGCAGCTAAAGCTTGTTACTCTTGCGATAGTGAGAGAAGTTGAGGTGTGTTTGTTTGTTCTTGATGGGGTGTAGGAGGGTAGGAGGGTGTGAAAGTATGCCGGTGCAGATCCAGTGATAGTCTTAGTGACTTGAATCTGATTTGTGCTTCAACTGGTAGCCAGTGGAGAGAGATGAAAGTACTCAAGATTAACATGAGATATAAAGAAACTGTCTCAGTTATGGCCACTTTAACCCCAGGTTGCTAAAGAAGGAATATACTTTCCATAATTCTAGTTATTGTACATGTTTAGATAAAAGCTAAATGGTAACTACCCCAACAGAGCTTTATCTAGAGTTGGATATAACATGGCACTGCAGACTAATGCGGCATACATCTGCAGAGCAGCACATTAAAGGTTAGCTTATAATATGAGTGTCACACTACATGATGTTCCAAGAAAGATCAGGTCTAAGAAATAAGAGCATCCCACAGCTGAGCACAGCATTGATTTGTTGTGAGTAAATAAACCACTAGACACCACCGGTGAATCGATAGCCTTTCTAAGCCAACCAAGAGAGAAGCCTCTCATACAGCCATGCTGTTCACTTCCTTCACTCTCGACAGCATTTGTAAAAGATTTCATGCATTTTTACAGTAACACTTATCTGCAATGAAAAATGTGGATAAATACAATCAACCCAGCATTCATCTCAGATATGAAATAAGACATGGATTACAAGTTTATCATTCAAAGTGAGCGGTACAATGTCACGTCACAGCGGAATGCTACATCTGAAATACCTTAAAAGATGGAAAGATGGAAAACGCTAGCCACGGGGTCTGAAACAAATGAAAGTAAAGGTGTTTATAAATGAGAACACAGGCACATTCACGGAGCGAGCGAGATATTGCGAGAGATGGATGGCACTACAGAGAAAACGAGCGAGATTAGGGGAGGGAGAGATTGGAGGAGACAGATGAGTAGAGGAGCGTGGAGTTCAGGCAGAAATGAAAGAAAGAGATGGTCATACGGTGAGCGGTAGACGATAGAGGGGAGGTAGAGAGGTGGGCCGGTGGGGTGTGCCAACAGGGCTCTTGCTGGGCGTACATATGTAGAGCAGCAGGGAAGCGGCAATGTGGATGACTGTAGCACCGGATGAACCGCGGCTTTCTTTTCTCGTCCTATCACATCAGTCATTATTTCCAGGACCAATCCATTCTTCTTTTTATCCATCCAACAGACTTTTGTTCCTGGTCTGGACACAAACACCTATGCAACCCATGCAAATAAATAAAAACTCACATCTGACATCCCTGAACACATTAGATTTGGAAATGCATGCAAAAATATGCACCTCTACAAATCCACATTGGGCCAATTTGTGGTTTTGTGGCTGTTTGTGTGTGTACATGTGTGCGGGGTCAGTTACATATGGAGAGAAGCGGGTGTCTGTGCATGTGTGAGGGAATCTCTGTTCAGTACAGTTGAGATCACATGGGTATTTTCTTTTCCGACTGTGAAGGCTCTGTGTGCGTCAGAGATGATGTTTGTGTGTAAATACGTGTTCTGTCAGTCACAGATGTGCCCGTATGGTTTGTACTGCTTTAGGCTTCAAATTATTGAGTCTTTCCGATTGAAAATAGGCCTGGAACCCTTGGAGTCTACCCAGGATTCCATGTAAACACAGTGGGATGCTGCAACATTGGCGCAAAGCCCTGTCTTACAGGCAGCAAGAGCAGAGAATTTCATTGAAGAATTTCAATGGGGAAGAAAAGCAGGGGATGGGCTAAGACAGTGATTGCCAACCTGAGGTAAATACACATACCTCTGGGGGTACTACTTACACAGAAGACATTGTTTTTAGCTCAGACGTTGATTTTTCATAGCTCTGGAGTTAATAGTTGTGTTTCATTTAAGTATCATGTCAAGTCTCAGGTGTCTCTATTACAATAATTTAGGAGACATAAAATTAAAAAAATAAACACTATATTTTGTATACATTGTAAAAAATAAACAATTTGGGGTTATGCAAAATTTGATGATAAATGTTTGATTTCTTAAATAATAACATTCGATTGCAGACTTTGCAATTCTGAGCTCATATTATGATATTGTTGACATCTCCCCTGAACCTAATTGAGACATTTCTAATATATATGGGGAATATCTGTCTCGTGAGAAATATCTGGGATGCAGAAGATATAAGCTACATTTTTCCTTAGAACTGATTGATGTTTTCGGGAACTATTTGAGAAGTCATCTGTGATTTTTCTTTCTCTTGGGCAAGCAGGTTCCAGTGAGTATCTTGAAAAGATTTGGATTTTGGGTGATAAACCTACAAAACACAAGCAAAAATGTATCACAAGGACGATCACAACAGAAGTGCTATATAACAATTTTTTTTTTACATTTTGTAGGTAACACATTCAGTTTACATTTTAGGGCAAGAAAATAATAATATGTGCAAATTTGTTAATTTGTGCAATATGCAGTAAATTTCATTATATTTAAAAATATATAATATTGATTAAATACAAATTTCATTATCAGCATAATTTGACTGAAAATGAACCAATTAAAAAATGTTTAGTATTTTGAACGTCCCTCTTTTGCTTGTTTAGTATTATAGTCAATTAACATATACGATGTGAAACACTGGACTATGTTGGCAAGAGAGTAAATGTAGGTTATGATAGTTGAATGTAAATGAAATACCTAATCTAACAAATAATCTTACTGGAATATTTTAGCACTGTATGGTCTCAGTGTAGAGTTACAGTGATAGCAGAAAGAAACGGCTAGAAATGTCTGTCTATGTGGCCTGCAGCATTAACCTTCTCTTCACTAGAAGGTCATCTATCCCCCTCTTTTGCCTGTTCCCTTTCAATTAAAAGTCCTTCTCTTTTTCACCATCTTGCCTTTTGACAATAGTCATTATGAGAAATGAATAAGAAGAAATGCAGGTTCTGTATCCTTGAGTTAAAACATGACGCGGATGATATGAGTGTTCAATTAAAAATGCATCTTCCAACACCTAGGTAAGCTATTGGGTTCAAGCAGTCGTTTAAAAATGGATAAAAACATCTGCTACATATGCCGTGTCTATTTGTGCTTTTTCTCATATAGCAGTTGATGACATCACCACTCAGACCCTATGGGACTCCCCTGGTATCTTTAGAGTTCTATTTCTGTAAACACCAACCTTATAACTAAGTTCTACTCACATGCACATGAAATACACACACACAAACAAATCTCTCTATACCACAGTGACTAAGTATCATGTGATCCTGATGTTTGCTCCATCTATTAGGTATTCAATAAAAATACATTTCCATTTGACATTTCACAGCAAAGAACACTGACGCAAGAGGATGGAGAAAGGATGCAGAGAAAAAGTGAGAGAGTAATACAGAGGTCTGGGGCAGTGAGAGAGAGCGGGTCATGACCTTCCTAGATGAAGTACCACACGAGTGTTCTTGTCTGAAAGCTCAGTAAACTGGTTCTTTATGCAGAAGTTGAAACATTGAAACAGCTTCATACATACTGCTCATGCTCTCTGAAACGGCGCAGTTGGTTCACTGATGCCTGACTAATGTCAGATTACAATTCAAGAGGAGGTTTGTGGTAAATCCTGTATACCTTAGCGGGAGCGGTAAGGTTTGTGTCACACTTATGTGCAGATGTGTTTAAAGGGACAGTTCACCCGATAATAAAAAAGTTGTCTTCACTAACTCACCCTCGAGTTGTTTTAAATCTCTATGAATTTCTTTGTTCTGATGAACACAGAGAAAGATATTTGGAAGCATGCTTGTAACCAAACACTTCTTGGCCACCATTGACTACCATAGTAGGAAAAATTACAATGGTAGTCAAACGAGCCCCAGAACTCTTCGCTTTCCAACATTATTCGAAATATCTTCTTTTGTGTTCAATAGAACAAGGAAATGTATGAAGCAAATGTACTATAGTAGTCAATGGTGGCCAAAAGCTGTTTGGTTAGCTCTATTCCAAATATATTTCTTTGTGTTCATCAGAACAATTCATTTAGATTTGGAACAACTTGATGATGAGTAAATGATGACAGTTCTTCATTTTTGGGTGAACTGCTCCTTTCAGTGTCCTCGCCAATAAGGAGAGAGAGAAATCCATTACTAGTGCTCACATTTACATTTATTATATCATATATTTATGTATATAATTTATACTAGTTGTCCTAAATCTTCAGCCTAAATACCCCTCCTTTGACGGAGACAGTAAATAAATAGGCAAGAATTTCATTACTAAACTGAATTTATTTCCTTTTTTGGATGAATTGGACTAGATAGTATAGTCCGATAAGCAGCCAACAAGTGCCCAGCATAAATGAGAACTCTTTAACGTGGTTTTAAAATAATTTCAGGTGCCTCCTCATGAAGATGGTTTAGGGAACAAACAGTCAGTTTTAAAGAAGCTAAAATGAAACCACAACAACAAAAATGATTGGTCACGCAATTTGAATATACAGCATCTATTACATATGGTCGCTATCCTTCCAAAACCTTGGATGTCCAAATGCGCTGTTTTTCAAAACAAAAATAAAAAAACAGTGTGCTTTATAAATGAATAAATGCTGTGTTGTCAAACATACACTGTATGTGACTTAAAATAAAGATTTAAAATAAAATTCAGCAATAAAGTAATAATATACAATGAGTATCAGAAGACGTTGTGGTACTTCATCTTCGAAGGTCATGACCAGCTTCTCGCCCTCACCAGGCCTCTGTATTTTAACTAATGCACAGCTGCCAGAATGTGTGCACTGGTGTGTGTGTTAAACCAATAAATGACACAGTTAAAGGCTGTAAAGATACATCCCCACAGTTTACAAGTGGTTTCCGTAGAGATGCATTCATCACTTAAAGACTGATAAAATAAGTAATAAATTGGACACAAAAACAGTTAGCCACTGACCTCCAGAAACACATTGACCGGCACATGCTCCCAAAGACTGTCCGCCGAGGGTTTTCCCATCCGTGAAAAGGCTAATTTCATCACCTGAATAAAGAATAAAAAAATACAACTTTGGTTAGGATTCTTACTGCATTGTCAAATATAACCAATGTAAGATCAAACTAAAATGTATGCCATTGTCTTCTAAAAAATTGGATATATGAATATATTTACAATACCAGGTTTGCAAAAACCAAATCAAACCTGTACAACAGTGTAAGTGGAAAAACAGATAAGTAGACAGCAAAGCAGGACAAGTATCAATAATTCAATTGTGTGTTTGTGTTTGTTATTGGATTTGTAGGTGTGCGTATACAGTCTGATAACTATCTCCCCCAACGCATCTACAAATAAATCAATGTGTTAGTGTCTATGTTCTCTAAGGTGTGAATATGTACATGTAAAGGAAGGCGTTGAAAGGCCTTATGACTGATATTCTGCTCTGTCTCTAATGGCCCTATATGAAGAGGCAACAAGTCATTTACAGAGATGATGTTGTCCTCTGACACAATCACTTTCTATTCTGTCCGGCAGAGAGGGGGGGCGTTTGCATTGGGTAATTGCATTGAGAATTGATTTTAAGCAATGTGCCGTCTCATGGGCTGTAATCAAGCACCATTATTCACTGTTAACTAAAGCGCTCCGCACAGGCCAACACAAAGACATGACTCCTGTTAAACAGCCCAGCTCCCTGCGCTCTCTCATTAACACACACATCTCAAAGAATGACTAAGAGCTCTCACACGACGCGGGGAGGTAACGTTTGAACAACATACTTGCAAACGTACGCCAGGAGTATGAAGTGATTAAGCTGAAATCGGGCCTCTCGTGTGCTCTTATCGGCTGGAAATGAATTGGCTCATTTGCAGCGTGGTGTGAGAGAATGTTTGTTGTGGCTTCGAGTAGGAGCTTCCTGAACCGATTCCAGATCCGTGTCAACTTATATCATCAACACAGTTGCGGTGACCTACGCCGTTATCCAATCAGAGCCTGAGATTCGCCCGGAGGACCTTGTTTGGCAGCCAATCAGCGTGGCAATCAAACCGCCCATTCCTTCATCTGCTTGGCTACAAAGCATTTTGTCAGGACTGTCGTGATTTTGTTGACTAACAGCAGTAAGAAGTTTTATAAGGTCGGCAGGGCACTTTTTGATAAAAGGGTGATCGTCACCTCTGTCCTATCAGTGATTAAAAATATCGCCCTACATCTAACACCCATCTTCTAAACTACCCACGTGGGCTATTAAAACTCTTGAGTCTGCGAAGATCGATAGTGGTAGATTTCCCTCCAAAGCAGTAAATGCGCTTGGGCATCTGATTGAGGGAGAGGGAAAGTGATGTTAAATGTAAAAACTGCCTGGTTATTGGGACAAGAGAAGCCTTTTAACATAACGGTTGATTTCAATGGTAAATGTGCATATTTGACCCAATCATGGGTTAAACCAACCTAGCATAGGTCAAATTTAACCCAGTGGTTGGGTTCATCCATATTCTACCTGGGGTTGAAACAGCCTAGCATTTTGTTAAGCACTATTCGGACGGGATCAGGTTTACAGATGTAGATGGGATAAAGTAATTATGATTGCAATTCTTGCAAAATTACAATACGATACTAGTCACTAGAACTTTGCTAAGATGACATAAACGTATTTTACATTAAGTGCTTGCTATGCCAGTATGTATATAAGGCTATTGGTAGTGAAATCAAACAAATCTCGTTCTAACTGTTTAAGTAAGTTTACGTATCAACTAGCACAGCATAGAAATATGTGGTTAGCTAGCGCTTGCGAAAAAGCTAGCCCTAGCACTTACTGGACATTTACAAAAAATGTAAGTATTGTACCAGTCGCTAGTGTACAATTCCAGGGTGACTCGATACATCGTGACACATTGGCTTCGTTCAGCCCCAACAAAACATTGCAAAACGTTTTTAAATGGAAACGGTTGTGCAGTTGAACAACCTGTTGTGATGACGTAAGAGTTGAACTATGGCAGCCGAGTAGGCCATTCTTTGTGTTCTTTTTGAAGAATTCGTGCAACGGTTGCTACTATCAAATCTCACGACAGGTCTCAGTTCGTGTAGGCAAGTTTTGATATGATTTGTTCATGTTTTTTGGAACCAAAAATGATGTTCTAAAAACGTTCTTTTCATGTTTGATTTTTTGCAACCAGAAAATAACGTTCCCAGAACATTGCAACCTGTTTTCTTAAGAATAACCAGAAAATAGACAGAAAATAACGTTCCGAGATGGTTATTTTTTGCAACCAGAAATAACGTTCCCTGATGGTTATTTTTGGTTATTTTGTAATGGTAAAAATGGTCAAAACTGGTAAAAGTCAGTGACGTGCAATACAGAAATTAACATTAACATAACATTACATAACTGACCAAATGAAATTAATAAATGTGCCCTTCAATGGCTGAAAATAATAAAATAGTTAAACTTATTGAAAAAACAATCATAAATCTATACTTCTGTGGTGAGACATGAATATTGTTAGCCGAAAGATAATTAAATGTTTATTGTTCTGTCAATAAATATCTGTTTAAAATCCTGTATATTGTGTTGAAGACATGGGTTTCTTTATTTAAATTTCTATAATGTCTGATGCTGAGGTACACACCGTGTGGTTTTATCAGAAACGGTATAACAATACTGTTTCTATCGAAAATTACTTCAGTTATGAAAAAGGAATTAGGCTAATAGAAGAATCTAATGCATTGATTTCATCCTTCATATTGTAATGGATGTTGTACTTTACTTATTTTAATTAGATTAGATATGCGATGGATAAAACACAGAATGGATGTAACGTTACTCATAACTGCAGTCAAACGGACCCGAGAAAATTATTTTAGGCAGACGTTCTGGGAACGTTACCAGAACGTTTTTTTAAGGTTTGTTTTTGGTTATCTTTACGGAAATAAAATGTTAGTTTCATGGTTTATAAAAAGTTAGTTTTTGGTTCCCAGAACGTTAAGGGAACCAAAAATTGTAAGCAAACATTGAATTTTCCACTTACAGTCAGATTCAAGTTGAAGTCCATTTATAATTATGTAAGAAGTATAACAAACAGTTAAGCAAAACAAACAAACAGCCCAGTATGAAATGTGGTAGGCCTAGCCTTACTCATACTGGAAAAAAGATAACAACCTTCAAAACATTTTTGTATTATAAATACATAAGTCCAAAGTATACACAATGTAAAGAAAAAACATCACATTATGTAAATAAGTTGACACAAAATCAGAATATGTTAATTACTAAATAAAAAAAATAGATAGAACCTTATAATTCAAATTTTATTTAAACATTTTGATACACAGAGCTTACCTGCACTTACAATGTCCGATAATAACGTATGAAGCCATGTATTACAAATGTAATCCGTCTTCTTTATTTTTCATAATTATATCTCTTTAATACAGTAGCTACTGCTTAAATGTGTGTAAAGCTGCTTTGTAACAATTCAATATTATGAAAAGCACAAGTTCAGTTATCTTGAGCGCTCTCCCACACATACACAGCTGTAATATTAGCGCAGTGGACTGCAAAAACATCATAACGTGGTGGCTAGCTGGTTGCCATACAGACTAGCTATCAGGCCTATGAAACAGATGTTGGTGAAACAAACTTTATTTATAACCAGTTAGGACAGATCTTTACAGACCTCTGTCTTGTTTTAAGCATGGCGTTTAAAACAGAGAATTCTCACAGTAAATAATGAACACAAAAGGTTTTGTGTAATAAATCTCAAGTAGCAATCAATATTATATCCTACAGAGAGAGAGGGAGCGAGAGAATGAAAGTGAGACAGAGAGATTAGAGTTTCTTTATGGAGCCAAGTGAGTTGGTCACTGACAGCAGTAATGCTGTGTGTACACAGCATGCAGCTTGTAAAGCTCCGACCCCCTGCCTTCCCACGTATCGCATCTGCGGCCCGCCACTCTCTGCCTGCTCTTTCAGCCTCTCACTGACCATTGCTTTGAAAAACGTTTCTTTTTTCTCTCCCCTTTTCTTCTCTCTCTCTTCCCTTGGCTCCTCCCACACTCTCCGCAGGTCTTTTCTTTCCCCAACTGTCTGGGGACCCTTTCACTTTTTGTCCCTCTCTGACCTCCCCTGGACCACATTCTGTGTTGTTATACACACCATCTGCTTTGGGGGGTAGGGGTGGGGGTGAGCGGCGAGTCTTTCCGAGCCACTTAAAACGGTCAGTGTTTCAGCCCGGCGGCCTGCCGCCTTCCCTTTTTTTAGTCTCGTTGGCTTTGGATGCTAACGTAAGTTCCGCCCTTAAGGCAGCTCAGAGAGGGCGATTTAAAAGAGGGACTTAAGCTCGCACCCCTCGGGCTGCAGTGGTATGTCCCTCAATTCCCCAATAGAAGTCTCTTTTAAGAGTCACTCAAGCCGCACTAAGCAGCTGCCTGTGAGTTAGGTCATTTTCCCAGGAGCGGGACAGTGGGCTTTGGCAGGACCTCAAAAAAAAAAGAACACCATCTGTTACTGGACTGAAAAGGTTGGTGACACCTTCTGTGGTACCAACAACCCCTAATTAAGCGAAGGGGAATGCAGGCACAAGCTGCGAGCCGACTGGCCGGCCAGCCTTATGCATTGCCCTAGTGACAAGCCGAGCCAATTCCTCATCCTTCCCCCCCCTCTCTCTAGCCACATCTGTCCACTGGGGCACAATGAACGGTCCGCGAACCTTCTCTGCTGCTGACGGTAACTGCTGCTTCCAACTATATGAGTGATAAAGTAACAAAGTCACAGACTTTCATGCACAAAGCATGCGTGGAAGTACAGAATAAGTACAGGAGTTTTGCATTTACATGCATGCGATCGTCAGTCTTTATCAACAGCGGCATGCAGTGTGTTCAAATATACATCTATCTGTACGGGAATTTGACCCACGACCTTTAGCAGCAGGACCAACATCAAGGGCATAAAAACAACAATTCTTCCATCATTTACTCACCCTCATGTCATTGCAAACCTGTATGACTTTTTTCTTCTGCAGAACACAAAAGAATATTTTTTGTAGAACGCTGGTAACCAAACCACATTGACTTTCATTGTATGGACAGGGAACCATTGCAACATATTCAAAATATCTTCTTCTGTGTTTCACAGAAGAAAGAGCCATATACAGGTTTTAAATGACATGATGGGGAATAAACGATGACAGAATTTTTACTTATTTACTTTGCAAGGTTCACACTTTCAGACAATTTAAAAAAACAATATCGTAACCTTTCTTTAAGATATGAGTCAGATTGTTTTTTTTTCAGTATTATGCTTGAATATACAAGTGATAGACACCATTACAGCTCTTATAAACATAAAGCCTTCTTAATGTGAGACATATGAGGATTACAGGGTGATTCCCATTAAGACGTGAGCTGAAAGGTCTCTTTGCATTATTTGCTCAAAATATGCATATCTGTGGATTTGAATATTTGTCACACTAGGATTTGCATCTGTACGTTCTTTGTATATACACTAACGGTCAAAAGTTTAAGATCACTCTTTATTCATAGTTTTCCCCAGTTTACAGGGTCTTAAAAAGTCTAAAAAAGTTTTAAAATCAAAATCTAATTTAGGCCTTCAAAAGTCTTACATTCACTTATGTTTTGTCTTCTAGGTCTTAAATAATTTTAATCAGGTCCTAATGTTCCTACAACCATGTAACGCTACCTCTAATGCTCATTGAAATTAAAATATTTTTTTAAAGCTATTACTTCGTATGCCAGAAAGAAGTTGATCTGGGAATGTTGGGTGTGAGGTTTTTAATGTTGTGATACAGTTCTTAAATTATCTAAAATGGTCTTAATAAGTCATAAATTTGACTTTGTGAAACCTGCAGAAACCCTGAGTTTAGAGTAATATTAAACACATCAAAACCATGAAATAACACGAACGTAGCTGTCAGAATTATGTTGTGACTAAAAGCATCCAAAACAAATGAACTCTATGCTATATTTTAGCATCTTTTAAGCAACCATCCTTTGACAACAATCATACACTTTGCATTTTATCATCCAGCTTCTTGAGGTCTCAACCTGGGAAGCATTTTAGCATTTTATCAATGAAGGATTTACTTCATCTATGCTGGACTCTTATTGGCTGTTTTTTATTTATTGTTTGGTTCAAATAATCCATTAATAAGAAAATAAAATAAATGAATTTGTTGCCACAATTATTTTTGCCTACAAAAGTGATTTCAAACATTGAAACGAGATTAAAAGATTTTTAAGACAACAACAATTTTTCTTTTCAAGTGATCCTAAACATTTGACCGGTATTGTATATGAAAGGGCTAATGTATGCTCTACTCTACATACAGTATCTACAATATAAAAATGTGATAGATTTCTTGATTTGACAATTGAATCAAATTCATCATTGTAAAGCACTTAATCAACAGCATTGTCTTTCCCTCTCTGTTCTGTAACCATACTCTTACAGTATAGCTCTATTTCAACTATGTGTCTAATTAGTGTGATTAAGTATTTAAGACAAAAGGTCTTAATTAAACACACACACACTGGGACCTTCAAGGCGTTGGCACGGCAGAGACTAAATCTTGGCGCTCTTTCTTTTGCTGCCTAAACGTTTTTAATGGAAAACACAAAACAACAGAAAACACTTTCACCCAAAACATTTGTCTTGCAAGCTGTGTCGAGCCATCTGTGGTGCCTTGATATTTGATAACACGTTGCTAAACAGCAACAATGCTAAAGCTAAATCCCACCGAGAACCTCGAGGCTCGTCGCTAAAGAACAAATCAGTTCATTTGACAAATGACCAGTGGCTTTCAAACACTGGGGAGGAAACAGAGGTTGGTGCTAAAAACATCCCGCCGAAATGTCAAAGCAAATGATATTTCGTGAAGTAAAAGGCCTTAATGAAAAAGCTGGCGGGGGGAGATGACAGTTTTGGCACGGCCGATGATATAGTGAGCATTCTATTGCCTCACACCTGCACTCAGATCAGTGGATTAAGTTGAACGTGACTCCATTAGAGGGACCGACACTGTATCACTGCTCACTCTCTGTCAACGCCTGATTGCACAGTTGAAGTCAATTCAAAATTGGGCGTCTGACCGCTCAGAGCCCAATGAAATGGCTTGATGAGCGAGGTTTATTTCTTCGCTTGATTTGCGATTGAAACAGGAAGTTGGTCCGGATTTTTCTTTTTCAACAGCCAACAGACTTTAGTTTACATCACAGGAAGGATTTGCTATACTGCCGGTCTAAACCAGGTGGTATCAGATGGTAGAACGTTTTATTCTCGAGCATTATATATACAGAGATACAGAACTTTCAACTTGTACACTACTTTCATCTTAGCCCTAACACACGCTGTATGCACCACAATACAAATGAAGAGTTTGGTTCCTGAATGAGATAACTCCGTTTTTAAAAGTTTTTCAATATCATGTTTTTAATAATGTTATCATGTTGCTGTTGTGTTTTATTGTGTTAGTTAGCTATATATTTTTTATTTCTGTTTGGCTCAAATCAACACAAACCAACTGCAGTTTGATTGATATTAATTGGAATGCACAGTAAAAAACATGATTTTTGAACATTTTTATTTCTATTTTTACATCTCATTTTGGAACCAATTCTTCATATAATTTGCTATTTTGGTTTTGATAAAAACTCTCAAGAAATTTGAAAGCAGCCCTAACACACGCGGTTTCTCCAAATCTCATATTAGTCTTGAGTACCTATTTAGTAGTATCGCATACCTTGTATCTTAAAAGAGTATTTAGTATTTAGATTACTTACAAAATCATACGGTGCATGCGGGTATAGTAAGCTGAACTACAGCACGTTCGCACCTATTGCCAACAAAACACAGACATCAGTTTCACTCACAGCATGCGTTTCATGTCCGGCATCTTTTAGCGCTGGGACAGCTCCAAGTATCAGTTTCAAACAATCTCCAAATCCAGCGTTATATCCACAGTTTATACTCCACAGTTTATATACTGTATACATGCATCACCCAAATGCAATAAACAAACAAACACATGAACTTCGCAAATGTATTCTCTCTCTCCTGCACACAAGTGAAGTCTGTGCATGCTCCTTCACTTGCTCTCCATGCTGCCTAGTGCGTGTGCCACATGCTTTTCCGGGAGAATTGTTCAATAAGGGACTAAGAAAAATTGTTACGAAACAGTTTTATATGTTTCGAAAAAAAAATCTGAAACCTGTACGATCACTGGGGGAGTGAATCGAGCACAGAAATACTGTGTAATACACCCAACTCGGTTTTTGACAAGTTGAACATGTTAAGCATAAGAAGACATTGTAAAGAAGTCAGAATGCATGACACATCATTGCAGCACCCCTTTAAAATCATGGTATGAAAAACAAATAGGTCTTTAAAAATAATTTAACAGGCTGTTGAAGTCTTCCTATGTTACACTTAAAGGTCCAGTGTATGAAATTTAGCGCCATCTAGCAATGAGGTTGCAAATTGCAACCAACGGATCATTCCACCCCTTCCTTTCGAAGCACTACGGTGTCTGACACAGGACTAAGATGTCATCACGTATCGTCTGCTTTGCTGAAGGAGATAACATTAATCAAACTCGTTCTGTAGAACAGTTTTTCCCATTTAGGGCTACTCGTGGTGTATGTATGGAAATAGCTCATTTAAATATAATAAAAACATAATGCTTCATTATGTAAGGTCTTTATACACATCTGAACACTTTTGAACAGTTATATTATATTGCAATTCAGCCGATAGATCCTTCGAAAATGACACATTGCACCTTTAAATGGCATGAAGGGTTTGCATAGATGAATCAGATGCGCTTCTGTGACTTCTGTTAGACTTCATGTTAGTGTTAACATGTGAGGATCCTTATAGAAATAAAAAGATAATGTCATTGCATCAGAGAAACTCCGATGGGCCCATAGGACAATGAGGCCCATTACATGAGACAAGTGACACTTGACAATGCCTCTACTACTGGGAAAGCCTGACCATCTTATTGGGTGATTTTTCAGCATGTCTCTCTTGGTATTACAGGCGCAACTGTAGGGCAGCTATACATCCAAAGTTGTGTGTCAGCTAATTTTGTGATAACATAAATTAACTGGAGATGAGCAAAAAATGAACTTTATTTATGAATTTCTTGGATTTCTTTATCCCTCCAGCAAAACATCAAAATTGCTACTTAGCATGAATTATACATTAGTGGAGGTTGAGAAGAGAGGCCCTCTCTCCCCTGCGGGGGTGGGGGGGTGAGGCGGCTGCCCGTGCGTGTGCCAGCTCACAAACCCCTGCAGAGAGGACCCCGCCCCTCCGCAGGAAGTGCAGCGCTCCACTTCCCTCGTCCCTCTGGGCAAAGCAGCGTGTCATTGAGACACAGACACATGCATCCCACTTTATCTGCCCGCCTGTCAATCAAGAGCACACAGAGACTGATGCATACACATCCGACACATATGCACCAAACTTCCACAGAAACAGACCAAACAGACAAGGAAGCCTTGGTCCAATGTAGAGACATATATTTTGTTTTTTTTCTGCATAAATTCCACACTGGGATTGTTTTGAAAGTTTATTTAGTTCTCTTACGTAATATGAGGTGTGGTATTCAGGTGGTTAATTGTTTTTGTCTATTCTGCCTTTGAGTCTCATCTTTTTAATTGAGTGGCTCCTTCTCTTTTAAAATTGCCAGTAGAGCATCGCAGAGATGATGTATTTATGTATGTAAAACCCGGAAGAGAGTTTGTATTTTAGCACTTCTGGTTCCACCGCCACAACGTCAATGGGTTTTTTGAATGGGTTTTTTGGTAAATGCCTAAAATAAGGTATGTGGGTATCCTATCCTTTCTCATCGATCTGTAAATAACACACTGTTGCAATATCGTATTATATGTACGCCAAAGTTCATTTGTGGGTGGATATGATACATGAATGTTTGCATGGACCTCGGTGTAGAGCAGCCATTTTGAAACGTACATGAAGAGGAAACAATGAAAACCATTCATTTTAAGGTTTGGGATGAGGTTATGATATGCAAGCGAGCTAACATAATGTTAAGGGTTTGGGTTAGGATACAGGTTAATCGGACAAATATGCACGCACGCAAAAAATTGACGTATCATATGCACAGAAAAATGGCCGTATTATATGCATGCACAATAGGACTTTGGCGTATGTGGGTTCGGGTAACAAACCATCTAAATATTTTCACGTCTTATGCTATTACATAAAACACACCAGTAATAACCCGCTCGTGATTTTTGAAAGCATTATCGTGTTGCTAACAAGTTGCCAAAAGCGACTACATCCCTTGGGGGGGACATTTTTACATCATCACACATAAAAATCTCAGAAATGATGCAAGATGGACACAAATCTCTAAAAACATGGATGGAGATTAATTTACGGAGTATTTACTTACCAGTGAACACATTTATATAAATTTGTAAAACGTTTGTGAAAAATGCATAGGCTTTCGGCGGAGGGAACCAGTGTGAACTTCCGGGTTGGCCTTTAAAAGTGCGTCATCCCTGCATCTGTCCATTGTGGGGAAGGCCAAATTATCTATACTATTTGCTCCACATTCATTCTATGATTATATATGTTGCTCTCTGTATGTCTCATTTTTTCTCCCATGGAATTTTAGAAGATTAAGTTGACACTTGTCAGCACAACTGAGAATTCTCCTGAGCTATGAAAGAGCAACCCTTACGGCAATAAAATTTCCCTTTGGGTAAATCTGTGCAATTTATCCAGCACCACCTAATTACACAGAAAGAGAGGCAATGATTCGTGAGGCAAGAGGTCAAAGTCAAGCAGCCATGATCACATTCTCAATACGCCCCATTACGTAACATTGGAGTCAAGCGTGGCTTTCATATTGATAAATACCATAACTACCCAGAAATCCTTGAATTTCTCTTTGTCTTACACACACACACAAACCCTCCTACACCAATTTAAACTCGCCCATTTATGGTTTATCCATTCGTGGTGGAAGCATATTTCTGTTTGTTTTCATCATTATCTGTATACTGTGCCACTCAAAGGACGGGGATCAGGTTAGAGAGGCAGAAGTGCTCTCTCTGTCCCACACCATATCTTTAATTAGCTCGACTCTCTCTAGTAAAACATGCACAATCCACCAGCTCAAAGTAATTGGCTCAGAGAGAGAAAGTGAGAGAAAAAAAGATTTCTTTAATTAATTTATCTGCCCGCGAGAGTAACCGGGAGAGCAGCCGGAGGCCAGTTTACAAGCCCAGTTTACAACGAGGTCCTCTCTCACACATATACACAACACTGCCACAGGAGAATATGTAGCCTTGTAAGAGAGGAGAGAAAATCTTAGAATACATTAAACGAAGGCACTTACCCTTCACACGCATTCACACACAAAGCATGTGTGCTGCAAGTAAGCTTTGATTGGAGGTTCATTTGCAATGTTCCTTTTCAAAACAGTGCCGCTTCCGTATTGACTGACAGCTCGTTTCAATTCACTAGTCATTCGAGTAGAAAATATTTTTATGGCCATTTTTTTGTACGTCTAAACCCAATATTCAACGGGTCATTTTATAAAAAGGGTGCCGTAGGTGAAGCTTATATGCAATTAATAAATAAATCAAATCATGTTAACATCGAGTTACTGATGTGTTATGAGCCTTTTCTAAACATTTCAGCAGAAATCAGTAGACTATTTTATTTTGATATTTTTTCTTTTTATTTAGTTTTAGGCTGCGAGACGATGCATTTAAAAAGTCTTAACTTAAAAGTTACTTTACGTGTCAACCATGTTTTGATCATATTTTCCCTTTTACAATGATGAATTATAACAAATAGTAAATTAAATAATAATAATGATCAATTTACCTATTGTAAAATTAACTGTAAAACTTGCATAAACCCTGAACTCTAAATACTCTTCTGAAGTCAAAATTGGCCTCATACTTAATTACGTGTTCATGTTTTTCCGATATTTTAGAATAATAATGAGCTCATCCAAATTATGAAGTAAAACAAAGAGAACTATGCAAACATTTATCATCTTCAGTGTAGTCACCTAGAACTTGCAGCAATGTTTTCTTTCCCATTTTATCAAAGTTGCTTCTTGAGGTCTCTCCTTTAGTTGCTTTTTAAATGAGTTTCTATCTTTTATATGCTCTTATTGGCTGCTTTCTTCAATATTAAGTCATCCATTAAAAAAATAAAAAAGGGGAATTACAGCGTTATGGACGTGACAAAAAAATGCTCAGAGAATGAATTTGTTACGATTATATTGAACCATCTGTTTATATTTTACTGAACCCTTGTTGATAGAGTCTTAACATAAAACAATTATCTATGAAAAACAAATGGAAATAAACAAATGTGACAAAAAGGACGCATTTTTGGGAAACGATAAACTTTGTAGGATTTTTAGTAAAATAAAATGTGCAATCCTGAAGCAATAATACCCAATGAATGGAGAAGGGATGCCTTTATAGAACATAAAATAGTTACTTTATATACATTTTCAAGGGTCCATTTTATGAGGAATATGTAGCGCAATGGACGTGACAATCCTGGAAAGGGCTCTTACCTGACTATGAAAAGTCATGCACTAAAAATAAAACAAATGCTTTACAAATTTGAAGAGAGATCTCACATGTTTATTTGAACCACCAAATGTTAAAATCAAATATTTTTTGTGGGAAGGTTGACATTTTCAAGGAATTGTCCAAATGTTAATTTTGTCATGAAAAACACATGTTTGTTTGCAAATTATATAATGTCTATTAAACTAATTTCAGACATTTAAGCACATTTTCAGATCAAAAGTTTTTTTGAATAATGAGGAACATTTCACTCAAGTGTCTCAAAACGTTTGAACACTAGTGAATATCGCAACATGTTAAACATATCAGCCAAAATGCAATTTATTAACATTTTATTTGCATTAAAATTATTTAAAAGGGTTTAAATCACACATTATAAACTAGAAAGGGCACTTGTTTAATAGAATCATATTACCTGAGCACACGTTTTGAGCATCAGGCCACGTAGGCACGCACACAGGCACTTGACAGCACGTCACAGCCTGTAACATAAGACATATGCTGCACTGTAAACATTTTAAGACTATGAGCAACACCATAATTATTAGATAATGTGAGAGTGGAGTCATGTATTCCAGATTTTCACCCAGGGGCCAAAAAACATGAGCCATAAAAAGACATATCAAGTGTAGAAACTGGCAAACAAATCTAATTACCATCTCCAGTTCCAGACAACGGCACAAGCGTGCACACGTAAACTCACAAAGCTGAGATGCCAACGTGTGGTGCCACCACACTCTGACACAGTAGATCTCCTAACACCCTCTCATTATCCAATCAGAGCTCAGAGCAGCTCAGCGACAGACAGTGTGTGAAACTGGCACTTTTCAGAGGCCAGAGGAGGCTGTCTGCCATCTCCTGCTGTAGCTACAACGTGATTGGACCGTTAGTGTGATTGGCAGTGTTGATTACCTTAAAGGCACAGGACCAAAATGAACGTGTGCAGGTCCATGATCAGATGCAGACAAGGCTTGATTTCTTATTAGTGGGCTTCTCACCCTTCTACTCAACCTGTCATCCGCAAAATAAATATAAACGATGAATTTGGCATGAGGAAGGTCCCATTTGACTGAAACGATAACTTTTTATTCAAGTGTGCTTTTATCACACAAATATTGATCATTTCTTATTGGTAGAGTGTGTGGCCTTTTTTATATTATCTTCCAGTTTTCGTTGACAAATGTGGATTCATATTTGTATCGCTGTGAATTTTTGGAGGTATTTCAGTTGCAAAATAAATAAATACCAGTGTTACTGAAATGCATCCACTGACAAGCATATGCAAAATACACCAGCGAAAAAAATTGATAAACTGATTAGGAAATTTTACATTTATAAGTACAATGTGTGTTCATTGAATTGTTCTTATTTGAAATGAAAATTTGGAGTGGACTCTTAATTTTGTTCCAGGGCTGTTTATTAAAAGCTGTTATAAATGTTCTCACTTGCGACCTCTCATGATTAAAGCAAAGACATTTATCTATGCCACAACAGCTCAAATTAGGAAAGGGGCAGATACCCCTGTGGCAAAAAAGAATGGCCCCTGGTTCAGATGTTTAAAACATATTTAATCTATATGAAATTAGAAATTAAAAAGTTAACCATTTGCATAAACTAATTCAACAAAACCACCAGGCATACATGCCCTGAGCAAACACAACACGCACTGTACCTTCACTTTCTGTACATTCGCACAGAAACACACACACAGACTCATGCACACAAGGACGTTTTGGTCTCCATCTTGGCTCGGGTTCAGGTTGGCTTTGATTCAGCCTCCATTGTGGCTCTATTCCAAAGCCCTCTGTGTCTCAGTTTCAGGGTGCTGGGTTGCTGGCAGAGACCCACGTGGACACTCTGCTCACAGTGGAGCCCTTTGTGTGAGGTGCCATTCCTGCTTTGTTTTCCCATTCCGGTCGTAATTAAACCACCTACAGTGTCTCACCGGCTACAAATTGGGCACCGAACGAGAGAGCAAGAAAAGATAAATGGCTCCAGGCATCTAAAACTCTGACAGGACTGATGGCATCCGACTGGGCCTGACCTCAGAAAGGTTAAAGACATGTTCGCTTAGAGAGCAATCAATTACGATGCCGGCACAGCCAATCTCACACGGCAAAATGTGGCCGGTCTTTAGAAACGAGGCTAATTTGTGGACAAATGATTGAAACGACAAAGCTATCAAATTCCTACTGCTTTGTAGGGAAGAGCTGTGTGAAATCCAGTTCATTCCTCTCTCTGTTTGCTCTTTCCTCTCTTTACTTCTTATTTTACTGTATTTGTCCTTGCTGGCTTGGCAAAATCTCTCAGCTGTTCTGCTGTGTTAGTAATTACCATTTCATTAAGGACGACAGTTTTGGGGGTAGAGGCACCATTTCAGCTGGGTCTAGTGGGAGAGGTCTTTGCCAAATTCAGTGCATGAATGGCAATTATCCCTCTATGCCAGCAATTCACTATTTTGTACTTGGCGGGTCGACGACATTGATCAGAATTAGGGGGAACTGTGCTAAGTACATATCCTTTTAACAATAGTTGTTCCCTGGATGATTTAGCAGCTACATGCTAAAAATACTGCATCAGCAGAGTTGTGAAGAGAAAATACAAGAGGAAGCAAACACAACAGTTTCTGACTTTGAGAAAAATGCAAACACGTTTTGCCTTTATACGCAACAATACTAAGATGTGGCATTTGCAAAGTATTCCTATTCGCTTTTAAGGTGTTTAGAGTGTTTTTAGCGTCTATGTGGTTGCGTGGTTTAAAGGAGTGAAAAATAGACTCAAGGGACCCTCACTTTGTCTTTGATATTCTAAACTCTTTAAACAAATGACCCATTGTTGTTTGTGTAAGCTGCCTGTTACGACTTAGTTGTGTTAGTAAGTTAAACGCTTGTTAGCACAACCCGATATCACTGCCAAGCATGTAACAGACACGATCCACTCGAAAATGCGTGTCAGTGCGTGAATGTGATACTCAGTTCTTTGCACTTGTAAAACTAAAACGAATAAAAATACGTATTAATTGTACTTTGATATAACATAAAAGATATTTTAGAGCACTTAACCCCACTCCTACCCTAAACCTACCCAACGTATAAAGTCTGCACACAAAGTAATATACGTACACAAAATACCTTGTATACCCAGTACACATCATGAATGATAAAAACATTAGAAAATCGCACCGTACTGCTAACGTTACTCCATCTTCATACACGCGTGTCATGTTCATGACCTAGAGGAGTGACACGCATTTTTGAGTGGACCGGCATATCTGTACCACGCTTTAGCGTGATACTGGGTCGAGCGGGTTTTTAAAAAATGACAGTCGCGTTGCATTTGTAGAGTTTGTTTATAAGTACCGTGTTAATGGTCCTAATCTGCAATATTTCGAATAGTAAGGCTACAGTAATTCACAAATTTGCATTTACATTCAAGCATTTAGGGGGGCACGGTGGCTTAGTGGTTAGCACGTTCGCCTCACACCTCCAGGGTTGGGGGTTCGATTCCCGCTTCCGACTTGTGTGTGTGGAGTTTGCATGTTCTCCCCGTGCCTCGGGGGTTTCCTCCGGGTACTCCGGTTTCCTCCCCTGGTCCAAAGACATGCATGGTAGGTTGATTGGCATCTCTGGAAAAATTGTCCGTAGGGTGTGAGTGCGTGAGTGAATGAGTGAGTGTGTGTGCCCTGCGATTGGTTGGCACTCCATCCAGGGTGTATCCTGCCTTGATGCCCGATGACTCCTGAGATAGGCGCAGGCTCCCCGTGACCCGAGGTAGTTCGGATAAGCGGTAGAAAATGGATGGATGGATGGATTCAAGCATTTAGCAGAAGCTTTACAATAGCGACTCACTGAGAAAAAAAGTTTGTTAGACCATTGATGGATCTTTTTTCACCTTCACTTCGTTCAAAACTTGTGTATAACTCTGTTTTTCAGTGGAACACAAAAGAAGATATTTTGACAAATGTCTCTGGTTTTGTGTCCATACAATAAAAGTCAATGGGGTCAATGTTATTTGGTTATCAACGTTCTTCAAAATATATTTTTTGCGTGTTCTGCAGAAGAAAGCAAGTCAAGGTTTGGATTGACATGAGGGTGAGTAAATCTAAATGATGAAAAAATAAAAAATTTTGGTGAATTGTCCCTTTAGGGTATTATTCATATTTATAGTACAATGGGTTACACCCCTCATTTTAATACTTAGTGATAAGGAATTTAGATAAAACCTCAAAGTGACAGTAACATCTCTGAGCAGGGTCACCAGTTTAACATAGTTTTATGCTGCTAGTACACAGTGCTGAAATATGTGTATTGTGCATAAGTGTGTATGTGTTATGGAGAAAGAAGTGGGGGTGGGTGGTGGGCTGAGTTATAGTGACAAGGCTCTGTGCTTGTCTGTTGGAAACTGCCGCAGCTCATCTAATTGCATGTCTAGTCTGAATGATGGCGCACTTAATTCTTACACATTTCACACAATTGCTTTCCACTAACACAAGTCTTGAGAGAGAGAGAGAGAGAGAGAGAGAGAGAACATATGGTGAGATATTCAGGTATAAACAGGTTTTTCCATGGTCAAGAAGATTAAACAGCAGCTTTAATGAAGAACGCTTTCCATCCTGAGAAATGCCAAATGGTTGGCTTGAATCCTCCACACCAGCGTGTGTTTGAGCGAGTGTGTGTTCCTGGCATGCCGTAGCGGTTTCAACCTAAAGAACAGTTGGGGGCCCTCGGTGGGGCGACCCTGAGATCTTCTCCAACTTCAGTGGGGAGAAGTATAACAAGTCCAAGCTAATATATTCACCAGCCAAGATTAATTCAACCAAAGCACTTAATTACTACTAATTGATCTTTATTAGCACCAATTAAAGCAGGACACTGGGGGAAAAACAAGGTCCTGATTCATGTAGGCAGGGGACGTGAGAAACAAGCTTAGAGGACAACCCAGAGTGATGGGTTAAGCCTGATATATATCGGTCTGAAAGGAGAGATGGACTAACTAAACCTATATGAGGGGAACACAAACCGGACTTGACGTTCTGTGATAAACATGCAGATCTCTTATCATTCACATCTCACCTGCAAGCATATAATAATGTTTTGTTTGATAACCCGGTGGGGTTTAAAATGACTTTATTTGCAAGTATCATCCATATACCCCTGACTCAGGAATTAATTTCCCCTCAAACTCTCTCTCTCTCGCTCCCTTTTTGTCTGCATAAAAAAAGGCTTATGTAAAATAATAAATTATCCGTGGGTGCATTAACAGGGATGTAAATCGTTGGGCAATTATGTTTTAATAGCCTTTTAAGAGAATGAGTAATTGGGGGTGACATTACTGGGGTTGATTATACTAACCCATCTCATTCACTCTCTCTGTCAGGCCCGTGGTCAGTGTGTGCGTGTGCTGTTCTCAGTGAGCCGTGTTGTGTCCGGACTAGTGATCAGTCATGGCAGTGTGACGGCCGCTATGGAAGTGTTCAAGAGAGTGGATGAGCTGGTCTCTGATCAGTGAGAAAGTCTCGGCACTGAAAACCTGCTTAAAGCAAGAGAAACTGAAATGATGATAGTAGAAATTAGAATAATATCGTGTCAAGTTCATTTATACTTTATCATTTGTGCTTAAAGTGCTGCACTACCACGTTGATTTGTAGCGTCCGTGTGGGTAACACAAGTTCAAATCTGGCTGATCTTAATCTCCCATCTTCTCTTAAATATAATTTATATATATATATTTATATAAATAGATGTATTATAATAAAACATTAAATAATAAATAAAGTTGGCTTAACTATAAATCTATTGTAACCATTGTAGGTAAATCAGACACACCGATAAGGAATCTCATGCAATTTGGCCCCTCCCACAAGCAGTGATGTCATAAACGAAAGCCAGGATTGAAATAATGGTGCTGATGAAATAGGGTGCAGGGTGTCCTGTATGGCTGATTTAAACATGGACGGTTTTCCAGACAATAATTATTTAAATCTTTAAACGGACTTACAAAAAATGAATGTGTGCATCTTGAGACTATGGATAGTTGACACGAGAGAGACTTGAGACTACGGTGTGACATTGCAAAAATTTTGATTACAGACTGTGAATTATATATTCTCTTGTATTATTCATATTTATAATATAAAATAGCACAAGAGATTTATTTTTTTATTTTATTGTAGTAAGACCATAGGGTTTATTTATCGATACTATATATCCATTTATATTTAACTATACAAAGATAAGAAAGGTATAAAGTAGTTGTACCCGTAGAAATGCATAGTCCACATAAATAACCAACATAAATTATAAAGTAACAACTTATACAGACAGCATAATTGGTCCTTAAAGTGTTATTTTGAAACATAGTGCAGGGTTAACCTGGTTTGGTTGGGAAACTAATCCCGAGTAAGCTGCTTTAAGACATAAAAGCATTGTTTTTATCTTTATTCTGTGAGCTATCTCATGGCATAATGCTTTGATAGCTCAGACAGTATGATCTCAGAATTCTGATGAATCATAATTTGAGCCGCATCACTCTGAGCAGCATTCATAAGCATTCATCCATGCTGCCTTAATAGTTCACATACTCTTTATATTACTCTGTACTTTCTCAAATAAACCTCATAAGTTACTCATATTACATCAAGAAACTTTAATACATTTAAGACCCCATAAAGACCACACAGATGATCATACTAGTGAACTATCTTATCTAATGCATGCAAACTATTTAAGTGTATTTAGTCATTTTATTAAATGACAATGCACAAAATGCAATTGTTTTAACAACAAATTTATTTGTGTTTCGTTGCCATTACAATCCAAAAATCTTGTCACAGCATACGAGGAAAGATTCATTTCATAGGAACATGATTTGAAATGAATCCTCAACTTAGTATAAAAAGTTTTTTTGTATAGTGATTTTTATTTCCATAACTGGCAAATCCTTTTCACACTAATGTATAATAAAAAATTACATTAAACCAAAGCTTGCTAATGGCACTAATGGCATTTTAATTAACGTATAATCAGTTTTTGTCTTTGAAATTCATACATTTAAGCACCTGCCTCTAATTTCCTTTATACAGGAGAAGCGAGCGAAGACCTGCTTTGTGCTAACAGTGCCCTTCGCCCCTATACGGTGTAACACATGCTTATTGTACGGTAATCGGTCTCTCTTCTCTGCTATATTGGTTTTGCTCTTTGCTTCTCCCAGAGCCGCTCTGTCACCCGCGCTACATGAAGAATGCGACGTCTCTCTGGATCAAAAATTTACGAGCAATTAAAAGGGAGGCGATGCAGGGAATCTATCAGCGGTGCATGCAGCTGCCAGGTAAGGTGAAGGGGTGACAGTAAAGCACACGCTATATACTTTTATATCTGTTTTCTCTCTAAAGAGGGAAGGTTATGGCGAAAAATGATACTTTATGGGCCCCAGTTTGGCTGTGATATAGATGGCTTTCCCCTGCTTCTTCATAGACTAGAGCAAGCCAGGAGAACGCATGCATGGTCCGTTTGAAGTGTTGTGTATTGACTTGTTTGTAATATAGTGGGAAGCGTCTATAGATCAAGGGAAGATCAGAGGCTGAAATATTTCATATGAGGTGAAGAATGGTGTGAGAGACAAAGTATCATTAGTACATCCCTGACCCAGATGATCCATACCACGCTGTTCAAAATATGAATGTACGTCTAATATTATAATGTATCGCAACGATTTAACTCAAACGCACATTTGAAAAGTACATTATCTATCCATCTCTCTCTCTCTCACGCTCACTCTTTCTCTCGCTCGCTTTCTCTCTCTCTAGATGCTTTAGGGAAGCCTGGACTCATTTGCTTTCTTAATTACATTGTAATGTACGTTTAATTTGCAAATGGTGGCAATTAATTATTTTGATACGGAACAAAATGCTCTAAATATAAACATTTTAATAGTCCTTCATAAATCGTGCGTCATTTTTCAAAAGAGTCATTGGCGTTATACTTCACTTTTTATCCGCACGTTTCTTTTTTCTTCTTGTAAATATCCCACCCCACTGCTCTCACATTCTCCTTGATATTAATTTTGTCTTTTCAAGGAGGGACAGGCTGCTTTGATCTTTTCCTTTCTCCAATCTCGGCACACTTCTGACACCATAATAGCTGCGGTTTCACCTATTCTATCAAAAGAGATTAAATGAAATTAAGCTTGTTTGTACGTGCTTGTTTCTGCACCGCTGAACATTCTTCGGTTTCTGGGTCAACAAAAAAGTTGAAACTGGGCCTTGCGGGCGCTTCCTTTGATTCCTTTTGATAGAAGAATTGACAGTAGTTTGGTTTCTCTCGCCGGCCTATCCGTATACGTAATGTAGATTCCGAGTCAGGTGTGTCTGCGTGTGTGACGGATTAAAAAAGAACTACGATCCAGACAGAGGCCTAAGCCCTTTATGAATGAAACAGATTCTCTTTCTTGTTCTCTTTTTCGTGTTCTTGGCAGGGACGATTCACTGACATCACAGCAGGCCTAGCAACAGCCGATAAATTATGACTGACAAGTATTTGGACCAATAAAAGGGCTGCCATATTTCTTGGGCAGTAAATCTGGTTCCAGATTGCAGTGGCGTGTGTCGGCTGACGTGTTTATAGTCGCTGGGAGATGGGAGCTTGGGGTTCGCCCCTCCACATCAACGTCTTTGAAACACACTCTCTTCTGAGGTCACACACAAACACACATACACAAGCGATGCAGGGATATATGCACCCTTTTTAAAAACAAATTGTCACGCCCCACGCTTGCTGTGCCCCTCTATTTGCCATCTGTCCTGCAGCAAGGCAACAGTCTCACTTATAACCCACTAGCATATTTGTTGTCTGGCGATTTTAAGTTTCCTCCTAATCAAATGGCATTAATTCCACCTTAACCCATCAAAGGCCATTTATCCCTAACTATTTCGCCAAAACTCCAGAATCTGATATTTCAGCAAAACGCAACTAAAACTATACAGGTATTTGATAATGCCTAAAAATCACTTTAATTGTGCCAGCAATCTTTCGATCCTCCATCAGCCATCCCAAAGTGGCCTGCATGCGAATATTTCTCTCTGACATCACCTCTCTATAAATAGCACAATCTGCGTGGGAAAGTAATGTGATGGAGGTGTTACCCGACCTCAGACGACATTGATTCATTTCAGGAAACACACAGTTTGTTTTGAATCATCCCGATCTGATTGATTTCAGACCCACACTGTGATTACCAGGAGTTCTGTTATTGTCTAGGAAAATGGTTGTTAAAGTATGAGAAAGTGATGGAGAAAATCACATGTTAACATTCAACATGACGGATGAAAATCAATTGTGACAAAAACCTTGGTTCTGTCATGTCAGCCTGACATTGTAAAAGCATTGTGAAATTGCTGTAAAAGTGTTTATGGGATGCCTTGAGGAACATGGGCTTAAAATGCCCTTCATTTTTTGATTTCCTGAAGCTCATCCGTTATACTCTGAAAAAAAATTTTAAGTCAAAAAACAAGGTGAATTACAATAATGTTAGATTGTGTATTATTTGCTATTAACAACTGAAATGCAGGTACATGTGACGATGACTGTTATTTTCGTTCTAAAGAAGAGAAGGAGATATCCTTGTTTCCAATGAAGCACACAAGATCATGGCAAAACATTCTTATGATGGGAAAGCAATGATAGGTATGGCAAAAAGCCAAAAGGGAATGCATCAAATTCTAAGCAACCCTCAAATTTACTTGAAAGTTGTAGATTTGCTCTTATGCCCTTGGACAAGGCATTAATCCATCGGGCAGCATAGTTCACCCAAGAATAACAGTTCGGTCATTATTTACCCAACCTCACGGTGCTCCAAACCTGTATACATTGTCAACTGAAATTGTCAGCAAATTTTTCGTTGTCAATTTTCATTGTCAGCAATTTCAGTTCTGGGAGATCATGGACTACCATAGTAGTCTTTTATACCATAGTTCATATTTTTTCGTTCTGTTTAACACAAATTCAGATATTTTGAGGAATTTAGGAAAGTTCTGGGGCACTTTTGACTGCCATTTTAACTTTTTCTACTATGGTAGTGAATGATGGCCCAGGAATGTCAGTTGCTAGCATTCTTACAAATATCTCTGTGTTCAAGCAACCAAAGAAATTTATACAGGAACAACTACCCCAGATAGCACAATCCTATATGACGTCTGCATTTACATCTGCAAGACATCTGCATAGTTTGCTCATCTGCAATACGTCTCGGAAACGTCTGAATGTCTATAATACGTCTGCTAAAGATCTGGAGATCTGTTATGTAAAAACATCTGCTTAGAAAGAGCAGCTTTACATCCATTCTAAATCATAAACATCTTACAGACATCTTCTAGATGTCTATATGATGTCTGACAGCAGACATCTCCGAGACGTATTGCAGATGAGCAAACTATGTATTGTAGATGTCTTGCAGATGTAAATGCAGACGTCAAATAGACGTAATCCAGATGTATGTGTGCTATCAGGGACGGAGTGAGTCATTCATGACAGAATATGTATTTTTGGGTGAACAGTCTTTTTAAATTGCAATTTTTTTAAGCGGCCATATTGAGCGCTTCATTGTGATGGCAGCGGCACATCTTGTTAATCTCTATTATCTTTGTCTAAGTGTCAGGTCAGTGTGCTCGTGCAGAATTGTGTCTGCTAAAAATGTCATAAAGAGACAAACTGTGCATTGACACTGTTTATATTATAAAATGGTATTTTACCACTGCGTGCAAAGATTTCAGTAACACCTGGAGTACATTTCCACTATATTCTGTGGTGGCAGACACTTTTGTACAAAGTGAGAAAAACAGCATAAGTGTTCTTCCTCGGGGCGCAAAAGTACTGAGAAATTCAAAAGAGAAAGCAAAGTCAAAATATATATTTATTTATGCTTTAATACAATTTAAGTCATAAAGGTAGATCCATTGTGCTACTAGGACTGTCATGGAGGTGGTAGTCTGCTACCTTTACTGCCCACCCTTCTCTATCTGAACAGGGTCAGACGCCTTCATTATCAGTTTAAGTGGCAAACGTTTGCGTATGTCAGCTCATAGCTAAATAATAAAGAATGAAACCTGAGTGAAAGCGCCGACTGCTACTCAAAGCCTTCCAGTGTAATTCTGTTTTAATAATGCATTAATTTGTACCCTTCAAACTTATACTTAGAAAGTTTTACACTTGTACTGTACTCCTGAGAAAGCTGTGAGTGGGCCTAAAGAGAGCGAGATACTCTAAAAGGAGCCGCACGTTGGGGTAATGTGCTATTTTCCATGACATTCATTTCATTTACAGCATACTTTTGCCGTCCAATCAGGCTTAAATAATAGCTCTAAAAACCGTCAATTTAACCAAGAATATTCACTGCATTACAAAGCCCGGCGGAAAGAATGAGGCGGCTTTCCTCCCCAGAGTTGAGAGGGAACGTGGCAGACCTGAGGTCGTGTCAAGTAATATATTGATGGAATCCAATTAAGACCTTTAAACCGTAGAGGGAGCTCGAAAGATATTGGCTAAGTTTTTTATAACAGTAGAATAGAGGCCAGCGCAGGAGACGTTTCCCTGTATGTATATAAATATATAACAAGATAAAAATGGGCTTTCGCTTTATTCACACAATATTTCTTGAATAGACTTTCAACAAAAGTGGACCACCCCTTTCTTTTTTTAGTCATTCTGATACGAATGGAAGACTAAAATGGTATTAGCAGAAAGGTAGCTGAAGAGTGAAAGAAGGAGTGTTGGAGATGCAACGTATTTAAAGTCGTAACCTTGGGGGTACCCTTTGTCCGTTTCATTACGAGCCTGCTTTTCTCAAGTGCTGAGCCTACCTGAGTGGATGCTTGTATCGCGCTGAACAAGACAATTCGCAAACATGTGACCCTGAGGAGAAAGCCCTGCTATATGGTGCAGAACTCAATACCACACAGACAGCAGTCGTAAAGATTTGTGAACCGTGCCCGATAGATCCATAACCACAGCTATACACACACAACCGTAGGATTAGCTAAGCATATTATAATATAGAAGCATTCAAATCGTGTAGCGAAAACATACGCGAACAGACGAAGCTGAAATTGCTTTCTTTATTAGTATGAAACGTAAAAAAATAAGACAACAGGGCAATTATTTCAGGCTCCTGTTTCAAAGGTGTGGAAACGGGGGCTGGGCGTCGTACTTTTGAACCGCGAACGCATACACGAGCGTGCTATATTAGATATCGTCGAAAGCGTGAATCCGTTCTCCTCTCTCAAGCTCCCATTAGAACCGGATACCTCCCCCACCCCCCCCCATAGCGAAATCAGAGAAAGCCCCTTCGGTCCTTGCTGGTTTGCATAAAGCAAACAAAATTAAATTTGCTTTGCTAAATCAAAGCTTGTATGGTATTCCGAGCCACTCTCTCTGGGACAAATTACTTCAAACGGCCTCCTTTGTATCATAACAGAGAGAGAGAAAAAAGAGAGGAAGAAGAAGAGAAAATCAGCCCGATCAGCACGTCTCGGAAACTCTCAACACAGGAATTAATTATTGAACCCTGCCGCTAGTTAGACCGTCTTCTAGCAGAAGCTAAAAACAATCCCTTGGACCGTCCAGAATTCAGTCACAGTGACCCAAAATCTAACAGGTTGTTTTACACCGGTGTGCGATGACCTTACAGCTAGATCCCCCTGATCTGACCCTGATCCAGCTTGACCAAGCGTCTTCTTTGGTCAGCACACAACACACAACTGTTTACAAATCGCCGGTTAATAGGATCACCCCTCATTGACTTCAGCACTCAGATATGGCTGATGGAATCTATTAGCTGCATGACAGTCAGCTCACCGGACAGATCAATATCCTCAGGCTTTTGCAGCTACGCCGTGCGCTATTTTTCCTCCTCCGGTTTGAAGCTCGCAGTCTCCTATGAGTGAGGGGGCACGTCCAAGTGTCTTTTCATGACATGAGTGTTAATGACTGTCTCGATACAGTATGTAGAACGAGTGCAACAATCTCTTCAACTCCCTCTTCTCGCCCTCCCCTCTCTCGCCCCCCCCGCACCCCCTCCTCTGTGCGTGCATACGTGTCTGTAGACGGTGTTACTGTGTTTCCAATTAAGTTGAACTGTGGGCAGATCAATGAGGCTTGAGTGAGTGTGTGTGTGTGTGTGAAATGAGCAGCTCTGGGCCCTGCGAGCATGCAGAGAACTAATTTATTGAAGCAAGGTTGCGCTACAACCAGAGAAGGTGGGATGGGGGGGGAACTGCAATCCATTATATTATACTACATTTTAAGAAATAGAAATCACACTCGCCTATTTTACCATTTAAATTAGCAGCCTCGCTCTATCCCAACACTTTGTCAAATACACCAGGTCACTGCTATTCCTGCACATGAACGCACAAAATAATATTAATACTACTTTTGGTAGGCTACGAAGCGAGCGGCTCTTCTATAACGGGCAATCTCATCTGAATAGAAACAAATGTAATATCTTCTGGTTTTTGTGTATAAAACGAGAAAACAGTCAACTCCACCTAAACCACCTTGAATTCACAGACAAACTGAGCATAAAAAGATATGGGGAAAAATATATTTATTTATTTAATATGCAATAAAATATTGAATAAAACATGCTCTTAAAATTAATATTATTATTATTTTATTTATCCTCCCATTACTGCAATCGGTGCATCACGCACCAGTTACCTAACACACTGTACTTGTAATGTGTGACCCCCAACACTGCTAATTATTAATAAGTGTATCACGAAAACCATGATGTGAGAGAAGAGATCGAATAATTAGATCCTTCATGTTTATAAATTTGCATGACCATCATCTTGATATGACATAACACTATATCCATCTTCATTGACACAGAATTTACATGGCTCGCACACACAATCTCTCTTTCATTGTGTCTCGCTGAAACGCGCTCATTAACTACACAAATCAGCGTGCCACGGATGGTGAATGTTTAAAGGAAATCAGGGCCATGTAGCTATTGGACTGGTCTAATTGATAAAGTCATTAGCAAAGCTTGTGTTGATAGCACATCTAAATCACCTCGAACCGACACCTGCAGCTACGGGTTATTCCGTGTTATGGTACAACAATGAGCGCAATTGCAACAAAATAAGAAAGAAATGATTTTGTAATTTCAGATAAATGATTATAAAACGATCGCCGTGCCACGTCCCGAGCGCTATTGACTTTTTCCGCGCACGAGTGTGGAGACATCACGTTCGTGTGAAAGGAATGTACAAAGAGTGCTTGAAAACACACTTAACCTTTTTCATTTCAAAAATTACCAACACCACCTCCTCGAGAATCAGAAAGAGGCAAATTGTGAGGGCATAAAAGAAAAGGCTTCAGATATCACCGAGAATGAGAAGTGGAGGATTCTGACACTACATCCGCACACACACTTACAGGCGAGTCTGGTTTTGGTGTGTGTCTGAGGGATTGGCTGAGCTGGATGCAGTGTTAAAAGCGATTAGGGAGGCGGAGCGTAGCACGTGTGGAGCATCTACAATGAGATTCTAGCATGATTAGTCAAATCCCTAAAGAGTGGCCTTACTCTCTAAGGCTCCACTGACAGAATGATTACTTCCCAGAGCAAAGACTGAAAGAGAGAGAGAGGGAGAGAGAGAGAGAGAGAGAGAGAGAGAGAGAGAGAGAGAGAGAACATCAGAGTATTAGTAAAAAGTAAGAGATTGAAAGACTATGATAGTATAGGAGCTTAGTGAGTATAGTTGTTCCCACACATCTGTGTGGTTTTTAAACTGGTGGCCCTGACCAGTCAGATTAAAAGATTAAAACACAAACATTTTAATTACAGACTCTATTGCCAAAATAAAATAATGCTACCAAATTTTCCCAAATGCATATTTACCCAGGGTGGTGACACCACAATAACATCAAACCTTATTGGTGTGTGTCTCGTAAATGAACGTCATGATGCAACCATCGATGACATTCTTGCATCGCCATATGTGACAACGTGATCAATTATAAGAAAATAAAACAAATGCAATTAATGGACAGTCCAAAGAGGATCAGAGAGAATCTCAATATATAATTGAAATAGAGTGTATTGAAGAATGTTGGATATATGACCTGATGTCACGTGAGATTGATTACACACTAGTGGGATGGAAACATAAACACAAAATCTTATTATAATACCCACACAAGCATATGGATAGACAACTTAACAAAATATTATTCTAATTTCATTCGCTCATTAGCATGTTCCACAGGTGTCGCCTGTGGCATGCAAATGAGGAAAACGGGAAAGGCGAATCAGATTATTTCCAATTCTAATGCCCCCTCTCAAGTGGTGAGAAACTCTCTGTCGACTGCCGGTGAGACCAAATACACCGTGCGCTCATGTCCACAGCTGTCAATAAAACATCATGAGAACAATCAATGTTTCTTGCGAAAATGAGACGAAAACAGACGTTCAGTTTTCTGTGGTCAGTGTTTTCCAAATAGTTGAAGGTCAAAATGACAGTTTCAGTGCAGCTTCAAATGGCTTTAAACGATACGAGACGATGAATAAGGGTCTTATCTAGTGAATCGATCGGTCATTTTTTTTAAATAAATGAAATGTATATGCTTTATAAATAGAAATGCACGCCTTGCTCTGATCTGCGATGTGCGCTCATGACAAAATACATTATTACGTTGAAAAGGCCGCGCTTGACGTAGGCGGAAGTACAGAGTCAGTGTTTACAAATTGAACCTGCAAGTTTTCAACGTAACTATGTATTACGTGAAATAAGGAACGCGCATCGCAGAACAGAGCAAGGCGAGCATTTGTGTTTTGTTTTTAAAATGACCGATCGATATGTTTTGAAAGGGAACTACTCCTTTAATTCTTGTGTAATAATTTAAGTAGATAATATGTGAGATAAAGTATGACCGACACAATCTCATGGCATTTGTAGCCAATACGGTACAAACTTGTACAATCTCATTTGTATGTTTAATCCGATTTGCTTTTTTCCCCATTTCAAGTGATCGTTCTGATGGTTTTTTTTTTTCAAAAGAAAGATACTATTTTTACTGTACTATAATTTGCTTTCAATTAATAACCTACAGTCCTCCCCAGCCCTACTTTTTATTATCAAGACTTGTTTGTGATTATTACAATTGTGGTTGCCGTAATGACAACATCATGCAAACCACAAAAATGAACAAATGGCTGGAGGGCGCGTGTAGAGTAGCACTGGACTAGTTGCTACACGATTCAATAAGTGAGAGATACAACGTTTCCATTAGTAAAACACCAGGTGTTTTCAAAGAAAATGCAAAGGTTAATGAGCAGAGAGTAACCCAAGTCAGTTGTGAACAGGTGAGAATTACATATCAAATTAAAGGGCAACATCCAGTAAAATTACTGTGTATATGGAAGCAGATGTGGGCCTAGTTTAACCCTGGTTTTAATATCCATCTAGGGTGATATGATTACTCCGTTTCAATAAAGAAATGTGTTAAGAGCTACGTATCATTCTGACCTCCAGAACTAGACTTTGGCTGTTATGGGCACAACACTAGACGTCCATGTGAAGAGTGTGATACAGCCTTCACCAAGGTTGGATACAACTGAACACAACACAAACTCAAATGCCCAACTTAACACCTCTGAAAAAGTCTGAATGGGTGTGAAAGACAACGAGAGCCTGAAAAAAGTAGTGACGAAGAGGGATAATTGCAACGAGACGGCGGGTTGCTGTGGATGTGCATCTGCAGTCACAGAATCTTCACGTCACCTGTGGCTTTTTTATTTCGCCGTCGTGCCGTGTCCACACATCAACACCTTCTCTCTCTCTCTCTCTCTCTCTTCTCCCTCACAGTACCACTTCACCCCCAATTAACACCTGTGTTCGCACACACCACCGACCCCGGTGTCACCTAGGTCAACCTGTACGGTTCTGTTAATATCACACACTTTCTGCACTCTACCCAGAGTCAAACAGGAGCTAAATCAAAGGTGAGTGTGCTTTTAGGCATATACACACACAAACACACACACATGCACGGTTAACTGTAGCTGTTCACGTGCAGGCTGCACAGTGGGGCGGGCGTCACAAGACTTAGTGTTAATTAATGAGCTCACTGAATATGTTAAATATAGCTGACTGCCAAAACGTAGAAACTAAAAATGGGCTTCATCAATAGCGAAATCTGAAGTTTCACTTACAGATGGATGCCGGAAAGAATCTACCAAAAGATGGAAATGCACTCACTAACCTAATCAACAGATGACTCATTTTTTGTGCCGTTTTTGCCCCTAGGGACCCCCTGTTGCCATGGTAACCTCACCAGTCGAGAGTTGCCGTGGTTGGTGCCAATCAGAGTGACCGCTGTGATGGTAACGCAGGGCTCTTTGAAGAAGGTGGGCTGTCCAGCGCGTGTCCTGTAACAACAACGGAGGAGGCGACATAGACGATGTTGACGTGGCCATCTGTGCTGCAGTTAAAACTCAATATTTTAATAAAACGCATTCTTTACCTGCTCGTTACCAAACATAGTATGCTAATTAAGACGATTAAAAACGCTTTACATTTCTTAAAACATTAGGCCAAAATAATGCTGTTTCATCCACATATGAAAATAGGGATTTTTGTTTCTCAGCATACCTGATATTTTTGCCCCATTGAGATTCTGGACTCCAGAAACAGGTGTAGACAGAGTTAAATGGGTTTTGGGATGACGTCTATAGGGTCAGACACCAAACTATACCTGATGAGAAATAAATGATTAATCATCATGTTTTCATTTTGCAATATTGCATTATGGTCTAAAACTTTGCAGTTTAGTGAGCTAAATCTCATCCTTACACCCTTGTACTGTATATACTTTTGTGGGCCCCCCTCAAAAACGAGATGTTTCATCTTAAGTGGTTTATCTCAATACATAAATATAGTATGTCACTTAGCAAGCCTTGACTTGATAGTATGATATCATGCTTATAACATGTATTTGGAATTCATTGTTTATATTTATTCCACATTTGTAATCTCCTGAATGGATACATGTAAACTTAAAAAAATAAAAAAATGTAATATTTTTAAACACTAAGCAACAAAGTTTCATGACAGTGTTTATGAACTTGATATCTATAAAGCCCACCCACAGTTCTTTCCCAGCATAACTGTTTTGCTTTCTGCAGCAATATTAGTTATTCATGTCCATCAGCTTCTCAATAAAACACTGGATTAATAGCATATCATTTCCAAATAACTATAACAAAAACATTACGTGCTTTTCACAAGCACCGCACTAGTGTATAGTAAAAAAAAAGGTTTAACATGTAATACACTGATGCATGCTTATGTGTGCATACATAGAAACATACGAATCGTGCCTTTCTTTTAACGCCAAAATATCTATTGTTAGCTTGTAACAAAAGAGCCCCCCGTCACACGTCTGACGTGCCCGAGTCTCCCGTCTCTCACCCAGCAGAGACGACTGTTTGTTTGCTCAATCAATAAACACTTTTAGTGGAGAAAAAAACAAACAAAACGTTGTGCTGCTTGGCTTTGATCTTTACAATGGTGGTCAGATTACGAGTGACAGAAATAGAGTGCTGTCTGGCGGTCGCCGTGCCGTTTGATGCATGGCGCGAGATTGGACGGGATGGCATGTGTGAGCGCACCACGAATCTCATTTTTCACCGCCGGTTCTGACTGCGGACTATATCGGCGGTGGAAATGTGCGGGGAGAAATATCATGCAAAATGGGGTTTAAGAGTCAACTACTTTCACTTACTCGGTTTATTGAAATGCAGAGGTAGCAGGTGAGTTCTTGCATTTATTGGGAAGAACCAAAGACGGAGCCCTCATAAAATTCTTCATCTGGTTCACATCTGTTTGAGCAACACCTATAAAGTGGACAAATTAAGCGAGTCAGCAGCTGAAATTGTAGAAATGTCACTGTTTAATATCACTTTTTATTTTAATATCACTATTCATTTAATGGAGAAAATAGGAAGGATAGACTTTAGTTTTTTTTAACCCAGCGATAGGTCAAAAAAGGACGAATCAACTTTTTGGCAGAGTCGTTTTAACCCCTTTTTTGGTCAAATATAACCCTTTCTTGGTTAATTTAATCTAACGGTTCACTTTGTACCTTTATTATCCATCTGCTATGTAGTGTGTCTACTGATTAAAATTCACCCCTCAGATACATAGGACTACAGTACACTAGAGTATGTACTACTAGAATTTGTAAAGTATGTATCGGCATCAACTTTGTCGTACGCTATAGCAAGCAATAGACACTTTAATTTAGTTGGTGAGAAGGAAAAAGCATAAAAAAAATGAGAAGATCCAGAGAAGATGTGGCTCCTACCGTGCCAAGCACAGCGGTAATGATAACTGCAAGTCTGTGTCTGTGTGTGTGTGTGTGTGTGTGTGTGTGTGTGTGGTACTGCGATGCCTGTGTAAGGCTAATGACCTCTTCAACACCTTACAAAAGCACACACGGTTGATTTTATATACCTTTCAGCTGCCTCAAGCACACACTTTCACCTTTCATCATGCACATTTTCATGCAAAGATGTACTCACACACATGCTGGCACAGAGGTGTAAGTGGCAGAAACATTATGAACTACAACGATAGTTGAAGGTGAACCACAGTTAAACAGACGATGAATAGAGGGGTCTTGATTTGCGCTGACCCCACCTAAGGGCAGGACCGCAAATGCACACACACTTCATATAAAGATGAGTACAGCTAGTTATCACCTACACTGAACTGAGCTGTGATACACAGAAAGGTTGTAGATTTGCATACGAATGGTAGAACTATGTCTAAAGATGACTGAATAACCAGAACAATATTTACAGTGATCGCAAATGAGCTGTGAAACTGGATTTTATACATCATCTCCATTATTTGGATGTTTTATACCACACATTACAGGACATCAATGTTATCTTAGTTTACTAAAATTAAAACTTCGAAAACGTTTCTGTTCATTGAAATCCAATAAAATAGCCTTTCGACAGAAAACATAGTGGAAAACTTAACTAAAGGAAAAACTGAAATGTTTCCTCAACGATAACCTGAAATGAGTTTAAAGCATGAAAATTATAATAATAAACAAAAACTAAACAAAAATAAAATAAAAGTTAATCTTATATAGCAATATAAAAATAAACAAATAAATTGTGAAATGACAAAAGCATAGCAAAATTGCCATAACGTAAAAACTAGTTAGCATAAAAACTAAACATCTAAAAATAAAAGCACATTTAAATATGAGTTTTACTAAATACAAATAAAATCAAACTGTAATAATTCATATAGCAAGAGCTACGCCCTGCTTACGTATAGTCTTTCTAAGATTTTACATATTTTTATGTTAAAGGGATAGTTCATGTAAAAAATGAAAATTCGGTCATCATTTACTAAGCGAACGACATTGACTCATTTGACTTGCATTGGTTTTGTGTCCATACAATAGAAGTGAATGTACCGCTGTACTAACATTCTTCATAATATCTTCTTTTGTGCTGTGTAGAAGAAAGTCCGACAGGCTTGAACATGAGAGTGAGTAAATAATCACAGAATTTTCATTTTGGGTGAACTTTCCCTTTAAAAGCAGACCCAAACCCTTATACAGAATTACAAAAGTGGAGTAAAAAACATTATTTATTTCAGCATATTTTTATATTTACATGTGCGCTGGTGATGCAATGCTCTACCAATTGAGTTACACATCTTACACATTTTGCACACTTAGATTGAAAATAACGGTCAGCCCTCACAGTTCCCCTTCTCTACCTTCCTGCCCCTGTGCCTCTTCTTAATTAATCACTGTGTTGTTAAAGAGTGCCAAGGCCGAGCCTACTGATAATTAGGGATCTGTGCTCATGGCTGGCTGCGAGAGGCAGGGTGCGAGCAAAAGCTAGCAGGCTGCGTGAGTGTGCTACAGTATGTGCGCCTCTTTCTGAATATGAGTATCAGAGCCAGCCAGCTATGATCATGCGCCGTGGGTTATATGAGAATTTGTGTGTATCGGTGGTAAAGTGGCACATTAGTATTCCGAGAAATCGCACGCTCCTGCTGTCCTGCTACTTCCTGCCCACCATTTAACCAGGCACGGACTAGCTCAGCTCCCGCAGGGGGCACAGACATAACAGACCTCTTTGTGCAAGGACCACCCTGACCCAACCTGAAAAAGCTAAATTTGCTTGTGCAAAAATTGCTTTAGCACTGTGTTGCACTATTAACTCTTTCTATTAACACATTGAGGGATAGTTCAAGCAAAAATTCTTGCATTATTTTCTCACCAAAAGCTGTATGGCTTTCTTTCTTCAGCAGAACACAATAGAAGATATTTTGAAGATGTTGGTAGTCAAACAATGGTGGTACCCATTCACTTCTATTGAGTGGACACAAAATCGATGTGATTTGTTGCTCTTCAAAATATCTTCTTTTGGGTTCTGCTAAAGAAAGAAAGTCATACAGGTTGGAAATGGCAAGAGGTCGAGTAAAGGATAACAGAAGTTTCATTTTTGGGTGAACCGTCCCTTTAACACATGTTAACTTCATGTTATTTTACTAGCTCATAGAACTCATTCGATATTCTCTTTGTTCTTTTCCATTACAGAACACTAAACATTCTCTAAATTTATCGTTGGCTCTCTCTGTATCCCCTCTCTCACTCCTGATTGCAGTATATGAGTGATAATGTTTTCAGCAGCCAGCGCCATGTTCAAATCTGTAATAACATTACACCAGCAGCCACAATGATGGCAACATGCATCACCAAACACAAGCCATCTCGGTCATAAGTAAACAAAACTTCCATATGCAGGGTAAACACATCTATACACCCTAATGGCCTATAACAGCCCACACACAGAGGCAATTTGCACGCTAATTCGTACACTTTATAGCAAGAACTATGAACAGAAGCAATTCGTTTATCAGGTCGCGCCCTTTGTTCTCACATCATCCAAGACGACATCATGCGATATTTTGTAAATATACAAAATTAGCCATTATCACCTTTTGTATGTATATCACACAGACATGTAAAAGGCAGACAGTGATAGTCTCGGGAACGTTCAGGTTTAGTTTCTTCAGTTTAAATATGAACCAGGGAAAATACAACAAAGATCTTGCAATCTTATCAACGCTACAAAAAGTAGGAGATAACATTTTAAAGGTATAGTTTACCAAAAGTAAAAAGGAAATGTGTCATTTGCACACGTTCATGTCCTGTTTTTTCTCTCTCTGTGAAAGTTTTAAGGACATCCATGCTGGTTTCCTGCAAAATATGAAATTGGATGGTGACCAGAGGCTATAAATTAGCGAAAAATAAATTAGAAAAATATTAGAAAAGTAGAACATATGGTTCATTTACTGACACTGAAATTTAGGTTTTTTTGTATCAAAGAGCATTTTCAGTTCATCATAACCGTACAGCCACGGTCCCCATACAAACGGCAAAAGACGTGATGACATCATTTTCATAGGTGAAATATTCCTATATGCTCCTAGAGCTCAAACATGGGAAACACGCAGAGAAACATGAACCAGAGCAGAGGTCAGGATATCATGTAAGGGCTGCTACTGCCCTCACAAATCTTGCCATATACATTCACACACACACTTTAAACATACTCGGGTCATGGCCATCGTTTCACTTTTATTCAGCTATTGTATTCACTGCAAGCGATGTTGACAAATTCATTTTGAAATCCATTAGTCTCGCGACGTGGCTTAAACGATGTGCCCATTAATGTCCACAGCTTTAATACAGCCAATACCCATCTGATAAATCAGGTTATCTCAGACACCTTCCACATGCCGTGAAGAGCGGAAATTAGGGAATTATTAACTATCTCCAGTATGTGCGTGTATGTGTGTGAGTAGAAGATAGAAACATAAGAAAATGAGAGAGAGAGACAGACGGACAGCGAGAATGGAGAGAGACTGTTACAACAAAAGAACAGTGAGTGATCTGACAATAACACAATTCTGTGGACGTCTCCATAATTATTATTAGCATTCGTATTTGTATTACTGCATATTCAACGCATTATTTATTTCGTTTTATATGATATTATCTTTCAATTGCATCTTTACATGTTGTTTTGCCCAAAGGACCAAATGCAGTATGAGTATACAAAGAATCAATTGAAAGTTGAACAAATCTTATGTAAAACATATCTATGAATCTATCTCCTCTCATAGGTAGGTCTGTTATGATTCACACCTCTTGTGTTCACACATACCTGACTCTTGTTTTGTTCTTTCTCCTTCTCATCATTTTTTTTCTCGTCTACATAGTGTGCAAAGTGTCTTAAAATATTTAGTTTCAGTGGTCTATGCTTTTTGTGCAAAAGTATGTCTAAAGCTTTACCATAATATTTTCACATATCTGCTGCAAATAGTTTAAAAAGCTACAAATTATCCATGTATTCGTAAATGATTATCTCTTCAAATGTGTGTTTAAAATGAGTGCCGATGTTATAAATTGTGACACTAATAGATGAGAATTCATCTTGGTAATTTCCACAACAATTGTTTTTGTAATTTTCCCCTAGCACCCTTCACCTCAATTTCATTGTTAAACCAAGAAATATGAAAATGGTTAGCATTTTATACCCAAACATTTCGCTTTACTGTAGCTCAACTGGAGGAACATGGCACCACCAAGGTCAAGGTCATGAGCCGACATTGCGATTTCACCCATGCATCTAATTTCTAATTGGTTAAACTAAATTTGCAACCTGTCTCAATTAAAAGCTGTGTTGACGTAACACACAAAGTAAAAAAAAAGTAGAAAAGGATTGAACCACCCACAAACCTGACGCCAAGAGCGTGACTGTGTGTGTTGGTGCGTGCATGCTCAGTTACAGCTCTCCAGAAACTGCTGACGATCACCGCAACTTAAATAAGTGTGGTTAATAGATTCTAAGCTGAAATTATCGGCGTTACAGTGTTGTGACGTATGTGCATGTTTAATTAGGGATGTGTGTGCGACGACTCACTCGGTTAATGAGGCACAGGAAGGGGTCCGCAGCAGCTGGCAGGAAGCACGGGGGAGCTGGGGAACATCTGCAGGGGGGCGCAGTGCCGCTCTCTGTGCCACGCGCAAACGCACGTACAGGAGATCAGCACCTCGCACACACCCACCGACACCACCGCTGCACATACTAAAACCGACCGCTGTCACCATAGCAACCGTGCACCGGCCAAGTCACCCGTGGTGGGGGGAAAAGGGGGGGCGCGCGTCGGGAGACAAAACGATAGTACCAGCACTCATCTTATCCAAAACGTCTAACCTCGTACTGTTTAAAAAGTATGTGCGAGGAGGCAGACAGGTGGGCACATAGAGTACATGGAAAGCACTTGATAAGAAGGTCAAAGGTTAGAAAAACGCGTTCTTGAATATGTCCATTTTAGAGCTTTCCACTGCCAAGTGTTGGGTCAAGTACCAGCTGCACGAGAGCTCTGAAGCATTTACACTACCTGACTAATTCAGCCCTAAACTGCAAAAGTGCTACATATGCAAAGTAGTAGATAAATGCTGCTCCTACAGGTCTGTGTTCCGAAGACACCCGCTTTCAGTGAATTAAGCCAAATTTCACGGATTTTCACAGAGGGGGTCAGTTAAATTTGTGTTTTTCAGATGTACTGTGTGATTTTAATCCTGTCCTAAAAACATCTGTTTTTCTCTCACAACCGCAGTAAAAATTACAGAGCAAATTACCTACTGTTTTTGCAAACTCGGGGTCCTCTGAGAAATCCAATTCTGCCTAGATATAGAAATGTCTGTGATTGCAGTGTGTATTTTTTTCATGACACCCACTGATTTGGACTTTCAGTGAATACGTTGTTCCAAATCTGTATACATTTCTTTGTTCTGTTGAACACAAAAAAAGATATTTGGAAAAATGTGATCAACTGACATTTCTGGGGGCTCATTGACTACCATAATAAGAAAAATTAAATGGTAGTCAAAGTTGTTAGAACTGTTTGCATTCATAAATTCTTCTAAAGATCTTATATCCCTTACATCCCATATTACCTTCCTTAATCCAATCCGAATCAGGGCATAAAATCACACTTCCTTTCTCCTAATAACTGCATCTAAAACAGTGCATGGAAAACTGAACTCATCCAAACAGTGGTTTACTGACTTCAGATATTCATATTAATATTTACATATTAATAAATAATGTTACAATACAAACTATCTATTATCAGCAGTGACCCCAGAGTCAACACGTAGCCTTTGACCCCAATAAGAACCTAAATCTAGAAGCACATGCACTCTGTTCAATGCACTTCACTGGGTTTTGAGTTTTTGCCAAAAAAGAAGTTATACCTAGTAGACTAGAAAATTATAATGAATAAAAAACAGAGGTGTTGTTTTCCCTGTTTTTAATAAATGCTTGTTTTACATTTAGAATAATGTGCCAGAGCAAATCAATTGAAAGATTCAGTGGAAAGACTAAGCGTTTTATACGTCTAAAAAAGTAGCATACTTGGTTGAACCAGTCTAAGGCAAAATATCCAAAGACTCAAAACTTAATTTTGATTAGCTGTATCTAATATAAGGAGCACACGCAACTTATTCTTCTTGATCTAACTGTTCAAATTACTTTAGTTGCCGTCATCTAACATAGCCAGGTACCGCTGAGCTATCTCGAGCTAGTGAAAAAATCCTCCAGCTTCAGCAGCTAGTTATCATTTGGTTATTTTTAACTTTAACACATTTTCTATATCCACACAAGTATTTTAACTGCTCCCCATGGACCAGCCCGTGGTAAAGTTTCTTATTTGAGGTCACAATAATGATGAGTGAACTCTGTATCCATCCAGTTCATGCTTCAAACTTGAAACCTTTGGTTTATCAGCCTACGTTATCAACTGCACTGTACTCACACTCTTCAGTTGGAAATAAAGTGTACGGATACTAAGCACAAGTTGATCTACTTGATTAATAATACATGTAAATATTAATAATCTGACAGTGAAACCCAGCGAGGCATCAATAATTTGGCCGGGCGTTTGTAACAAAATCGCGATAAGCCATTAATGATTGACTGTGAGTGAGACTCAGCGCTGGGATCAAATACAGCACACGTCTGAAAAATAGAGATGCCAGGAGGCCTAACACAATCCCATGTGGGTGAGACACATCAAGAGGGGCCAGAAAATCAGTGTTTGTAACACACGCTGACACAGAGGAGCGCACACGGCTGTGTGTTGGCGTCGTAAATGTGTGTCAGCCATCAATAATGCAGATAGTCAGTCCCAGTCTCATCAAAGCCCCACGACGCTTCCCTGTTCCACATTGCACTGAGACAGGGATACGTTAAACAGAGCAGTCTGGGTGCGTGCCCACCGAGAAGGGAAAGCGAATAGAATCACATCATTAATGGCTTTTAGACTACTTCCACTTTGCGCAAGAAATCAAATCGTGTGGTCTCTAAATAAATGTCTATAAAAAGATTACAAACACACACGGGGCTTGCATTATAAGGTAGATGGGTACGCAAACACAGATTTCTCACAGCACAAACGTGCTCTAGGGAATGGTTTGAATGCAGTTGTGGCTTTGAGTAAATACTCCTTTTATGTGCTTTTAATTCACGAGAAAAGCGGATGGAGTATATCCCCTTTACTCACCTACATGCGTGCGCACACAAACAGGCGCACAGACACGCACGCTGGGACTCTGTGGATCTAAAGCTGGCCTCTTCTCAGCGGGCGGGAGTGATGACAATATCAGCATCTAATTTTTCCTTTTCAAGAAGCTGTTAATGAAGAGTATGAATAGAAGAAAAGCTTTTGCTCAATGCACTAATTGCCTTAAAAGCTCTTCATACAATTTTCCCTGTCAACAGAGATAGCACGCGCGTGTGTGTGACTGCTTCACCGCTGAGTCTCGCCATCAGAGACAGTGAGTGTAAAGGGATGCCCAAAAGCGCTGCGAAGACACTCTAACACTGATAAGAACACACACGTTAACCTGAAACAGACGAAAACACACAGCCTCAAGGACACACTAACCTATTCACACACACACGCATTGGTGCCAGGAAACCACGGTGCCAAGCGACAAAGAAGTCATTAGAACAAAAAGCACGCTGAGTGCTTTAAATGCCGTTAATAAAATCGGAGCACATTGAATGCATCTCCATCACCCGCCGCTGACATCAAGCTTATTGTTCGACGAAGAACTAAACATCTCACTCCAGTTACGTTCCATGAACAACACGCCTATGAAATACATACATTTGAACGCAAGAAAAAAGAGATTCTTAATTTTGAATTGTTTACCAATAATGAGTTCAGATGTTTGCGAGAGATGATTGGATCTTAAAGAAACAATTCACACAAAAATGGAAATTTTCTTATTTACTCAGCCTCATGTCGCTCCAAACACACATGCTGTTTTGTGTGTGTGTGTGTGGAACAAAATAATTACTATGTAGCCCTGCTACACAGAAAAATACATAAAGCTTCTAATCCAAGTCGAATCCAAGCAAGTCATTGATGCCAAAAACAACAACTTCATTGACTGCATCAATCACAACGTGTATATAAATCTTGTATACACTACCAATCAAAAGCTTTAGAATCTTACAAATTTATAACAGTAAAGTCATCGAAATTGTGGGAGTGGGGTATACCCACACAGGGTGAAATCTCAGCTAGCTGAGCCCCTTCCTCTATGAGAAAACATTCAAATTTCAGCGAACTGACAGCACTAAGTTGAGCATTGCTTTGCTCCTCTCTGATCAAGCCTCAAGTAAGTGCAAAAGTTAACTTAGCGTTTTTCATATTTGTGAATGTGGCTTGAAACAGACAGCCTGAAGCGCTTCTCCTTTTTAAGTTGTCAATGTATGAGATGGTGTTTGGATAATCAGACTCACCTATGTGCAATCCTTCCTTTGGAGATTATGTGGCTGATGTTTTAGTGGATGTACGTCATCGACCCATGTGCATGCACCCCACTATAAGAAAAATCTTAACAAAAATATCAAACTTGTTATACTTTACTATCTTCAGTGTAGCCACCTTTTGTTTAGAAATATTATGATACAGATCTACAACATTTTTTAAATGAAAATCCTTTAATGTGAACCAGGAGCAATTACAGTATGTCATGCAACAAGAGTCCCAAGACGTGTCAACATGTCGTGCATCTGTACCGATCTATTGTGATTTAGGAGCCGATGGAACGCACATCGTCAGGTCAAAGGCACCATCAATATAGGCCTGTCAATAAAAGCAGGCTGGTGTCAGAAAGAGAGAGGTTGTGCGGTAGGTCAGGATGCTTCTACCACAAGCATCCATCAGTGCCTTAAGGTTGGAGACAGCAGTGATGTGAGTGGGATGCATTTGAGCAAGGGGTCAGTGTCAGGGAAAGTCCCCAAATTCCCAGAGGATGGCTTCTACATCAATTGAGGGGATGGCTGTGGCGGACTAGTCAACGGCAGGTCACCGCCAATGCCGATAAGGGCACGAGTCATCAAGCTAACCCCAGGGCGGGATCTCCAATTAACCCTATCAGTCCCAACACACACTCGGAGGACAACATTTAAATGGAACCGGTAAATGGGGGTAAATACACAAGGTGGGAGTCATTAGTATAGGGCTGCAGCATGGATTGAGGGTGGGTGTCTCTTGCGGGTAGTGGGAGGAAGATGAATGGGTGAACTGGAGGGTGGGCAGGAAAGGGAGGGTATAGAAGAGTATTGTACAGTATTTATGAAGCAAGTCAACAAGAGTCAAAGAATTAAATTTACATTTGCGCATTTGGCAGATGCTTTTATCCAAAGCGACTTACATATCTTATCTTATACATTTTACATAAGTATTTGCAATCCCCTGGGATTGAACCCACAACCTTGCTTTGTTAACGCAATGCTCTGACCACTGAGCTACATGAAAGCTTAACAAAAAACGAATAACCAGGTGATACACGACTGCATTGATCCTTTTTGCATGTGCATGCACACATGAATGGCAATCATAAAGGAAAATATCATAGTCTGCCACAGCCAGCCGGCTTGTTCATAAACACAATTATGACTTCACAGCAGTCCATTAAAAAGGAATTGACAAGGCAGGAATACAGTAGCAACTACCCCACCAAAAAATCGTAATACTTGTTTTTTATTTACAACTATTCTGTCAGAAATCAATTATAATTTAATAGGGTTTCTCAGCAGCTCTTTGTGACCCCATTGGTAGCAGTACATCCAGAGTGAACTACTGTATGAAAAGACAAGCAGCTGGATCATTATAAGCCTAACTACAATCGAGTTATTACAGCAGTTCTATCCATCTAAGATATTGAACATTGGGTAAAGCGGAATGATTTCTCTCATTTATTCAGAAAATATTTTGCCTGAAGCTTTGGAAAAGTGCCTTAGACATCTTCGACATTAGGAGTCATTACCCGTGTCAATCTAATTTATGACTTAAACCAGGATACGGTTAATAATAAAAGCAGATAGACTAGAAGTACACAAATGCCAGAATTTCATTTTTGACAACCATGCTGTGTATTTGTATTCAGTAAATGTTAATTATAACGAATTAAAACACCTCTATAATGTGAATTTAGATATATTAAGTCTTTCATTGTCAATCCAAACATCCTTAAACAGGAAATATTATAATATTTATCCTTAAAACATTATAATATGATAAAATGAAAAAGAACATGCTGTAGTGCTGACGTAACACTGTATTGTAGGGGATTTGCAGTAAAAGACCCGTAGACCAGTCATGAATGAAGACAAGAAGTCAAGAATGTAATTCATAGAAGAAAATGTACTTTAGTTTGTAGTTTTGACAGCAAAAAAGTTAGGCCGACCTGTCTTAAATCCAAAATACAGTAGTATTTAAGCTAACCGAGTCAAATAACTACATCATTACTTGGGTAAATCAAGCTCACATGATTGGTTATCAATAAATAAACAAGAACAAGTTCTAACAGAAGATGTTTTTCACACATGATGATAAGAAGTCCCTTTCCTCAGTAAGACTGACCTATCAGGAAGAGAGAGTTTAGAGACTTAATCCATGAGTTGTTCTCTACTTTCTGTATCAGAAAGGGTTGGTGTTAATCATGCATAAATCATCAATTTAAAATAAAATGACGCTGAATAACAATTGATTCTTATTTGTCAAAACCACAAGTATTTATATTTGAAGTAAGGTGAAGCCACGGCACCCGACCCTTCAACATCTTAACATAAAGATACATATTATTTTAATAAATCTTGTCACAACGTTTGTAAACAATACAAGAATCTTCAAAATGTCCATGCACTAGAGTCACATGTCTGCACATACTTTAGCTGATAGTGAATATATTGTGCATTTATTTATTACCAATTTAACTTGTATCGAGTCTCACAATTATTATCCCAGCTCTATCTTTGTTTTAAAAATCCATATTTTCCATTTTAGTAAACGAATAGCAACTATAAATAGGCGTAATAGTTATAGTGCAAAAGAAACACAGGAGGAACCCCCTTCTCTCTTTCTTTCTCTCTCTCTCTCTCATTTCTGCTTTCACAATCCTTCTCTCAGTAATTAAGCGTCCGTCTAAAATGGAGTCTTTTCTTTGCGGCAAGCCCATCTGTGCCAGACACCCTACAGTGCTTTACATGCTGCCGAGCTTCTCGTTCTTTATCTCACCCCGCCGTGACAGTCCCATAAAGATGACATCATAATTAAGGGAGTAGGGACGGAGGTGTGAATAGGGAGCTGGGCAGAGGCCTGGAGCGTGGAGGGAGAAACGCACAGCTGGAGGGGGGGCTCAAAAAGAGAGAGAGAGAGAGAGAGAGAGAGAGGGAGATGAGGTTTTGTAGGGCAGCGGGGGTGAGGTGAGCTCGAGAAAAAGAGTAATGATGCTCCTCAGATTACATTGGGAAATTGCCCTTTCACTTCAAGCACTTTTTCTCACTGTTCCTCATAGCTGAGCTGCAGTTTAATTTGGGAAGAAATAAAATCTCACTGAGATGGGCAGTCTTCACGGATTCTCTCCATTTAGCCCAGCGGAGATCCTAAATCCATGACAACATTTAGGTCTAGAAGCAGCTTGATTGACACTTCAGTACTCTTCAGGACGCAGAAGGCTTTGGCGGGGCATTGCAGACCCTCTAAAAGTTGTTCATGTGAGGGCCGTGATCATGGCCAGGGTCTTTATTAATGTGCAAAACTATATTTGGCAGACTTTTGGTGAGCTGCCTAGTTAACAAATATGTATCAAGGAAGCCAACCCGACCCCAGTCTACATTTTAAGGGGGCGTCTCAAAAGGCACACAGCTTTGTAAACAATGCACTCCATTTTATGGATTTGAAGGAAAATTTTAACATAACAACAATCATTTTTTTATTATTTACTCAACTTTTGTTTTTAATGAACTAGCCCTTTAATGGAAAAAGATTACATGGGTGAATTTAAAGGCGCAACTCTCTACAAATAAAAATATATATTTATTGTGAAAAATAAAAAATTGCTGTTAGCATGCTTATCACATCACAGCTAAAAAATATATTAATTATACTGAACATCCACACCATCTTTAGATCATTACAAAGATCTATATCAACAACCAATTAGTTGCTATCATGACCCACCCCTAGTATGTACAAAACATTCCCCCGTCTTCCTGCAGGGGCTCAGTCTGAACTCCATAGAAAAAAAGCTCTTCTCTGACTGGCTGAGGATTGGGAGATTGGTGAGGGTTTGGTGCAGCAAGAGTCATCTCTCAGCAGGGACCTGAGCAGAGAACTGCGTAGCCGGTGGGGAAAGGGGGGCCTGGGCACAGCATGTCTCTGATCTGCTTCTGCACAGCGAGACTTCAAGTACTCGACATAACCGACTTATTCCTTCAGAGCGTCCCCCATCACACGCGCAACATCTGCTCAGGCACATTAAGAGATGACATTCCAACTCAACATCCACACATTATAGTCATTAAGCTAAAGCAACTCTAAGGTGATCTCCGCCGGAGTCAACCTTTCCTCTCCTCATCTGGATGTGACTGGCACAAATAGCTTCCTTTCGCTTTCAGTAGGAATATCAATCTGCTTTATGATTTCTGACAAATGCACAAAGCGGAACAATCAAAGGAACGTTTCCCCTGAAATGACAATTCTGTCATTATGCTGTTCTCACACTAGTGTTTTATCGACACAAAGGAATTTAAATAGGTTAAAAACGTTCAATCGCTCAGATTAAAACAAATCATTATCAACTCATGCATACAGAGAACAGATCAAATGGTTATGACGTCATGACGCTTGGTTATGAACAAAGAGGTCTGATGTTATTGACTTGTTGCCATTTTTTAAGTATGCTCCATTCATGGCAATCAATGATTTTATTTGATTAAATCTGAGAGTGAAAATCAACTTATATTCTGGTGTTTTCGTCATTTGCATTGCCTAAAAATTAAATGAGTTTGGACTGGCATTATGATAAATAGCGACATTTGGGGAAATATTCCTGAAACTGTTCCTCTTAGTGCATTTGTCAGAATTCATGAATCAGATTGATTTTCTTCCCGCAAAGCAAAAGGAAGTTATTTGTGTCAGTCACTTCCAGATTGATCATAGATGTTTACATGCAAGATAACAGAGTGCAAATGCACTATTTAAATGTTTTGTAAACTGTTTAATGTAATTTTTTTTAGTCAATTGAATATTTATGAAAAAAAAAATTTTGAGCAGGACCTTCCGACAAACAAGTATCAGCGAGGCCAGACAATGGTGCTGGGTGATAGAAGCTGAATCACGGTCAGCATCAAATTCAGTGTTAAGAGTTGTGCAGACCAGTCAATCAGTCAATTCACACATTTTTAGTGGGCGTCTTAAAATGCACAAAGCAATGAAAACAATGCACTCAACTTTTTTTTGAATTTGATAATTTTCTCATTATTTACTCAACTTTTGGATGCATTTTTGATGAACTAGCTATTTAATGGCAAAAGTTTACGGGGGCACAGCTCTCTTGTTTTACGATACAGATTGTTTACAGATCCTTCAAGTTTTTTGGAAATTAATTTCGTTAGGCTCAAACTCAGTCGGATCACTTATTTATGACAGAGGTGTTCACATGAAGGCTTTTATTTCAAGTTAACTACAAACAGGTTATTAGGCTGTATATAAACATAGTTAAATAAACAGTCATGTTTTGAAGACAACTTCAAAAATACTATAACCCTTGTAGCCAGACTTTGAGTACATTTTTATATATTAGGGAAGATAATGACAAAACCAATTTGCTTTAAGTAAAAAAGTGAATTTCATTAATTAAATGTTTACAGTAATTTATATGTTTACTGTGATTTTAGACTTCGTGTTTTGACAGAACAGCACTTACGATTCATTTCATGACCCCTTTTTACCCTTCTTCAAAAAAATGCCAATAATGCCAGAAGTAAACAAATAAAACACAGATATCAATCAATGCACCGAGATTGCACAACGCACCCATTGAAGCACAAAATATGCCTTGCATTTTACAGCGCCTTCCATCCCTCTCTCATAACCCTCTCATCCCCTCCCTTTTTTATTCTGTGCCATTCTCAATATCTATATCTCAAGCTTCAGCTCCCCGCTCTCATTCTCTTTCTGCTCCCTGGCGATCGATGCTGTTCTTCAACCTGGCTTCACTTCAAAGCCTCCTCTCCCTACTCCGTGCTGAAGGTCGTCAGATCCACAGGTAACCTTTTTTCCCCCTACATGTTTCACACTCTCCCCTCCCCCGCCCTCCCGGCTGCCCTGGAAGCCCGGGAGCATCAAAGACCAGTGGGCCCGTATTGGGTCAGCGCCAGGACCCCTGCCGAGCCCCCCTCAGGCTCTCTCCCATCCAACGTCCTGTCAGCTCCGTACCCACCGCATCCAACCTCCTCCCTTTCACCCAAACAGCCCTCCACAACCCATGCCGAAATCTCACCCTCCCACTGAAAGGAACGCTGAACCGTGTATTTGCATACAAAGCTGGTGATTCACAATTTCTTTCTGTCTGCGGTGGAGATATTTTTACGAATGTTTTGGTCATTTTTATGCAATTCCATTTCATGGATCTGACAATTACATTATGAGACTTCAAAAGTATAATAATATAGTTTTGCGTAAAGACTTGAAAATATTAGGAGACATATTGGGAACATTGTTTCATATTTAACTCCCTTGGAATACATTCTTCAAAATTTGAGTGGCGAGCAAATGGTGATAGAAATTTCTAGTCGATTTTCCAGTCAGCTATGTAAAAAATAGCTCACTTCATGATTTTGTCTTGTTTTTCAATAAATATATCAAAATATTCTTAAATCAAGACACATTTACTTGACAAGAACATATTCAAATCAAGATACTTTTCTGAAAACAAGCAAACTTGCCAATGGAGAAAAAGAAAAGTACTTTATAAAGAAGTAAGGAAGTTAAAAGTTCATCTTTCTAACCATATAGGTAGATATTGTTTCTTGCTTTTACAATGAACTCGCACGTTTCGTTGCCGAAATAAATCTTAATATCTTTGGTCGTACTTCATCAGATCTTGATTAAAAAAATAAGATATTTCTTAAAAAACAAGAAAATAACACTAAGAGGTTCTTTTTTTGAAATGAGGTAAAGTCCCATCACGTGAAAAATATACATTACACAACCTGATCAGTTGTGTAATGTGTCTCTTTCTGTTTTTCTGTTTCTACACTACGCCCCCGGGAGAAACAAACAACTCACAACGGGTGTACACCACTAGCTGAGCGCTATATATGCACACACAACACGGGTTTAACATGAATCCAGCTGTTAAGAGAACTCTACAGAGCTTAGGCGCCACTCTTTGGGCTAAATAGATTGGATGCTAAATGTCATTGCAGATCCTTGTGGGAGCACAGTTGTAACTGTGCCAAAAGTTTAATGGCATCCGTGTCTTGAGAACAGGTTTTTCTGCACTCCAGTCGATACGTTTTGTGACGACTAAAAAGCTAATATTTAACAGCAGGAAAACAAGGCAAACAAGGCTGCTGTATTAACTGTGCTCTGTGTGTCTTTGTGTACTCCGCGTCTGTGCCGGTTGGCTGTGTGGAGTGATGGCATCAGATGTCGGTGCTGGTGACACATGTAAAGTGAGAGGGAACAACAGTCGTCTGACAGAGCTGCTGACTCAAACAGCACTGTGAGTGACACTAGCTATTGATGCTGTGCTGTTACACTGCTAGCTGACATTACAGTGAAGTGGCTTATGACAGCCAGACGTTCCACATTACAGTAGATACAGCTCAGTTGCTCTGTCCCATGTTGCCATTGCCATTATAAATGGTCAATGCATTTAGTAATTTAGTGGACGCTTTATCTGAAGTGATTTACATGACATATCATTGGATCATAATGTTTATATATCTTTCTCATACAATATTGTCACTAGCCGGCTTTTCATCCAAAGTTGTGAAATCAGCTTTTGCACAAAATTAGAATATTGCAAAAACATTTGCGAATAAGCAGCGTTTCCAGCCAAACAGTCAAACCCGGAATATAATCATTTTCATATATAATAGCCTTATTACTTGCGCAAGCACACGAAACACAAATGCGGTGGTTTTGTGGATGCCTGCTGTTTGGGAAACGCAGTGACAGTTCTGAGAGGCAATTACAGAAATACTTTGACAACTTTGCTCAGGCATTTAAAAATGACCATAACAACATTTCAGATGCTGTGCAACAAGATCAGTCCTCTGGTTAGTCAGGTTACACCGTCTCACAGTGCGGTAACATGACTTTTTGGAAGAATTTATTTGACAAATGCGTTTCCATCTCCCATTTTTAGCATTAAACATTTTCCACAAAAAAAGACCTCAAGCTAGCGTTAAAACTATTAACTTAATTTATTTAGAAATTTGGCCATCACTCCTTTCTGATGCGAAACTTCCAAATGCGCATAAAAACATGGGTGATGGATACGCGCTTATTGTCAAGTCAACTTTATTTATATAAGCACTTTTTACAATTTTCATTGTTACAAAGCAGCTGTACATAAAACATATATAAGCAACACCTTTAAAGCACACACTTAAGATAGGGGAGAGAAAAACACAGTTCAAATATTAAACGGACTATAAATTCTTATATGTTATATTAATCAAGTGAAATTTTAAATAAATAAATAAAGCAGCCCTCCTGGCCAGGCAAACAGTGCAAAACAGTTATTTACATTTTTGGCAGACGCTTTTATCGGAAGCGACTTACATTGCTTTATCCTATACATTTTACATAGGTATTTGCATTCCCCTGGGATGGAAACCAAAACCTTGCATTGTTAACGCAATGCTCTTACCACTGAGCTACAGGAAAGCTATCAAATGGTGGCGATGAACTCAAAACTCCAATTGAGAAAACAAACTCAGGATTCCAGTTCCCCTGTGCCAAAAGCTCCAGCCTCTGCACAAACTTGACAGTGCTTGCAAAACTAGGCAAAATAAAAAAAATATAGTAATACAGGCATATTGTTAAATGGGTGCAAATCCACAACAAATTACTTATATAAGTGTCAACTACATACTGGCACTGAATTATTTGCGACATCAGTAATATACACACAAAATGAACCATCACAGTTATTTGAGGGAAACTAAAATAAATAAAATTCTGTCTTCTACTCGCCCTCAAGTAGTTCCAAACCTTTATAAATGTTGTTGTTCTGTTGAACACAAATAAAGATATTTAGAAGAATGTTAGCAATTGGGATCTCTGGGGTAGTCATTGTATCTAACAACTATGGTAGTCAATGGTGCCACAGAAATGTCAGTTGCTAACATTTTGCCAAATATCTTCCATTGTGTACAACCAAACAAAGAAATATATACAGATTTGGCACAACTTGATGCATATGACAAAATCTTCATTTTTGGGTAAACCATCCCTTTAATTTCACAGTTATTCAATTCAGTTTTATTTATATAGCGCTCTTCACAATGTTTCATTGTTGCAAAGAAGCATTACAGAAAGAAAGACAAAAATAAACACAGAAAGACAAAAATAGAGCAAAAAAAGTTCAAACTACATCACTGTCAATAGGTTCTTTGAACAAACTTGAACTTGCATTGCTTACATAATGCCCAAAGTTGAATGTGTCAGGAACACATGCTGATCAACGTGATATGGCTCCACCCAATATGATAATTTCTGTAATAAAAAAGACATGGCACACACATTAATGAAGAAATCCGATACACAAGCACAACAAATCCAAGTGGAATGTGCATAAGCCAACAGTACAGTGTTTCGTGCAGAACGTGTGTGTGGAAGACAATTTGAAAAAGAGGAGAGAACATACAAACGTCTCTGACAAACAACAGGTTCATCTTTACCAGATACTCCATGTGAGTCTCAGTGTGCATCCTCATTATAGCCCTTGCTTATTTTTGTCATATATTCCATTTACTAGTCTGGTGATTATGTTTTCCGCTCATTTCTCTGTTGGTCTGACTTTATTTTTTCGCTCTTTCTTTTTCCTTTTGGACTGTGACAGCTGAACAGAGTAAATAACATATTAGTGGAGTTTGTGCGTGTGTGTGCGCCAAGGAGTGATGAATGACTTAGATAATAAGGACTCCCAGAAGCAAAGCCACTTAACCACATGGCACGTTGGATCTGGCACATCGAAAATACAATAGAACGTACACACAGAAACCGATGACATTGAGAGTCGAACATCAGGGAGAAGTAACATCCGCTATCACAAGATACGACTGTGTAGCTGGAACATCAAAGCTCTCTCCTGCTGACCTTGAGATGAATACTTAAAGGACGACTACTAGAATGGAGAGCCGGCTTGAGGTGAAGATGCGAGTATGTGCACCGCATGAAACAAATATGGCTGTAGACCTCGTCCATCTAAGGAGGAAGTTATCAAAGATTGATCAGAGACACAATTCTGCAGTCCATGTCTTAAACACAACCACAGAAAACAACCTCTGGCCTCAACCCTCCACGAGGTGGGTGAAAGAGGGATGAAGCGCAAGGGCAGGAGGTGTAAACAGGTTGCTGGAATGAAAGACAGAAGGTTTTGATGTCACTCTGCACTGGGCAGTTTTGTTTTTTCTTCAATTTTTCTCTTTCTGTGAGGGAACTTCATCTTATCTCCAGAAAAGACGAAAAGACGATGGACACCACAGTGATGTTTTAGTGATTCTGTTTGATTCCTTTCTCTCTCGTTCAATGTGGCACAACTATGGTACACTTTGGAGTCCCATTACATTTTAAAACCATATACATAAATCCTGTGATGTGAGGACTATATACGTTACACTAACATTAGACTAAACATGAACCTTGCATATATGTACTTCTAAATTACATTTCATGTTTGTACCATGCTTAACAAAAATGAAATGGTAATACTACAATAAGGTTTTATTTGTTAACATTAGTTAAAGGGACAGTTCACCCAAAAATTACAATTCTGTCATTATTTACTCACCCTCGAGTTGTTTCAAATCTGTATAAATTTCTTTGTTCTGATGATCAGATAATTGGAAGAAAGCTTGTAATCAAACAGTTCTTGGCCACCACTGACTACCACAGTAGGAAAATTATAATGTTAAAATGTCGCATCGCACCTTATTTTACTAATACATTATTTAAATCAAAAGTTTTATCTCCTAACATAAGTTAATGCACAGTGAACTAACAAGAACAATTCTCTTGGCGCTAAGAAACATTAGTAAAGATTAATAAATGCTGAAAAAATATTATTTGATGTTAGCTAATAGGCTACAACCTTACTTTAAAGTGTTTTGGTAACACTTTCCTTGAAGCATGTATGTATAATGCATTATAAAGTAGTTTTAATGCATTGTAATGCTAAATAATTGTTACATACAATACATTATAACACTTAGCAATTCATTGTTACACTACACACTTTAAATTGGTTATTATTCTTTACAACTACATATAATGCATTACAACACACATTATGAAGAATTACAATGCATTTTACCATTTAATAACTCTTTATAATGCATTATACATATATGCTTCAAGCAAAGCGTTACCACTGTTTCAACAAAATGACATGTGCTCCTTTAGCTCAAAATTGTATAAAGCATCACTTTAGCAACTCAGAGGTCATGGGAACACATATATACGGATAAAAATAATCTACAGATTGAATGCATTTAGTAATTTCAATTCAAACAATTTTTGTACCGTATTTGTAAAATGTGCCACGTAATGCCTTGTGGAACTGCCTCCCATCGCACACACACAAGCTCCAGCACCTCCTTCACATAAACAACTGTCATGCTGTGTGAAGCTCTCTCACAAACAAATAAAGGGGAAAAGAAGGGATCTGAACCCTGCACAAAAGTTTCCCACTTAATGTGTGTAGAAATCCAAAAGGGAGGCAGGCTCGCTGACAAAACCCCTTTACTTTACTTCTGGATTGATGAAAGCCGCTGCACTGACCAGCGCTCCCTGCTGTACACATTCACAGCTGGCACAAACACACTTCCACTGTGTGTGTGAGAGGTGAGCTCGCTGAAGAAAAAGTATGCCACTCACATAGACAAATCTATTGGTTTTAAGGAGACAGCAGATTCAACCTGACCTGAGGACTCCCTTACAGCAGCGGGAAAAAAATCTGTCATCACCCTCAAATCCTGCATATGACTCTTCTGTGGAACATTGTAAGGAGTGTTCTTATGTCCATACAATGGAAGTCAATTTGGGCCAATGTTGTTTGGTTACTAACGTTCTTCAAAATATCTTCTTTTGTGTTCTTCTGAAAAAAGTGAACTTAAAATCGGTTTAAAATTACATAAGAGTGCGTGAATAATTAAAAAAAATTTGTGAACGTTCCTTTTAAGTCGGTGTTCCATTGAACATATAGAAAATAATACAAATGCATAATGTGTTGTTGAATGAATGTAACCACACCAGAAGATGACATAAATTTGCATTAAAAAGTTGTTTTGATAATAAGGTGAATGTCTCTGCATTAATATACACTATTTGCAATATACACTATAGCTATTTGCGCAGCAGTTTCGCATCAAAGCTGTTAGCATTGTGTATTTTAGTTTATCCAAACTGTACCCGGCACTGAATCTGTTTTGTAAAAAAGCTTTAATTACCGAGCTGGTACACATAACAGATCTTGTCGTGAAACGTCTTAATCGGTGTTAGCGTTCTTTATTTATCTCTGTCTTTCACTTTATTCCTGTCACACGCATAGTTTGTTCGCTCAGTAGTTGTGTGCAGTATTAGCGTTAGCTTCATGGATGTGTGTGCTTTAGAGAGTATAAATGCAGCGCAGTCATATTCATCTGGGTAATAGCGGCGGTGTGGTGCAGGGCCGGCGCTGCCTGGTGAGGGATGGTGCTGTTCGCTGCTCGCCTGACAACCATGAATCACACGCGGCTACTCTAGAGCCCCGCTCCGCCATAAAACAAAAGATGGAGATGAAAAATGCAGCAATTAAGTGATTTGATTTCTGCTCTGCCCCTCCGATCCCTTACCGCCACACACAGACACACCACACACACACCAACGAATCTTTTTCTTAAGCTCTTTTTATGACACATTACATTCCTTGATCACCTTTCTACTAATCAGGCTTAAAAACACAAACTCATGTAACCAAGAACAGGGCAGTCACTAAAATTCAAAGGCCTTGGTGTCAAATTGGATATGAATTTTTGAAAGTCATGTTCACATTTACATGTATGCACTCGGCAGACGCTTTCATCCAAAGTGACTGTGCATTCTTCGAAATGACCTTTGTGCTGCTAATGGGGTATATGCATACGGGTCGATGAAGTACTTATGCTAAAATCTTAGCCAGGCTGTAGCGTACAAAGGATGCTTCAGGATACGCACATAGGATTACGGTCAACACTGTGAATCGAATTATTCAAACACTTCGCCATATGTCGACAACCAAAAAGGAGAAGCACTTCAGGCTATCAGTTTCAAGGTAAATCAACAAATATGAAAAAAGCAAAGTGAACTTTTGAATTTAGTAGAGGCATGATCACAGAGGCATTCAACAGTGCTCACCCGTAGCGTTGTCGGTTTGACGAAATTATAAAATTTTCTTTCTAAACACATCATCATCACTTGGCGAAAAACGGGTCCGTATACCCCATTCTGTGGCAAATGAGGTAGTAGAGGGTGTCCATGTACACTACATGCAGTGTTGGGTATAACTAATTACTAGGTTTTCCCTTGGAAAAGTAAAGTAAGGGATTACTCTCATTTTTTCTGTAATTTAATTACAGTTACTTTTGATGTAATTAAACTAAATACTTTGTATAACATATGTGTGTTCAATTGTGAATTGACATCAAAATCTAACTTTAAAATCCGTGCTTTAATGTATAATTCTCACATTCTTAATAATTTGGTCAGTTAATACTACTTTATGCAGTTCAATATTATTTATTTGAATGAATTAAGTGAGACGTTTCATGTCCATCATTGAATCGCTTAACTAATCACGGTTGATATAGGACATAGAAAGTAATTAGTAATAACACTTTTTGGAGAGAGTAATTGGTAAAGTAATCTAATTACACTATTGAATATGTAATTAGTAACTAGTAATTAGTTACTTTTTCAGAGTAACTTACCCAACAGTGCTTACAAGTCACAATAAGTAACAATTAAATCACAATTAATTATTTTGTAGGCGTGCCTCCTGTTAATAAGCATGAGCACTTTAACCTCATGAGTGACAATATTATGCTGTAATGGCAACTTTTAAAGTTTGCGTAATTAAGAAAAGCATTAGCAGCGCTACTTCTGGCCTCTGGGGGGCGATGAGCTGCAGCTAGCTTCATGATGGAGTGTGTCAGAGTACTCGCTCAGCCCTGGCAACATCATCCATCCTGGCCTGCTCCACACTTGTGCCACGAGCGCCATCCAAATCACTGACTAGGTAAACACAGAGCTGGTATCCATCACGATACACACATATAGAACAAAACATATGTGTGCACCCTAACATACATACACTTTGACGATTGCACATATGATGACCTAACAGTGAGCAAGTTCACATCGGAAAGCTCGTGGATTCAAACCACAAGGAGAACTGACACTGATGTGGCCGTAAGCAAGCGCTAAACAGCAGGTTGCTCCAAGACAAGAAAAAAAGCATTGGCCTGACAATCTTTTACAACATCATGAGCGACAACATGTTAAGATATCAATTATGAGCCTCGGTACATTAGTATGGGCTTTAGGCTATTACAGTAATTACGAAGCAGATATTCCATTCAAAAGTGTAAAGACTTTGGCGTTTAGCCGAGTGTCATCTAATCCAATAGTCTTCATGCTGAGATCTGCCATCGTCCCTGATCAATGGCAATAACTTGATATCGGCTGAATTTTTCAAGAGTCTGAAAGAATGGCAGAAACATCAATACCGTGTCGATCATGAGCAAAGAGTCCTAAACACAAATATACAATAGAATTTTGTGCACACACTCAAGCACACACTTGCACAAATGTGACAGGCACGCAGGAAAAAGTACAGCACAGAATAAGAACATCAAATAAGCGCAATAGCTGTCACAGAGAAGATTATGTCTTTAAAAGTTGATGCTTTTGCTGTCAGCCAGAGATTAGCACATTGCGGCACACATCTTATACTTTACTTGGAGTATAGCACGTAATGTTTATTAAAGTCTTGTTATGAATGAGTGTGTGTGAGTTCTCTAATATACAGCTAATAAGTCTATTTTTCCAGATCCGGAGTGAAATGTGCCACCCTTCAAAAGGACAGATTTCATATGCTTTAAAATGCTGTTCAGATGCTAATAAACTCCATTACAAAGCGTGTTAAGATATGAAGTGCCACAAATCAGTGTTGCATGGACGTGTTTGCGCGCATACACTGTTGGTAAAACACACAAGGGTACAAGGAGGCATGAAAACTCCTCTAAAATACTTCATGTGTATGAACGTCAATGCTATTCAATCAACGCATTAGGTGGCATATTTGAGTGCATCGGAGTAGGTGTTGCATCCTCAGCATCATTGTAAAGGGAGCCCTAGCTGCCACCAGTGCAGTCTCAAGTCTTTCAGTAAAGTTTTTGCTTGTTTTTAATTGTTAACATTACAATAATACCTAAAGTGGATAAGTATGGCACCGCACTGGGCAATTGGCAAATAATTCACATGTTTTAGTACCTTATGTAGTTTTTTTAAACAATGACAAGTGACCAGTTATATGTTTTCTAAGAATTAGGAGAGGCTTGTTTCAGATCAGAGCTTGAGTTGCATTCAAGCCACATGTTTGCAACACAGCAAATAAAACTTGCACAGCGTTAGCAGAAAGCATAACTGCAGTGAAAAGGAGTGCAGAGGGTCAACTTCAAGGAGCAGGAGGGAACAAACGATAAGTTCATAGGCCCCGAAGATGAAAAGAGAGAGAAGCCAAAAGATGGTGATTTCCCGGAATTAGAGATGATTTTACTTCAAACGTATAGTGGAACTGCATAATTCACTCTCTCAAACATGCCGGCAACACCCACACACGAACAAGATTTGTCTCAACACTACAACCACCCAAACGCGCACACATCTTGGCGGCACGTAATCCCACACACACTCCAATGAATGCATCCAAGTGGCGGGGCCACCAAAGAAAGCTACGAGTAGAGAATGGAGAAAATTAGCCGGTGTGCCTGACTGGTGCGCTCCAGAAATAGTCGGGGTAATGTATTCTCATGGCGGCCGGCGCTTTGCACAATGGTGCCCTTAATAATACAGTTCATTTCTGCTGAAATAAATAAGGGCTCCATTTCCATCTTATTTCATGCAAATGATGGTAGCCTAAACAGGTAGAGGGAGTAAGTGTATGTGTGCGCTAAAGGGGGGTCAGACAGTGTCGGGATGCATTCAAATGAGCTCCAGGCCCCCAGAGTGTGGCAATGACTCCCACGCCACCTTGCCAGTCGCTCACACACACAGACGCACACGCAGTCGATACGGACACTATAACACACACTGCAGTGCTGCCAATATCAATTTCCTTGAAGGCTCCTCAGGAGAACTGAACGCTGAGGAAGACAAAGAATGTTCTCGGAAAGAATGTTTCGGAAAGAATGTTCTCGGAAAGAATGTTTCGGAAGAATTCGAAAATGTTTTAATTCTGTCATCATTAACCCTCTTGTCATTTTATACTTGTTCTTCTGCAGAAGACAAAAGAAGATGTTTTAAAGAATGTTGGTAACCGAACAATGGCGGTACCCATTCACTTCCATTGTATGGAAACACAATAAATGCACCCAAGTCAGTGGGTACCGCAGCTGCCGTTAGCAAATAAATGAATCATTCGCAAAAAGAGAAAGAAAGGTGAAGTGAAAAATGTTTTACTCCTTAAAAAAAGTTTTAGCCTCTAAGAAAATCAACAGTATTTCTATTTGTTGTATTTCAAATGTAGTGGCTCATCTGGTGACCAATATCATGAGATAATGAATCCCCATGCTACCTGGTTTTGCATTTTAAATGACACAATATAAACCTTTATAGCATGATCTATTGAATTCAATATGATATAATATATGAGCAGAGTATAAGCTAGGGCCATGACAATGACAGGTGGGACACAACCAGAAATCATGTCATTGCAAGGGGCACTGAGGTCCTCCTTGGTATTTCCAAATTGTTCTGCCTGGGAAAGAGAAAGAGAGCAAGAGAGTGAGAGAGACCCATTTATTTTAGTTCCTGTGAGTTTTAGTGATGACCTTGCCTTAGTATCTGCACTCCACTGCCTGGTTTACTAAATTTAAAAGAGTTAATGACTCTTCCCTAGTTCCCACTATCCATTCAAAGCTTTCAGGTTCAAGATTCACAGACTCCACAACTTACTTCTTTAGATGCCACCTCTCTCTCCCTCCTCTCTCCCCTCCCAGTAGCGTGACTTACAACAAGCACTGGCTGCATAAGATTACATCATAAATTACCCGCCCAGAGATCTGCATCTCTCCCTCATCCCCACACCTCACGCCCCGTCCCGCCCCCCTCTCTCTTTCTCCCACCCTGCACAAGTTCTTCTCTCTGCCCTTCCTGGCTCTGTTTCTTTCATCTTTCATTACAGTTGTGTGTCCAAGGTTGCCGGGCTGCGCGTGCGACTGTATCATCAGCAGAGAGTAAAGTGTTCTGGAGGGCAGTCTGCTTGACTGAGTAAACCCACTCGCCCAGACTTCAAGCTGAGGGTGTACGTGTCTGTGTGTGCCGAGCAGCTGCCCGCTGCGTCCAAAGAAATGATGCGATGTGTGTCACAGGTCTATCACGCACAGCATCCCACCACACACAAAATCACTAGCCGTACGGGCTCCGTGTCCGAGCCAGCCTGCGTTTAAATTGAACTGACCCTTCCTGGCCTGATGCCCACGTCCCTCTCTTTCTCTCTCGGCGTGAAATCAGATTTGTGTGCGGCGCTGGCTGGTGTCTGTCTGTCGAACGGTAAGGTGATTTATCAGGAATGCAAAGAGCATGCAGAAACAATCTTTATTGCATCCATTTCCTGCTTGTCAGCCGGGATCATGTTGGCTGTTCATTAAAGGGCCGGTACGACGCGATACCGGCGCAGAGCAGGTGAGAAGAACGTGTCTCGACGGCGTGATAGATTGGCTGCTCTCCCGCCGTGACAGCAGCTGGATGGATTAAACAGCGGGGGGGAAGAAGAAGGAAAAGAGGGGTGAGGGTGGAGGAGAGGGAAATGCTGACTCCGACGCTCAACCCCATCACAAGAATTTTTACATGAGCGGCTACTGTCATTTCAACCAAAACACAACACAGCCAATGAGCCGTAAGTGTGCGTGTGAATGAACACACAGCTATACCTTAAATCAAAGCTTTAATTGTTTATTAAGTGGAATCAATGCTACATTATCATTTTTATTACATATTTAATATAAAATGAAATTTATCGTTGGCATCCTTCAAAAAAATTGATATATTTAGTTTTTGTTAAACCTATTAAATCTTGATTTAGGTTTATGTTTTTCTTAAAAACAAGCGGAACACATTCCCAAAGGGATGTGAAAAAGCAATCGGATTGAAAAATAAGAAATATTCTCTGAAAGCAAGTATTTTTTTACACAATCTTGTACTGAAAGGTTGATAAACTCTTACTGAAAAAACATACAGAATCAAATTATTTTGGTTTTAAAGCATAACTCAATAATAGTTACAGTGATATTTAAAGTAGATGTTTACTAACGATCAGATGGTATCCTTTTATATAAATATAGGATTTGCACATCAAACGACACCTCTACATGATTTGTATACATCTTTCAGAACTCTCTTATTTTCTATATCTGTAAAAACGATGAGTGTGAATTACCTAGTGTACTTTCAAAAACCTATTTAAATTTATTTTAAGTTTTGAATAAATAGATCTAGCCAAATTCATGAAGGTGAAATGCATGAATATCACACCCACGCCTATAAGCATAACTAGTTTAAAGAGGATTGTGGGAGCTAAAGGTGGCTCCGTAATTTTAGCTGTAAAAGCTCAGGAGAAAAGAGTAAATCAGGAATCTCTCAGCTGTGTTGTGCTGCTTGTCCTCCACGACATGTAACAGGATTGGGCAATTTAACTCTATTTTAATTCGGCTTTGTATTTCTAAACAACATCATAATGCAACTGAGCTGAAGCTTGCAATATTGTGTCTTACATCACTAACAAAGGCTTGGGCACATTAGTTAAGATGGTTCAATAAGAAAGATGGTTCAATAAGAAACCATCACGCATCCAAACAACAAAACAGAACACTTTTAGCATTGCATAACCACGGCCAAAAGCCAGAACATTTCCTAAAAACAACATAGAAACAACCTAGCAACAACCCAGAACATCCAGTTGTATATTGTATCAGCATGCTAAAAGACACTTAAGAATACCTTAGCATCTGCATAGCAACACCCTAGCACTGGGGTTTGTCTTAGACAATGTTTACATTTATTCATTCGGCAGACGCTTTAATCCAAAGTGACTTACATTGCATTGTACTATACGTTTTATTTTTGACCATGTGCAATACCCTGGGATCGAACCCATGACCTTGGCGTAACTAACCCCATGCTCTAACCACCTAGCCACAGGAAAGTTACTACTGTGAGAATGTAGTAACAATTAACATTATAATTTTACATAACTATATAATATACTAGTAGCAATGAAACTCACAATAAACTGGCACCGGTTCACTGCATGCAAATATCATACAGTAAAGTAAACCTCAACACTTTAACATTAAAATCAAACATTGGACTGTCAGTTTGAATAAAACTATTTGCCTGTAACTGCTGTTTTGCCCTGCAAGCAATCTTTTGAAAGAAAATATAATCCTGCATTGTTTTCCAGTGTCATATCCTGAAGGGCAGAGGTCAGTTTAAGAGCGCACACCTCCTGCCAACACCAGCGAGTCTCTGCGTGTGTGTACCGATCCTGTTCTGAATACTGATTTGTAGCTAAGACGTACGGCACACACACGCAGTGACAGCATGATGGCAGATCAATACAAGAACGGGTGTGCGTGGATGTCTGTGAGGAGGAGATGCAACGCCTCACATAAAACACAAAAATAAAACAAACATTTCTCACGTGACAGGAGTGTCTGTGCATCACTGTGATTGGCTGATAATGGATGTAAAAATAACACAATTAACAACTCACCCACTGGAAGAGACGTGGAAACCTTTATAATGTTTCACAGTTAGTCCTGCAGAGCACAAAACAAAAAACATTTTACCAAGTGTATGAAATGCATCCCACAGCAGCCAGTTACAGGGTAAATATTACATCACCTAAATAATATTCATAAGCCAATCTGAGGATGCCTTACTTGTACAATCAGAATTTTCAGTCACAAGCGTATGGCAAGGGGGGCGTGGTGTAGCGCGGTGTGCGCGGAGAGGGATTGTCGGGAGAAAGGCGGTGAGTAAGCAGATCAACGGTTATTGAAAACACCTGGTTCTCATTCTAGTAATTGGCGAGAAGACGCATTTAAGGCGCGACGGAGGAAGCGAGAGGGAGAGAGAAACCAGGCTGGGAAAACGAGAGTCGGGAGCCAGAGAGACGGTGCGTCCAGGAATACCCAGACAAAGAAAGAATCTTCAAACCAGAGTGTTGTGTTAAACTAAATGAGCGGGAGTGCAACCCGGAAGTATTGCAAATAAAGAAAGATCTGTTTTCCCAGCCACGCCGACCCCGCCTCCTTTCTTCCTTATCTTTGAACGTGTTACACTGGTGCCGAAACCCGGGAAGAATGGAAGGAGCCACCACCAACATGCAGTCTGCACCAGGATCGCCGTTTGCGGAGGTTATCAGCTCGCTCGCCGGTCTACACCAAGAGCACCATCAGGCCCTGTTGGGTCTCAGAGAAGATCAGGAGAGACGCTTCCAGGCCCTCATCCAGACCCAACAGGAGGACCGCGAGTCCTTCCGGAGCTGGTTGAGCCAGGAGAAAGGAACCACACCATTGGCTGCATCCCTGTAGGTACCGCTGCACAAAATGGGAGCCCAGGACGAGCCGGAAGCCTTCCTGGATCTGTTTGAGAGGTCCGCGGAACTCTCAGGGTGGCAGCCGGACACATGGGGAGCCCGCCTCATCCCACTTCTGTCCGGGTAAGCCCAGATGGCAACAACTCAGCAGCTGCCAGTGGAGAACTTGCTGAAGTACGCGGACCTCAAAAAGGCTATCCTGGAATGGGTGGGCCGGAGTCCAGAGCAGCATCGGCAGCGGTTCCGGTCCCTGGAATTCGGGGAACGCTCTCAGCCTTTTGCCTTTGCTCACCAGCTCCAGGATGCCTGCCGCAGATGGCTGATGGCCGGCGCCAGCACCATCGATACCATCATCGACCAGGTGACACTGGAGCAGTTTGTGGCGCGGTTACCCAAGAAAACCGCCCAATGGGTCCAGTGTCACCAGGCCATCCAGCTGGTAAAGGACCAGTTGGTGGCGTGCCCCGGGGTCGGCGTAACCCTACCATCCCTTCTCTCGCTTCCCCTATTGTTCCCTCCCCCTATACCAAACCTGTGCCCTTTCCCAGGTCTCGGGGGGATTTTTACCCGCGTCCAGCACCGCGAACCCGGGTCTAACCGGAGGTGGAACCACAAGGGGACATAAGGTCCCCGGAGTGAGCCCCCAACCGGCAGGGCAACGGCTCACATTTCTCTTCCCTTCCTTCAGCCTCTCCTCGCCAATTCGGGGGTCTGCTTCCTGCCGCTGGGGCGGCGGGGACTCCTGGGCCCCCGGACCTTTTTTTCGACCGATGTCCTATGATGGAGGTCGGTATGATGATCCGGGTCCCGGCCAACCCTCAGGCTGCCCTCAGTCAAGACGGGCTGTACCAAATACCTGTGAGTATTAGACATCAGTACATATCAGGCCTTGGTGGATTCAGGGTGTAACCAAACCTCAATTCACCAAAGCCTGATTCAATTTGGGGCAATGGATACGAGCCGCAGGGTAAAGGTAAGGTGTGTACTCGGGATGTGGTGAACTACCCTTTGGTGATGCTGACCATACAATTTTGGGGGCAAAAACATAGGATAGAGGTGGCTGTTAACGAGCACCTCTGACATCCGCTAATTTTGGGAAACGAATTGGCCATTATTTTCGATATTACTGGGACAATTATGTGCCAATGTTTTTGGGCACAACCAAGTGCGATGGGGAGGGGCTCTCGTGCAGGTGGGAGAGGTTGAGCCGGGATCTCTGATGGCGGTCCCAAAGGAAATGAGCGCTGTGGATAGAAGAAATCTCTCCCAGGGCGATGTTTTTCCTCTGGAGCAGTCTCAGGACGAATCGCTCAAACGTGCGTTTGATCAGGTCCGTATCATCGACGGACAACCTCTCCACCCTGCGCAATCGCTGTCCTACCGATATTTCGCTATTTTGAAAGACCGGTTGTATCGAGTGACCCAGGACACTCAGTCAAAACAAGATACAAATCGAAAAGCCGTCGGGAAATGCTTTTGCAGGCGGCTCATTGTAATCCAATGGCGGGACACCTGAGGTAATTTGAGGTCACACAACGAATAGTAGATCTCAATTATGAGGTAGTACGATCGGACAGGAGCGGGGCACATCAGATTTATCACCTCAACCTCCTCAAAAAGTGGAGTGAGGCCAACACCATGAAGCTGGCGACGACAGTGAGTAGGGTAGATGATCTCGGGCCAGAAGCGAACACCCAAGTACAACCCTCGCTCTGGCTCCAGGGGGAGATCATCTCTCGTCCTCCCAGATCACGGATGTTGCGAAATTGCAGGCAGAATTTGCGGATGTTTTCTCTCATGGACCGTATACTCATATGCTACATATGCTGCAGCGTACCTAGATGATATCATTATATACAGTAATGACTGGCAGCAGCACTTGAGAGCGGTTCTGAGTTCGCTGAGGGGTGCTGGGCAGACAGCTAACCCGAAGAAGTGTGCGGTTGGACGAGTAGAGGTAAGGTATCTGGGCTTCCACTTGGGTCACGGGGAGGTGCGTCCCCAAATTGATAAGAAGGCCACGATTGCAACCTCCCCGAGACCCAAAACCAAAAAGGAGGTGCGGCAGTTCCTGGGGCTGGCGGGATATTATAGACGGTTTGTACTCAATTATTAGGACCTCACCAGCCCGCTTTTTTTGGGGGGGGGGGCATTTAACAACAAAAGTAAATTAGTATTTAGTGTGGATTTGTCAACCAAGTATATGAAAAGGTGACAACTATTATCATTAATAGTCAAATTACAGGAATCTGGAATTAAATAAATATGCTTGTTAATTTATTAGTTCAGCTGCATATGCCTTTAAACTATAAACCTTTTAATATTAAATTAAGCATACAATAACAACAAATAACATTGAGATGGGACTTCATACATCCACTGAATGCCACTGGTGTCTGTCTGTGCACTCTCTTTCTCTTTCTAGCTGATTAATCTCTTCATTAATCTATTCTTTGTGCACAAATTCATGAAGTGTAACAATAGACTATTGCTGCTATAATGAGTGTCACAAGCTTTTATAGGATTGTTTTGGTTTTTCTTTTGAAAACTTGGAATGACACAATCACCAAAATCGTATTAAATTATAGGCTTTTTCATATATGAATGCACCACTCATCTAAAGAAAAATAACTCGAAATCAATACAGTATTGACATCATATCATATCAGATCAGATCAATATCAAATTCAAGATATAATAGAGGCTGTAATAGAAAACTGAAGATCTGTACATACACGCATTCTCACACACATTTTAAGAAGCACTTCACACATACATTTCTTACAGACACAAACACATCTACAGAAAAACATTAGCATGCACACACAATAATGTCCCTTCTGTACAGCTACACGTGCATAACAAACATTCCCATTTAAACACACACACAGATACACACTTTTACGTTCCCGAAAGACACACACACAACATTCACTACAGACAAACACACACACGTTAGCACATGCACAGCCTCACACAACCGCACCTGACGTTTCACATCACGCACACATACAAGCTCACACTCGTTGGGAAATTTGATTGAGTCGACAGAGGAACGGTTCTAGGTCTTGATTACATTAGATGGAAAAAATAGGAACGCAGGAAGAAAAGAGTGGAGGGTGGCCAGCACCGGGAAAATAATTTATTTCATTGTGATATCAAAATCAATAAGCATCGACTGAAAGGTGGCTAAAGGTGATGTGTGTGTACATGATCCTAAAGGCTCCAAAGACTCCCTGTCAAACGGCCCTGGAGGGAGAAAAAAATGAGCCGAATGATGCAGGGAGAGAGAACAGGTAAAAAGAATGGCAAAAAAAGGTGGCAGAAAGCAAATGAGAGCTTAAAGAGAGGGAAGAAGAAGGAAAAAAGCCTCAGAATTCCCGCCTGGTGGAATCAATACAGCGAGGTGAAGCGAGGCACAATAGCTTCAGCCCCAGATGAGAGGTCCAGTGAAGCAGGTCTAATGCTGCCCCCACCCTCTTTCGTTGCCTCCGATCCATTTAGTATGCAGAGCTGCCAACTCCAGCCCCTCCATCACCATACCACCCCATTGGTTCTCTGCCCACACGCTACTCCGCCACACACGCAGTCACTTCCACCAGGAAAACATCTTTCATGGAGTAGAATTCCTTTGCTCTTCACTGGCGATGCACACACACATACCAGCAGAAAACACAAAAGCAAACACACGCACACACTCTTCCATTTTTATCAGCGCTTGAGAGTACCCAGTCCTCAATTAGTTCTTGATGAATGAGCCCATAAGATGCTGCTTTCTCATTTCCCCCCGTAGCTTGATATTCCAGCAGCCATTATGGGCACAAGCTCTCATTGTACTGAGAGTGAGAGAAGATCAGGCTGACTGAAATGTACCTTCACTCAAGCAGAGACAGAGAGAGAGGGGGATAAATGGCAGTAGAGAGTTTTGCATTCCAATATTTGGAGCTCTTTTCAATTCTTTAAACTATCACTGTTTTTTCACTTCTCTGAAATCACCATCCATCCATCTTCTTTTTTAGTAGTCGGTTCCAAGATAGGAATCTAGTAGATGTGGTGGTAAATGTCTAACTGTTCAGCAGACACCTGAAGAGGTCACTATAGCAGGACAAATCTCAGAAAATCACAGAACCACCTTTACTATATTGTAACGGTTAGTAGGATTTGTTCAAAGTTTATTACATTTAAATTTAGGCATTTGGCAGACGCTTTTATCCAAAGCGACTTACATTGCTTTATCCTATACATTTTACATAGGTATTTGCAATCCCCTGGGATCGAACCCACGCAATGCTCTTACCACTGAGCTACAGGAAAGGTTTTTTTTGCAATATATGGTATTGTCAATAACTGTGATACTCAAAACAACAATTAGCGTTATTGGGGTTTTTTTGCGATCAAAATAGCTGATTTTGCAGTGGAAGTAAAAAAATGGCGAAAAAATTGGTGACGTTGCCTCATTTGAATTTTTTTGGAATAATGCGGAAAATTGTGAAATGAAGTATCCTATGAAAATAATGCTTAATTGATCCAGTGTTGGGTAAGTTTCTCTGAAAAAGTAATTAATTACTAGTTACTCATTACATATTCAATAGTGTAATTAGATTACTGTCCAAATTACTCTGTCCAAAAAGTATTTAGTTACTCATTACTAATTACTTTCTATATCCTACATCAACCTTGATTAGTTAAGTGATTCAAGGATAGATATGAAACTGCTTATTTAATTCATTCAAATAAATAATATTATTAACTGACCAAAGTATTACAAATGTGAGAATTATACATTAAAGCACAGATTTTAAAGTAAGACTTTGAATTTTGATGTCAATTACACAATATTTCACAAAGTATTTAGTTTAATTAAAGCAAAAGTAACTGTAATTAAATTACAGAAAACATAAGAGTAATCCCTTACTTTACTTTTTCAAGGGAAAAGTAATTAAATTACAGTAACTAATTACTTAGTAACTAGTTACACCCAACACTGAATTGATCAAATTAGAGATCATTTGACTTTATTTTATGTCAGACCGTTTACATTTTTTTGCGATTATTTTGCAGTAAAATGACAACTTATGCAGGATCGTAAGAAAATGTTACATTTTGTTGATTTTGCTAACTATGCCGTAATCATGGAATCGTAAAACTGTAGGGAATGACATAATATCGTATGTAATTCAGCCATCGTTTTGAGTTTGTCTTAAGAGCAACAATAGACAACTCTATGCCTACACTCATATTGTGATCAAAGCAAGAATAACATTACACAATGTAAACAATTTTTGACTTATATCATCATCTATTTAAAAAATAGTTTTTCAGTGGATACCCTGAAAATATTGCTACTGTGTTTATTGTTGGCCATGATAATCATGTTATGAAAAATATGATATTGTGACATATCTCCAAGTTACAAGTCTTATAGTCTGACTTTCTGAACAGCGGTGGCTGCTAATGCGCAGGACTGTAACTTGATTTCATGATAAAATATATATTTTAATCATAATATATAATAGCATTTTTTACAAAGCTAAAAGAGAAGCACAGTTTAACCTTTATATAGGGGTTGTCACGCTAAAATCCGCCATTGAAGCCAATCAAACCCTTTCTGCAAAATTTTGAACACTTAAACAAATATGTAAAATATCTTGACATAGGCTCCTAAAAGTTTCAAAAAAAAATTCATCCAGCTATTCATATTTTGTTCAAAAAGTATTCAAAAAATGTAAAAGCAAAAGGACATTTAGGGAAAATACCCTTATCTAGACAATTAAGGGTTTGGGTTAAAATCCACCATATTTATGATCTCACACATTAATGTGTTTCAGGGTGGTTCTATGTGTTTACCCAGAAGCTAAAGCAAAAATACGAATTCCAGAATTTAAGAGGGAGTTTCAAATCAACATAACATTTTTTGGTCTCTAACCTGAACCTGTAAAACAGATTCATCCACTGGTTCACTACACTCGTTTAATCATTTATGCATGACTGAACACACTCCTGCAGCATCATCATCCATTTCTCTCTCCACTTTTCATAAATGACCTCCCTTTCCTCTCTCTCTTTCTCTCGTACGCTCACGTTTGGCCTGCATCTTTTCGAAACCACATATTTTTCACCTTCTTTCTCGCGCTTTCACCAAGCAACACATGGCAAACATTACTTAACTTTCATTGCTGCACAAGTACTATAATAGGGAATGAATAAAAGATTAATGGAGTAAAAGAGTGTGTCATTCAGCTTCTGCCAAAGTAAAAAAGTAAACTCTGTTCCTCTTCTCTAATAAACAATGCATTTAAGGGAGGTGGGAGGGCTGTGTATCTGCACTCCTGTACAGAGCTCCAAAATAACCCCCATGCGGAGACTGACAGAAAGAGAGAGACATTAGTCTGCACCTATTCTCAGAACTATTACAATAGCTCCACAACACAGAGGCACAAAAGGGACCTCGCTCTAAATGCCAGCCTTCAATATGCACCCAGCCAATCTGATATTTAACACGAGTGTTTGGAGATTTAGTTTTGTTTTTGTGCGCTGTTGTTGATCAGATGAAGTGGAAGGAGAGAGAGAGAATGAGAAAGAGAGAGAACGAGAGTGAGAGAGCACAGATGAGCCTAACTAAACACAATAGATAAATATGGCGCGGCAGGGGAGCTACTGTCAGGGGAGCAGCGCTGCTTTGTAGTAGAGAAGAAAAGATTTCTGGCAGATGAATGGATCCAGCGTCCAGCAGTGGAACTGACCCAGGGGAATCCGTCGCCTCACCCACCCACTGAGGGGGCTCGCACTAGGGGAGGCATGAGCTGAGAGCACCCCCCACCTTTGCATTTTTTTTTCTCACATACACACACACCGATGGAACGTATATGCCCCACGACTGTGCAAATTCACATGAAAGCGAACAAGCACATCAAAACAATGAGTAACCCCGTGGAGGGCGAGTGCTGAGCAGGCAGGTGTGTTGCATTCTAGAAGCAGATCAGAAGATTTTCTATTTTGGAATTGCTAAATAATTACTATAATAACAGGTTGCTCAAACACTTTCCCAGTCTTCCATTGTTTGGATGAATAAGCGAACTTGTACGATGTTATTGCAATGGGTTGCTCGAACAAACAGATACGAAGCTCAAGGTAATTTCCTGATTTTGTTCCCCATCTTCTCCGCCGTCCTGTCCAAAAATGAACTTAAAAATTTGGCAAATGAATGACTAAATCTATTTCTAAGAAAAAGTTTTATAAGATTTATTAGACATTCACACTAAAGAAATGAACTGGAGTAGAAGACTATTCTTCATTTGACTAATGTGAACGAGTGCCACACGGTGTAAAACACTTTCTTTACAGAGATTTAAAAAAACTGACACCATAACAAGCATGATCTACACCCCCATCGAAAATTTCAAAGCAAGTCCATTCACTTCCAGGAGGAAAGCTCCCACTGTGCCAATAAGAACGCTCGCATGTGTGTACTTTTGTATAAGTGTGTATGTGAGAAGGAACTGTCAATCAAAAATGTCTGCAGAACATCAGCTTTTAGAGACGAACTATAGCTGCAGGCCAGCGGGATCTTTCTCTTATTCTCTCACACACACACACCGATCAGACCACTGTTCTCACACATTCCAGCCTCACCCCTTACAATGGAGCTGAGCTCAGATGCTTAGATGCTTCAAGCTTACTGCAGAGGCAACACCCCACAGACCAGCTGCTATATTGCCACTATACCATTCCTGGAGGAGATATTTAAAAATCTGAATTACATTGCAATGTTTTTAAAAAAGTATCTAAAATAAGTCCATATTTATAAAACATGGGAAAAACCAGTTTGGCGTGGCCTATTATTTATTGTTGTTCATATACAGCTGCTGCTGAGTTAATTTTAAATTTTCATTTAATAAGCAAAATCAAACCTCAAAAGTCATCGAACAGCTATGTGAAGGACTATCAGCATTACATGACACATGAAAACTGTGATACAAATCGAGGTTATCACATGACAAATACGTTTTTAACTTTTCCTAAATACACAAATATTATTGTTCTATTGCTTAAAAGCGAATTATAAACTTTGCAGTATAAAAAATACAGTGGATCTTATCTGTTATTTTTACCTGTTTCTTCAAAAAAAATCTGTGAATAAATGCAAATATTGTTACGGAGTGAAACAAAAATGATAATTTAAACACATACTTATAAATAATACATTCAGAAAAACTGTTCATATTTAACTGCACTTTCTCGTTTACATAGTTCTACAATTTGCACGTCTTTTAGATTTTAAATGGCATTTCGCATCCTAAAAAAATTAATAAAATTGTCTATCTATCTAAAACATTTTTATTCTTATGTTTTTTATTAAATGGCAATCCCCGCTGTAAACACAGTGTATTTTATTGTACAACACCTTTCTTTCGACCTATTCCTCAAACCTTTCGTATAGCTACAGGAATATACAGCAGACTTTTTCAAAGCAACAACATAAACAAACAATAATTTGAATTTAGACTGCAATACCAAGCTCAACCACTAGGTCAATGTCCCATACAGTTTCTTTAAACACGACAAAGATACACGTCGCATTCAAAAAAATGTTTATTTTATAAAATTATTAAGATTAAAATAAAAAATAACATTGACATTTTAATTAAATAAAATAATTAAATAACAAATTAGATTAAATAGTTATACTTTTAGACACTAGCCAGACTGATAAACAAACACAGACCAGATGCGCGTCCGCTGAAACTGTCATAACATCATATAACATTTATTCTGCGTGTATTAGTATATATATCACTTCTTATCTGCACAATGACGATAAAATTGAACCTAACCATTATACAGTAGTGTAAGTGATAAATAAACGCTATTCCAGAATGTCTAGCAGAAATTAAAAAATATATAAATTTGGAACAATGAAGACGGAAGGCAACTCAGTTTCAGAACCCAGTCTGGTATTTCTATAAGTCAAGCCCTGAAAGGATTCACAGCACATTTTCTGTCATTTGTCAATAGCATTTGGCAGTCAGTAATGAGTCAAGCATCATCACTTGTGAAAGGCTGCAGACTGAAGCCACCTGAGAGAGTGCAACACAACTTTTAATAATGCAATAGATAAAAACAGACAGCTCTAAATCAGTTCATCATCCTCCTTCTCACAGTCTCCCCATCACACTGCTAATCTGTCTGCAAATGTGTGTCTGTGTGTGTGAAGACTGAACAACTGACAAAAAATAGAGTGACAAAGAGAGAAGAGATTAGGTGTTTAAACTGCACAACCTTGAGATCAACTACTGTCTTTTGTATTGTACTTTTTGGCAGTTTTATTTTCGGCAACAAATCTAGTCTATCTGCTGATGATTTGGCAAAACTGCAGTATTGACTATAAAATAGTGAGTATAATATTGTAAAGGGAAAATAATACAGAAATGTGCTGGTGTGTGTCCTTGTTTTTCATGGTGGCGACCTAAACATGAATGCACACCAACACATGGGGAACCGTGTCAGCGTGGGGACCAAAATTGAGGTTCCATGGGCAAAAATATTTATAAATCATACAGAACATTTTTTTTAATCTAAAAAATCCAAAATGTTTTCTACGATCTTTAGGGGTAGGAGTAGGGGGAGGGACAGGGGATCAAATATACAGTTTGTACAGTATAAAACATCACTAAGCCTATGGACTGTCCCGACGGAGATAATAAACCAGATGTGTGTGTGTGTGAGGGCCAGAGAGTGTCTCTCAAGAGTAGTTGGTTAGTCTGCTCTTTCCCAAACCTTCACTCATAGATTCGACAAACTCAACATGCAGAAGGAAAGATGAGAGTGCGAGTGTGTAAATTTGGTGACTGTGTGTACAGTGAGATCAGGAGGTCTCTTCTTTCCACCCACTGGTAAAGGGCCTTGCAGAAATCTCCTCATACTGCCGATGTGGAATACTGCGGCTAGATTAGCATATCATTAGCATATCATTAGCATACCATTACCTCAGTTTGTGTTGGTGCGTATGGACAAGGTATCACCTCATCAAGAGTCACCTCTCCATACACCTATCTTTTATTCTGCCTTCATCTCTCTCTCTCTCTCTCTCTCTCTCACACACACACACAGAACCTCACCGGCAGCAGCAGAACTCAAGACAGGAACCAATGAGGAGATATGGGGACGTTCTCATCTGCACAGAGACTGGAAGTTCGCTGCAGTGCTGTGTGAGTAATCACACGCTCTAAAATACACATAGTACACTAACACACACTCTTCAAAAACAAACAAGCACACTCCCTCCCAGGTGCTTATAACTTTACCCAAAGCTTAAAGTGATTCAAAATTCTCTGCAAAATATCTCAAAATATGCACACAAAGTACACTCGCACGCTTAAGCTTGTCTTGATAAAACAGACTGGTGGCGGAGAAGCGACGGAATCATGCATGTACTTGTAAATAAACAAGTATTCAATAAATATAATCCAGCCGGCATTAAGGTGAGACTGAGATTTTGCCGCCCCTACTTTTTATAACACACTTGTACTGGCCCACTGTAGGTTTGTCTTCTCTGAATGTAAAGCACAGTACACACACACACCTCATGGAATGTAAATAAATTGATATTAATTAATTAAATGAGCAAATTTTATTTCTTGTGCTATGATGTTCCACACAGGAGGAAAATTTGGCAGAGGTCGGAAACTTGGAAGATATTTTCATGGCTCCATCAGTAAAAAAAAGGGGAAATTCTTAATGATATATGTGAATATTCATAATTTTCTTTGAAATATTTTATTTACAAAAAACACTTAAAATATGTGTATATCGGAATTATTAATAATTATTCAACAAAAACATTTATTAAAACACTAGAAAAACAAAACAAAGTATAACGAGTCAATCTGGCAATTCTATCCAAACTTGTATTCATTTTGGATGTTAGTTATTTTGAAGGGATAGTTCACCCAAAAATGACAATTCTGTCATCATTTACTCACCCTCAGATTGTTCCAAATCTGTATACATTTCTTTGTTCTCCTAAACAGAAATGACGACAGAATGATAACAGAATTTTCATTTTTGGGTGAACTATGTATTTAATTCTCAAATTAGAAATTTTGTGAATTATCGCCAACATTGCCATGTTGTCTCAAACATATTATCTACATCTGTTACCTTAAGGGATATATATATATATATATATATATATATATAACCAGACATACTACCATAGTTGGAAAAATACTTCATCATTTTTTGTTCTGTTGAACACAAAAGAAGATATTTTGAAGAATGTAGGACATCAAACAGTTCTGGGGCACTTTTGACTACCATTGTACTTTTCCTGTTATGGGGGGAAAAATCTGTCTGGTTATAAACATTCTTCCTAAAATAAAAAACGCATATCTGAACTGAACTATCCTTATAGCGGAACAAGAAAAAACTACTTTGCATAATTTCACTCGTAAGGGCATTATAGCAGCAAACACTAATCAACACACTTAATTTAAGATGTTTTACACTAATGTTTCCTGACCAGAATAAGCAAATCGCTGTATGAACTGAATAACATCCATCCTCACACACATACACACACACACACACACACACACTGATTGAGGGTAGCACTGAGCTTTGATGTGGTAAGTACCCCGAGTTGGTGAAGGTGGATTTAATGACCTGTGGATGACCAGGCCACGACTCTTTTGTTTCGTGTCCTCTCCAACCGACACACTGCTGTACACAGCAACCCAATCAAAGAGTCTGATCTGCCCGACTACAAAAGCCTCCCTCCTTTGTTTTCTTTTCAATTAAACTCAATTAACATCAGCCGAAGGAGCAAGAGAGCATGTATGTGAGAGAGAGAGAGAAAGGGAGAGGGAGAGAGAGATATCATGCTTGTAAGAAACCCTCCACAGCGTTTCAGGTCCTTGTGAAGGTAGTCTCCAGATTTTTTAGCAGCAGCAGAGAAATTAAGAGATCATTCCAATGTTTCTTTGAGTCACCATTTCTACATGTATTGCGGCCATTTCAGTCCAGCGTCTGTTGAATTGTAACCAAATCTCTGGAGTGACAAAGTAATTCAACAGCAATTTCCCAAAACAACATGACAACTGTGATAAAAATCAAGTTCAAAAAAACATATTTTGGATCTTTTTCTAAACACATGTAGAATATTTATGTTGTATTGCTTAAAGGTGAATATAAACTTATTTTCTTTGCAGTATTCGAGGTCAGTTAAAATACAGAGCATCCGTTCTGTTATTTTCACCCGTTTCTCCAGTTATCATTTTCTGCAAATAAATGTAAATTGATTTTTATTTAAATTTGGGAGAAATATTTTCAGCAGTTCACAAAATAAAATGAAAATAATAATTTTCCTTAAACACATAGCTAGAAATAAATAAATAAATAAAAAAATAGTCTTTGAAATTTTTGCTGTACATCTGACGATTGGGATTCATTGAAAAAAGCATAAATATATGGGGTTCAAAATATCATTAAAATAATCAGCTGAATGATTTTTGATCACTGTTCTGCCACAACTCAATAAGCAAATTGGTGCAAGTAACCACTCCCCTTCACAAAAAGTTACATTCTTCCTCTGCACAACACAAACTATTGAAACCAATTGAAAGTCAAGTCTCCTGTGCGCATTTATTTGAAGAGCACTATTCACACGCTTCCACAACTCTTACTTATCAGCTTCAATTTGTAGGCAGTAGACGCCACGGCAGCTCAACAGGGTTCGGGAAAAGCTATACTCCAAAGTTCATAGCTAAAAGCATGCGTTGAAAACTGGGACGTAAAAGCTGGTTGCCTTTGCATTTCTCTTTGTTTGTGCACATTACAAGGAATCTATTATATTGTTTGTAACTAACAGAGACATACTATATATTTTTTTAAATTACAAATGACAATAATAACAGCTTCGATGCATCAGATTATGTCAAGTGTTTTGTTGTGCTGGCTAATGCAACATACACATAGTTACAGATTTTCCATCCAAAAAAACAAAAGCACTAGACTAGCGTGTTCAACAACTCTTGGGTTTGAACTTGTACGCGTGAAAGGCTCCCAAAAGGCCCGAAAGCTTGTTTATTTTTTTTAATTAGGACATGATAATTCATGTGAAGGGCCATTGGTTTGGTCCGCGATGCTTGTAACACCGTGGACATTTGGCTAAGATCCCACACTAACCCATTAGCCAAATTCTAGCAATAAACACAATTAAGGTCAAACAGCAGAGAAGACGGTACTCACTCACATCACGTCCAAACAAATCTGACAATAAAAAAAGAATCTCTCCAGAATGCAAAACAGAATCAGGATGGGGTTCCTATCTTAACCACTAGCAATGCTACATATGTACAAAAAATGTCACTTTGAATAAAAGCATTAGCAAATGCAAAAAATAAGGTTAGATAATAAGGTGCTGTGTGTAATTTCTTGGAGGATCTTCTGACAGAAATACAACATTACATACATAATTCAAAATTTGCAATGTTGTTTCTACTACAGTTGCCGAAAACGGACAAATGGCTCTACAGAGCGTGTTTCGTAAACCGGTTATCTCCTTCGGCAAAGAAGCAAAAACAAGTCAACGTCTTTGTCTTGTGTCTGCCAACGTAGTGCTTCGAAAGGGAGTGAGAGGTGGAGTTAGCCATTGGTTGCAATTCGCAACCTCGCCGCTAGATGTCGCTAAATTTCATTCACTAAAGCTCCTTCACTGAGGCACAATCTTTATTTCTCTAAAACGCACACACACACAGAATAACATGATCTCACGGTCTGCCTGGCTACAAAAGCAGCGTTCTGCACACACGCAGACTAATGGCCATTTGATTAGACAGAAGGCCGTGTCTTGCGCCCACAGCCCACGTCGTACTCCGGCTGGTGCGCGCATACACATCAGAGTGATCAATAAGAATGATAGAGAGCTAATACGTCTCTGTCCGGGCCGAACCGCAGCGCTGTTTAATGGCCAAGTCTACAGGGAGACTGTTCAGCACACTGCCCGTGGAACAAGGGCAATTGACCATGCTGTCTATGACAGTGACCTCTCCACTGGCCAGGCATACATCATTAAGAGGTGACAGACACATGCAGTCACACACACATACGCACGCGGCCATGCAAGAGCGGTTAAGACACACATTTACAGATGGGAATAAAATGAGCACGTGTCTGGGAGTGAGTGGTAACCAGATAAGACAAATTTCAGCCTTATTTCTCTAAGGCATAAGAATAAGGTTGCGCACTCTGTTGTTGTGTATGTTGAGCTGTGAATGAAGGGCTGTGAGGGCTCCATTAAATTTATCACTGTCAAGTCTGACGATGATAAATTTAGTTTTTCACGGTTTTTGGACAGTACAGAAGAGCCCAGGAAATGATGGAGGGAGATGGTAGAAACAGTGAATGACATCCACTTTTTACACTTTTTTTCTACGGTTGAGACTGATTGCGGAATCTATTTATTAAATAGTAAAAGATGAATCACTTTCGCCCCAAATGCTAATAAGTTGAATTTTTTATTTTATTTTCCAGCATCCTAGGTTTTGCCCATTTGTCAAGAAATTTTTACTCATTTAATGACAATATGTACGGATCAGAATGCACATGTTGTTTGAAGTTGTACATAAATATTGTGTTACTCTGAATGATAATGTAACATTATTTCAACCATATTTTGACGTTTTACTCTCCAAAACCACAAAGTGGACAATTTACTTACATTTAATGTGCTTTTATGGAGATAAAATCAATTTTGTAAATTTAATTTGATGGGGACATCTTAACGTCTTTACATAATAAATATCTGTGTACTGTGCATATTTATTTAAAACACACACAAACATGCAAATATATATATATATATATATATATAAGAAAAATATAAAATATAGAAATGTATAAACATATATAATTTGATTTATTGGTAATAAATACATGTATATATTTCCTAAGAATGTAAACATGTATGTCTCTATAAATACAAAATTAATATGCACAGAACACAGACATATATTATGTAAACGCAAACTTTTATTTTGTATGCGATTTATCACGATCGATCCTTTAACAGCCCTATGGAGTCCAAAGGTCTCACAGCATTATTATATAATTTCTAATTTGATACATTTGAATTTTAGATTATGTCCTCCTTTTCATTTTATTACTCTGGCTGGTATAAAGTGGTATGTTTATGCAAACCGTCTTGTAAGTTTAAATGAAAATAAGTCTGACCTTTGACATTCGGTTTCACAGATTTGCTGGCTGACCAAAAACAGCACCACAATCTAAAATATTTCTTTATCAAAACAATCTTTCGTTTTCATCGTTTTACCCCAGATATTTCAAATGTGGTATCAGCTTTGTATCATCCAGAACTATACAATCATGTGTGGGCTTAGATTGGATAGGGCTAGCTATGAAAGAGGTGAACGTAGACAAGAAAGGTGCAAAAAACTTCTCAGCGAGCGAGCAGGCGCAGAGACAGAAACAGGAAAATGTGGGAAAAGAGGCAACAGTGAGACAGCCAGACAGAGAGACACGTGCAGACAGACAGAGAGGGCGAGGACAGCCAGCTGCAGTGCTGTGATAGGACTCCGACAGACACCGCGAGAGGAGCAGATATCGCCGGTGACATTTCGGGCTCTGCTACCCCCAACAGCCTCATGGGATCACAGCAAGCGCGCCACAGCCCTCCCTGTCAATCTCCTCCTGCCTGTCACTCTTTTTCAACTCGCTCACGCGCTCTCTCTCTTTCTCCCTATTATCTGCCGAGCAGCGTGCGTCCCTTCATCTGGACAGACCGTTGATCCATATCACCCTTTCTGTCCTCACTCTTCACTAGCCCACTGTCACCCACAAGAGACGGCGGGAGGCGAGAGAGAGCGAGCAAACGTAGGAATGGACAGAAAGGTCAGAGGGCAGCGAAAGTAAGGAATACAAGGAAAGAGAAGCAAAGGTGGAAGGTATTCTCACCCCCTAAGTGTAAAGACGAAGGAACGAGAGAGAAAGAAAGAAAAAAGAAAGGATGGAGATCCAACGTGCCCTCCGGTGCACCCTCCTCCTTCAGGCGGGTTCCCCGCGCTCTGTGTTGCGGTGCGCGCTCTATTGTGCTGGCTTTCAGAAGTGCTCAGTTTGAGTGGCAGGCCGTCACAGATCAGCTCCCCGCTAAAGCATCCTGGCAGGCCGGGGTGACGGGCCAGGAAGGGATCTAAGTGGGTTTATCAGCGCCTCTTAACGCCTCTCTAGCTCCCTGACACAAAAGAGAGGGGTATTAAACATCTAAAGCAAACCAAAAAGCGTGAAAGCTCCTTATAGGGCCTCCGGATTGCGGATGTGCCTGGGATCTTAAAAAAAGAAAGAACGACAAAAAAATATAAAAACAACCAAAAATGTTGTAGCATATTATAGCAAAGGCAATGGGTGAACCAGAGATATTACTATTGTGGACAATCGTGTACTCTACAGTAATGCAAAAATCAATGATCTAAATATCATAAAGAACACAACAAAAGTACAAAACTGAACCTCAATATTAGAGTTGCAATAAACAAACAAAAAATAAACTAATAATAATACATGGTTTGGAATACAAATCTGCCCATACAGTAAAAAATAGTAAAACTTCTGGGACTCTTTAGTAATAAACAAACTTTGGGCTTTAAATATGCAAATGGTTATATGAGGGTTTGATTTAGGGGACAGAAAATATTATAAGCTCAGTTTAAAAACAACAGAAGTCAATAGAAAGTCCTCGACACGATAGACAAACAAACATACGTGTGTGCGTGCGTGTACTGCTCTGAGTTGACCTGTTTCTAAGTGAGAAGCTGGTGGGGGGTCTATTTCACTGTGTTTTTAAGGGAAAGGTCAGGGAGAGGTTCTGCTATGCCTGCAGGGGGTGTTATACATGTAAGACAGCGACCATACGTCAGAGACCCACCGCATCCACTTCAGACGTCACAGTCAGGAAAAACAACAACACGTAAGCCATATTTAAACAGTTTTTTTACATGACTTCTGAGATGCAGTCTAGTGGGGGGGTTAGAAAGTGTGGGTCGGTAGCTATTGGTATAAGGTGGGTCGCACAAAGTCACTTAGCTGTGGTGAATGATACAAAAAGGATATCGCTCAATTAATGGTTTTGATATCTTGCCATTTCGCTATAGATGGTTTCATATGACATACGCTTGGACATACACTTCCGGTCTGTGTTTGTTGATCAGCCGGGCTGGTGGCTAATTATATGATATAATATTTATATTTATTGTATAATAGTAGTATTAAATCAATAATTTGTTGAATTCTATTTTATACACGTTTTTTTTAAATAAACTATTTGTTGAATAGGTTGAGTCGCATTTAAATTTGACCAAGTAACCCTTCATTTGGAACCCAAAATAATACTGCCAAGACATACATTAAACTTGCTAGCTAATGTAATTTAGTAGCTATTTCATTTGCATGTTTTCAGAAATAATCAGCAGGGACTCTATTCTTTGAGGATGTGCACCAGAAGTTAAGTTTAGACCACAAAAGCTTTTAATGCAAGTAAACTTAATGTATATTGCATCCATACGATTAAAAATCAAGGAAAATATAAAATAATTTCTACTAAAAGAGGACAGTCGTACATTTATTCTCTATATTTCTATTTAAAAATATTTTGATGGGTCTTAAGACAGACACTTAGGTGGGTCTAGGTGCTCACATGGGAAATTCAAGTTCATTTCTGATTTGCGTGTTTAAGTGTGATTTGTGTTATTTCCTGGATTTTCTCTCACAATCCATATTGATAGAGTGACAAAAATAGACTTCCATAACCTTCTGTAACATTTGCTTTTTTATTGCCATCTCTGTTTGAAACAAACTGAAATGACCCATAAAATATTAAACAAGACATTTCAATTTGAGATTAAAAGTATTTTTTTAATTAACTCAATTTTTTTATTTTAACCAGAAGAAAATAACAGATTGCTGCTTTAAGGTTTGGAGCTCAGAGATGTGGTCCACTGGTTAATGCTCTGACACTTTGCCTAATGGTGCTCACGTGGGAAACGCATGTTTAAACATAACTTGCATCTTTTCTCAATGTAGTTCACCCCTATTCTTTCACACTAGTAACGTGACAAATAACAAAAAAACGACATTTCAATAAATACTTTTAGGTTCTCTAACGAAGCAAAAGAAAGTGTTTAAGAGCGAGAGAGTGTTTGTGTAAGCCGGTCTGTTTCTAGCCTCAATGTTACCTTTGACTTCTCTCAGCTTGTGTTGGATGTGTTTCAGAGGCATGGTAATTACATAATTACTGCTGTAATTAGCACTGTGGTTGATTGGGAAAGAGCTCGGGGGAGGCCGCCGCGGGTCAACTTAACATGGCTTCATGCCTACACCTGACCGACAGCATTCCCACACAGTGTCGCTGCACATCTCGCTCACTTGTTCTGATAATGGCTGTTTACGCTAACACGTGGAGGCGGGTTCAAAGCTGTAGGAAAACATACGCGAGAGCTCCTCGGTATAATAACTCAACCTCAGCCGAGCTCGCTGCTAATGTGGTTGAGAAGCTAAACGAGCAAAACTTCACTGTGGAGGCGTTTTACATCCCAGCGAATAAGCGTCAAGTTTACTGCAACAAGGTCTATGCTATTGACAGCTCATTAGCAAAACTTCTGTCAGATATGTGTGTGGCAACTTGCCATATATCCTGCGAACGGTATTGTTTTCAAATAGCACCCATTTGGATGTGTAAAGTAAAATGACCTTTGACCCATAACTGGCTAGGAAGAGGGATTATATTGTTACTCAAAGTAATTGCAACGGGAATGCTAACTAATAATTTTCGAAAGAAATTCATATGCAGCATGTTTACTTTTTAACGCAATGTCAACCACAATTGACACATGACTGCATGACAGACAGCTCTATATTGACTCGCTGTTTAATTGGACCGCCATAAGCATTACACTACTTACTTCCGAACTAGATGTCACTCGTTGCATATTACATACTTGCCAGAACATACAGTCCAGTATTCAGTACGCCATGCAACAGACACCCAAAGGCACCATCACCTGCAGAGAAACATTGCCACATATTGAGGATGTCTAACTCTGGCGGTGCCGGGCTTTGGCTGCTAGCCAGGTAACAGACTAATTGTGTTTGCCCCCTACACAGCGACAGCCAAGAAAAAGTGCTCCCTAACCCTATTACAATATTGACTGACTGTATACAAAAACACAATTAAATGAATTGTATACAAACAAACAAACCCCAATCTCTCAACAGAGGGATCTCCAGTCAGAATTAGGATCACAGCTGCATGGTTTCAATGAGGAATTACTGAGTGCTGTGCAGCGTTACGTCTACAGATCCCCAGCAAACAGCACAGTATGAGGTCGTTGCAAAGTCAGGAAATCAACATTTTCAACTCGCTTTTGAAAAATAAAAGACTTCAATTGTTTCTTTCAATGCCTTATTTAGAAAAGAACACTTTTCCTCATCAGGAACCGTGCATCGTTTCACCCTCGAGTGGTCCCAAATCTATATACATTTCTTTGTTCTGATGAACACACGGAAAGATATTTGGAAGAATGCTTGTAACCAAACATTTCTTGGACACCATTGACTATCATAGTAGGGAAAAACTACAGTCGTAGTCCAAAGTGCCTCGGAACTGTTTGCTTTCCTACATTTTCAAAACATCTTTTGTGTTCAACTGTGCAAAGAAATGTATAAAGGATTTATTCCTACTATTGTAGTCAATAGTGGCCAAGAACTGTTTGGTTACAAACATTCTTCCAAATATTTTCCTCTGTGTTCATCAGAACAAAGAAATTTATATTGATTTTGAACACTTGATGGTGAGTAAATTATGACAAAGTGTTTATTCTCTGGTGAACTGTTCCTTTAAAAAAGGTTAAAACTATGTTAACAATCTAACAAACAATTACACTTTTTTAAGTTTTAAGCTAAATGTTTCACTATCTTCAGGGCTGTCACAATACCAGATTTTCACTACGTGATTATCATGACAAAAATTACCGCAATTATCGCAATATCTAATGAAATGTTTTTTTTGCAAAGAAATAAATGATTATATCAGTCAAATGAATCTTTGATTTAGTTTATGTGGTGTTTTACCTTGTATTTGGAAAATAAATCACACTTAAAATACAAATGTAGGGAGGGACAGAGCAAGTCGTTTTTAAATGGGTGCTGAATGATGTTAATGACGCCTTTGACAGGCGACTGCACAGCCCCGTGTCACTGTTAAGAATCACAATTTATAAGTAGTTAGAAACATTTGAGATATTTAAAGTACTCAGCTGAACAAAATATTTAACACTTATCTAGTGGTTTTTGGATATTTACTGCAAAATTGTTACAAACTGTACCTATAACACAGTAATCGTATAGTTTATGACATCACGTTTACTGACAATGGTTTCGGACAGCCAACACCCCAACGTTTTTGGAACACTGACAACCAGCCATTAATGAACCTTTAATTTAAATTACATGTTTTGGAGTAAATAAATAATCTAAAAAATTATTCATTTTAGCAAATTTTACAAATCCAACTTTAAACTATTATAAGTAAAAGTTATTCCCTTTATTAGACATTTAATTATTTGCCATTGTTGCTATAACCCTTATGAAATTCACATTACCCGGCAATACATTACTGCATTAACTACAAAAAGCATTTTATACACACCTACAGCAGTAGCCAAAAAAGTGATGCTTTATTTGGTCAACATTATGTTTAAAATTTGAATAATCATAAAAAAATATTGACACTGATAGCATTCATAGATTTATCATGTACAATAAGACATATACCATAATTGTGAGAACAAGTAACCTGCTGAGAAAGACTCCGTCCATTGTATATAAAAAAGGCAGCAGTATATAAAAACCAGCGCATTAAAAAACAGCAACTCAGGAAATTACAGCAGTGGGATCGAAACCACAACCTTGTGTTGTTAATGCAACGCTCTTACCGCTGAGCTACAGAATTCTGAGAGTAAAAAGGCCTAAAAACACAAGAATGCAGTAAATTAGGGATTAATCAGGGGTGATTTTTCTGAAACTCACAGTGGGGTTCTTGCTCTGCAGTGGGATGGTGTTGGTTTAAGAGGTCTGATTTTAGGTATGCATGCAAGAGAAGGTTCACCCTTACCGGACCTCTCCATGGGTGACAGTTTCCTTGGAAACCCTTCTCAGTGCAGCAGTGTGGCAGGCCGGGGTGCTTTGGGGGGTTCAGTGTGTGCACGTTCGCATACAAACACACACTCAGGATGCTGAAGGATGAAGCATCACACACACTAAACACATGTCAATCTTTGCCTCCTTTCCAACATCCCTTCCAAAAAAACAACTTAATTTACATGTACAGGCAACCTAAAATTAAGAATCACACCTCTGTGTAAAGTTGTGCTGATGTGTCAAGATTTGATTTATTTTGAAGCGTCCAAATCATTCAACCGTTTGCTCTTTATTTCTACTTTTAATTTGTGTTTCACTCTTAATTTACACTATAACCAAGCAAAGCTGTCCCTAAAAAGCTAATATTTTACTTCAACTATTATTTGTTTTTTAAATGACACGTAAACTAATGAGTGGGTTTACATAGTTTTCCTAGATATCACGTAGACACAGTTTCCTATGATACTGACCTGTCTCTCTCTGTCTTTCCTTTTCCAGATCAAACGCATACTTGTTCTTTCTCCTCCTTTCACGCACACTATAGACGAGAGGAGGCAGATCTTTATGCTCAGGAGAGACGCTCAGAGAACGAGAGAGCTGATAAAGAGGAAGCGCTATGTCAGCAGTCTGAGGTAGCTGGGTGCCGTGAGATAGCTCATCAATAGGGTCTGTTCTGCATACTAAAACAGACTCCAGGCTTAAAAAGCATACTGTCCAACTTTCAAGCTCATCCACTGATAAAATATTTAGTGCTCTTGCTGTACAATCAAGTGAACGGACTGTGGACTATCATACAAACATATCTACCTGTTAAGGCAGAACCTACGAATCAGTGATAATAAAAATATAATTACAAAAAAACTTGAACAAAACCTTGATAAAACGATGAAGTGGGTGCATTTATTTTTTATTTTATTTTATACCATAACAACTTCAAAAAGTATGTGTTAATTATAAACAGTTTTTGTTGTGCTTTGTAACACATTATGTGTCATTCAATCAACACTTTTTGTTGATTTTGTTTTAAATAAATAAAAGGGCCAACAAAGTTTAGTCTAAAATTAACACAAATCGTGTTGTCCCAGAAATAAAAAAAGAGATTTTGTCAGAACACAAATGTGTTGTTTTAACAAAGCTGATTTTAGAGTGATGTAGCTTAAGGTAAACAGGATATACAATATTAGAGTAATTCTTCTTAATGTAGTCCAGGGGTGGAGCTACGGGAGAAGATATTTTTTTTTTAATATTATTAAATATAAATTTTAAGTTGAATTCTAAATTTGAGATGTATAAATTAAATAAAAACATTTGAATTGTTTGTTTATTAATAATATTATCCAAATATTATTAAGAATGTGCTCACGTTAAGTCAGTTATAGTTACTGCCATTTTGCTGCGTGCCAATATCGCTGTCAGTAGATTATCTTTCAGTGATCATGTAAACATAGCTAAACAGCTATACATGCGGCAGTTTTTTAGGAAAACACATCTAGACAATGAAGATGAAGAAACACCAAGGCACCTGGAAATGAAGGTGAAATACACTCAGCAACATCCAATAAGTCATGTGCTTAGGCAGTATTTGTGCTTCAGCCTTCACTGATATTCTCACTCAGTTGGCTTCCGAATTAGTACATCAAAATCTTCCACAATAAATTGATAACCATATTTTGTTAAGCATGCAGACATTTTCCTGAGGTGCACACAGAGTTTACTTTGAAAAGAGACCTTTATAAAAATTTGAAAAGCCTCCGACAGGCCTGTGACAAACATGAACCTAGTAAACCACCCTGAATCAACTGCACAGTGATGCCGTTTCATTTGTAGAGCGAAGTTTATTGAATCACATTTGAACACCGGTCCATAAATTTATCTTAAAAATTAGTTCGGTTGAAAGTGTGATGCAAATTATTCCGGCCCACCCACAATTTTACAGGCCCACCTATCATCTACTTTCTGTATCTGCGTCTGATGTAGTTATTTTAGAGTATTACCAAATGTTATGTTACCAAACCATGTTATGTTTGTATTAAATGACCAATGTGGAGTTTTTAGCAGTGTCAAGTGGTAAGATTTGTGAATTGCAACCAACGGCTCACTTCACCCCTCCAAGGCTGAGAGAGGACTAGGATGTTGTCACGTTTTCGCTTCTTTGCCAAAGTATTTATGTATTTACGAAATTCACTCTGTAGAAGAGTTTGTCCGTTTAGGGCTACTGTAGAAACAACCTGGCGAATTCCATGCAAGGGGACCCACCCACAGTGCATGTAGATAGGAATAGCTTAGTCTTGCGTAGCAGAACTTACCGCCGCTCTCTTTGGAAAGGACCGCCCAAGAGGCCATATAACGGACAGGTAAAATAAACCAATCACTTTTTGTGTTGTGCTGCTTCATGGTTAGAGGCGCGGAATTGTCCCCGGAATAACAGATTGGTATAAATTCACCCATGTGTCAAAAGTTAACAGTAACAACAATGATTACCACTGTATGCCATGAACATACTTTTAAGAATTAAGCGTTTAGTAGATCGTGATGAATTCTTATTGCAACCGTTGTCTCCCGGAAATCCTGTGAAATTCAACCAATCAGATTACGACTTTGAGCATGCTGAAGTGTTTCCAGAAAAAGTGGGCGTGACGTCTGAGGCTGAGACCAGGAATAGCTCATTCTGAGGTAATAAAAACATCTTCTAAAGGTCTTTATACACCTATGAAGACATGGTTTTGCATATTATGTTGCATTTATATCAATAGATCCTCCAAAATGTTACACACAGCACCTTTAAAGACCACAAAACAAAAACGAGTGTTTCACTGTTTTAGGACAAGCTATCACACAAAGTTATTCACATTCTCACCTCTAGCTTACTGTCCAGTGCTTGGCTGTTATCACCGTCTGCAGGATCCTTCAGCGTTTAGGTTTTAAACAAATAATTGTAAGCAATATGGATGTCAGAGTAACCAACACCAACTCTTCAGGTGTAGCGTGTGTGTGTGTCGAATGTAGAACAAACCCCTATTTTACAACCAACTTTACTTTAGAAGAAAACAAGCAATTGTTTTTCAAAAGTTGACCCTGTGACAGCTTTATTTACCAAGGTTTAGATACATGGCCTAGTGCTTACAAGCCCCTGCTGCTAGATATTGTAACTGCACCATCTGGTTTCAAAAAGCATCTTTTCTCCATTGACAGCAATTCAAAAGTATTCTTTAGTACACATTTATTTCTGCAAACAACATTTCAACTGTAAATATTTCATTATTCTCATAGTACAATGTAAAAAATTATTAAAAATGTAATTACCCAGTTGCCGTAAATTGTTTGTCATTTCAATTTAAAAATATTACTTTACATAAGAATTTTGCTTCAAATTCATGTACTAACTAATATTTTTATGTTAAATTGACAAAAAATGTTAAGGATGTAACTTAATTTTTACAGTTTACGTGTCGTACCCATCCCTTCCGTTGGAGGCTGTTTCAAACTTAAACCCCTGCCTGTTACATCACAGCTCAGGATATTGCAAAGCAAAGAATTTTGGGCTGTTTCTTGTGCCGTCAGCCAATCAGAATTGACATAAGATTATTTTCGTGCAGCTCTATAGTGACCAGTTACATGCCATCTCCGATTTAGGTAATTGGCTGAAATAATAATAGTATAGGTTATAGAAATAAGCACCCACAAGCTTTCTCCAGGTATTTCAGACTTTGGTCAGGTATGATTAAATGTGAGGGTAAAGGTCAAAGGGAGGGATAAGACTACTGGATAGAACAGACAGAGGGCTCAAGCACACACGTCCCACCTAGCTACATCAATCTTCAGGGTGGAGCAAAATCAAATCCAGTGGCTTTCCTTTAACCCTTTCAAAGGATTTTCATTTTCATTGCCATAGAGACGGAATCATATCGACCAACTGGGAGATTTCAGGCTAACTAAGTGAAATCTGTGTGCGTGCACATCGTGTGTGGCGCCTGTTTGTGTGTGTCAGTATCTCGCTGATTTTATCTTCCTTCAGATTCATTCTCTCCCCATTCTCTGTCCCCGAAGGTATATCAGCGAGAAGACTGCTGAGTAAATTGTCCCAAATTGAGTTCCCTCTCTTCGCCAGAGACAGGCCACATCTCCGGCATTTAGAGGCGCAGAAAAAAGGGAAAAACAATCTCGGCACACTTGGGCTCTTAACAATTTTCTCTAATTTCTCCCCCCACCACGGCATAGTGTTCCTTCTAACTGATTCTCCATTGCTTGTCCATCTCTATCCCTTCCATTCCCTCGTATTTCTCTCCTGTCGCTTCCTTTGTCTTCTGCGCTATCTGTCTTCCACCTCCCCCACTCTTTCGCTCTCTCTCCCGCTCGTTCTCCTTCAGTATGTGTTTTCTCGCTCGCTCTCCTCTCTGACACACTACCCATCACAGTGGACCCCCAGGCGATAGAGTCCCGCTCTGACAATAATCACATAGTAAGTTTATAATGCTGCCAGGGCCGAGTCTAGTGCAGTGCACACTGTTCCCTGGGCTCTCCCACACCCCATTACGCTCAGTGGGAGCTGAGATCAGGCTGGCTGGGATCTGTCCTGATGTATAGAGGCAGAGGAGAGCTCTGCCCCATGCTGCGTGGATGGGGTCCACGTCTGGTCACATGTGGCCCCAATGCTAACACCACTGGAGTGAACCATGGCTGTCTCCATTCAACCTGTACTAATGTCGTTTAGATCCTGCTGTTTGGCCAAAAATAATTATTAAACATGCTTTATTTTACAAAATGTTCTTTTTGGTTTGAGGTTTTTGGAATGGCTTCCATTTTCACAATATTCGCACCGCATCAAAAAGTAGATTGTATTTTTAGTTAAAGATGCTGTGTATTTTTTTGGAGGATCTCTTGACAGAAATGCAGTTTATAATATACATAACTATGTTTTCAGATGTGTATAAAGACCGCACATAATGAAGTGTTATGTTTTTATTACCTTAGAATGAGTTATTCCTATCTAAACCCACCATGTTGTTTCTACAGTAGCCCTTAATCGACGAACTTCTCTAAAGAGCGAATTTCGTAATTGTTTTATCTCCCTCGGCAAAGAAGCAAAAGCGTGACAACATCTTAGTCCTGTGTCAGCCTCTATAGTGCTTCGAAAGGGAGGGGTGGAGTGAACCTTTGGTTGCAAGTCCCAACCTCACCACTAGATGCTGCTAAATTTCATTCACTCGACTTTAGAATTTAGAGTAACGGATAAGTATTTCATTTACTTTTTAGGTTTCACTTAGCTTAAATGAATGATAATACCTCTGCAAATCAGCCAGACCATAAAGAGAAACAGTTGAATTTGACAGTAAAGATGACTTTAGTGTGAACTCACAGTCGATAAACCCCACTGTGAGAGTTATTCTAATAGTAGAGGCTTCCTTTCACTGTGTTTCTGTTCAAATGTCAACTTCAATAACATGCCTGTCATCTTCAGAGTACATTATACTATTTTAGCGTGAATGACTCCATGGCTGACAAAAGTACCTCAAAAATGGCCATAAAAGTATGTCACAACGATGAGAGTTACAATACTTCACATGTGACCTGAATGAAGCACCAACAGGGTTTAACTTACGTCTCAGGAAATATTAATATGTCCCATCTGAAAAGAGACCATATTTATCCAAATATTATTTAAAAAATGCTCTGAAATTTATGCAAATGGCGTGAATGGGCTTTAAAGGTGTCCTGTACTCTACCAAAAAATTACATTTTCATTATTCTGTCCCCCTCATGTCGTTCAGAACCTCTATATGACTCTTTCTTCTTCAAAAGATGATATTTTAAGAATTGCGCGGTTTTGTGTCCATTCAATAGAATTCGATGCAGGGAAAATTCTTTGGTAATCAAAGTTCACCGAAACATCTTCTTCTATGCTCTGCAGAAGAATGTAAGTCTTAGTAAGGGTTAGTATGAGATGGTGGTCTAGTGGGTTAAACCACTGAACTGGTAAATCAAAGGTTGCTGATTCGATCCCAGCAGCCACCACCAGTGTGTCCTTGAGCAAGACACTTTACACCATGTTGCTCCAGGGGGATTGTCCCTGTAATAAGTGCACTGTAAGTCGCTTTGGATAAAAGCGTCTGCCAAATGACTAAATGTAAATGTAATGTATGACATCATGATAATCAGTGAATAACAAGGGAGAATTTTTGGGTGAACTGTCCATTTAACCATCACTCAAAGTAAGTAAAATATTTAGCATTTAATATCAGCAAGTAGTTTTGGCTTTGGGTATGTTTGGCCCGAATTCTTCACCAAAACATCATTATCTATTAAGAAATGAAATTAACAACCACACACACGTATACAGATAGTCAACCAAAAGCCAACAAGATTCAACCGACCTCTCAGATTTAATGAGTTTTAGTTTGAGAAAGTAATCTGATTTATGGTCAGCAATTAAACACGGAAAGAACTGTCACTATCAATTACACACGCCTTCACTCTCTGCTTCTCGTCCAGGATCAGAAGGCCATCAAAACCCTGATCATCTCCATCAGCTCCTGCATGACACAACCCCTAATCGCATCTGGGTTTAATGTCATTATCACATTTCATGAGCGCATCAGTGCAACACAAGGCAAACCCACCTACAACATTCATTACAAAAATGTATAGTTATTTGTTGGAGGAAACAAACCCGGACCTAAACATTAGACCAAAACAATATGAAAAGGACTTAAATTGCACAATCCCAACAGTTTTTCCTCATTCTTCCTGTTTCTCTATCGAATGATTAATCTTCATTAGGGACACAAAAACAAATTTTTTGAGTTCTTCCTCTGCGAATAAAAGAATAAACTTATGTTAGACTTTGCATTAGATCTGTGTATACCAGGAAAGAAAGAAATCAAAATCAATAACTGGCTCACAGACGTTTTCATTCCAAAAACGCTATTTTGATTTCGCACGTATGCCAATAATAGCTTCTAAACGCGATATCCTGAATCCCGCCTGCTAATTGACAACTACATTGAGCAAGTCAGGTTGCGTTAATGCTTGAGGTATCCTGTGGCTCCAAGACCAACAGGGATCAGGTTGTGATGAATAATTCTAACCCGACACAGCTGAACTGTGTGTGCGCTTTGTACCGCACAGGTATTTTACTCTCCTGACATGTCTATCACCTGCTGCCAGGGGCTGCTCAGGCTGTCAGATCTAAAAGATGACAGGAGAGAAGAACCGGGCGAGAAAAAACAACAAAATAAACAAAGACATCAGAGCTCGCAAAAGGGAGAGGCAGAACCGTACCATGCCGTAGCTCTCGTGTGTAAGTTTGCCGTGTCTCGTTCCCTCTCACAAAAACCATAATCGTAAACTACGCGGAACACATGTCCCCTCGGGGGTGTGCAGACACACACTGCGATGGCACGGCCCTGTGCGGTGACAAACACACACGCCTGCTGTAAACACACACACAGGAGCAGAACTAATGCTACTTTTGGACCTGCAATCTGGAGGTGATGATGCAGTTTGTATTAGTGTAGGAACAGGGGAAGGAGGGCGTGCGTGTGTGAGGAGAGATGGAGCAGAGGGGAAACAAGCAAACCAGAGGTTAGCCAAAAAGGTTGCAGAGCTTTTAAGGCGTGCAAAGGTGGAGGCACACGGGGGCGCGGAGGAACGGGGTGGGGTGTAGGGGGATGCAATGAGTGAAGGTAGTAGAGATTGGGGTGAAGGAGATTGGGTTGGGATGGGTCTTGACAGATGAGAGGAGGAAAAGTCGAAGGTACCTTGATTCTAGAATAAGATGGAAAGCACTGTTGAGGCATTGAGAGAAGGTTAATGAAGAACGACTTCCCATGCTTCTTTGTGTTTGTCAGTTTGTTTCTGTTCTAGTCACTGAATATTCATACGCGATAGAAGGAGGTGAACCGAACGTGAAAGGAGAGATTCAGGGCTGAAATGCCCACGGGGCTGGTTCCAGGGTGAGGTATTAGGCCTGTCCTCTATAAAAGCTTATGGAGTCATACCATAAATGAATACTGTAATATTAAATACTTTAAAATAAATATTCAATTGTTTAAGTATTATCTTCTATAAAATAAATGAATGTATGACATATTCCAGAAGTTAAATGAGGCGTTTCGTGTTCACTTTTACCCACGCACTGTTAAATGTTCATATCATCTCTTGTAAACACCCGTCTATTTTTCATCTCTGCTATATTATGTGGGGCCTGTTCTTTGGTGCTCAGGTGTATTGAATTAAACGCTGAACAAATGACTGTAAATTTATGTAGATTAACATGCATTACCTGAGTCCAGATATGTTTATTGGGGCTACACACTCGCCGTTTCATTCCGCATATATATGCGCACGTGTGTGCGTGGAGTTTTATTAAAGACAGGACTTGGGGGTGGTGAGGCGCACTCTGTAATTTTCTTACAAAGTGCTTTAATCCATCACGCGGCCAACATGTGGCCTTTCCAGTAATACATCATCTCACCCTGCAGAGCATACAGCATCACTCCTGCACTCTCTCTCATTCACTCATCCCCTCTATCTCTCCTGCCTACAGATATGTAGTCTCGTTTCTGTCTCTCTCCAGCCTCAGTCGGAGCGTTGCCCTCAGCACTTTTTCATCCCAATTCTTCTCTCAAAGAACTCGACGGGAAGAAACAGCAAGTACATCTAGGAGAGAATAAGAATAGAGGAAATAACAGACAGAGCTAAACACCATGCTGTGTTGGTGTCTGTGTGTGTGTGGTTTCCTCCCCTCACTTTCTGCCCCGGCCTAAATCTGCCTCCATCTCCACTGCAAATGGTAACTATCACACGAGTCCAGGTAATAGAATACGAGCTTGACCATGGCCATTATGGCACTGCTGTGTGCCCACATTACAGATTCTCCAGATTCTTCATGACATGTATATTGACAGCATCTGACATTCAGCTGGGCATACACATAAGATCCAACAACTCTGGTGTACATGGGATGGGATATAATGTAAACAGGTGGATGGAAAACTTCACACATGTCTACTCGGTGTCCTTTTGATTGAAACTTTCTAGGTAAAAGAAAATAAGGAGACAAATAGGTTCAAACGCAGACATCAACACTTAACATCAGATAAAGAGTACAGGCACATGAATAGGTAAACGCGCGGATGGAAATCGTGATAACAGATATGAGAAAAGAAACCTAGATTGGGAGATCATATCTTAAACCACTCACTGAAGTAAACTATAAAAATAAGGAAGGACTCGTAGTGGAGACTGTTGACATTATTGCACCTTTAAAGTCACAGTGAAATGAAAATGACAATTCCTATTTTCCTGTAGAATTCCTGTAGTTATAACACAAAGTCTCCCAAATATATTTAGAAGTCTCACAGGTTTAGGGAGCACATGCTACTAATATGGTCGCAATTACGAGCCCAGCACTCCATCATTCCAATTGCGTATGGATATTGTGTTCTCGCGAGACACATCGGCTCTCGTCCATGAGATCTTTTCACGCCCCTTTTGCCTACACACCTCAAAGGTCCGTTCACACCAACACAAACTGCGCTTAGATAATCGTATGCTAATGACATGCTAATGTTATGGTAATCCAGAAACACTGTTACATATCAGCGGTGTGACAGGATTTTAGTGAGACCCTTCACCAATGTGGAAAGGAGAGACCTCTGTCCTTGTTTGACAATTTTAGGATAACCTCGCAGAAAATATAAAGCAGATATTATTAATTTCCTTGCTGTCATTCACTCTTTATCTTTCTTTGTCATACACGAAACACGAATTGTTTGCGCTTTATCAGAAAGAAACAGGATAAAACTTTTTGATCTTAAAAGGAACGATATGTTAATGGTGTCAATTACAACAAATAATAATTTCAACCTGTCACTCAATTTGGAGAAACAAACAACAATCACATTCACGGTAATGTTCATACAAATACAGTCCATGGGGGAAGGCATTCTGAAGATTTTAAATGGAGAAATGCGAATCTTGAATTTTTTTTAAAGCACTTAAAATAATTAATAACGTTGTCAAATGTTTGGATTATTGTTATGAATAAACTTCTGATTATAAAAGTTACTAGTGGATCTGATTTACAAATACATACTTGGTTACAATCATGAGCTAATAGGATTTTGCCAAAGTCAAAGTTCTATACAACAGTGTTGCATGTTGCTTTTATTTTGGAAACCCAAACTGATCCACACATGAATCATCGCTTCATAAATCTGAGTGTGTGAGACACTTTATTCAGTAGAAGTCACTGTGTGTGCATGAGCGTGTGCGGCAAAGGTGTCGGATATTTCTCTGGCACTTCCCGTGAAACCTCAAACCCATAACAGCCACCATTATCTGCCCGACGTGTGTCTGCGTGCATGTGCCCACACTTCTCACACAACACACAGATCCCATTTCAACCCAACAATGCACAAACAACCATTGGAACACACTCTGACACGTGTCTGGACGCTCATTGCCACACTGTAGGACGATTAGCGACTCATAACATGCACAAAAGAGCAACACACTGGCCCTTCTCCAAACACACACACACTCAAGAACAGATTGCATTACAGCAACAATTATGGTACGCAATACACATAGGCACAGCTTTACGACACGTCTCAGACTACACAGAAAACAAACTCTCTTCTGTCTTCACCTGTTTATTTTAAACCTTCTGTCAGCAGGTCTCAACAGGCAACATGTGCTTCATATCATTCTAACAGATGAAAAGATTCATCAGTGACCTTCTTTGATGGGACTAAAGAGGCCAAAAATGGTGACACTCAAGGAAAAAGTCATAAACAAGTAACTAAATAAAGACATTTTGACGGTATCTCAGTCCTGTCGGTGAATTCACAACCATGTTGCAATGACCTTCAAACAGTCGTGACGTTGTTGAAAAGTGTAAAGGAGATGCTAAGTGCAAAGTGTTATGGCGGACCTCATGATGAGAAGATGTTAGCGAGATGGGGTGAAGATTTGCTTCACAGAGGGTGGCAACTCCTCTACAGCCTATATATGCTATGGACGCTTTCAGCCAAATCCCTCTATTAGAACAAGAAATGATCTTTCTACCTGTGGCACAGCTGGTCAATCCCGTGAGAATGTGGGAAGAGATTCACAGCATATGTAATAGAGTAAATGTCAAGAAAAGATAGAATTCTTCCAATCTACATGGCGATCAATGGCACATATATAACCTATTCCAACTCGGATAAATCCTCTATCAGAAACTCTATGCTTGGAAATGTGGTAAAGGCCTTCTAAAAAAAAATCATCGATTTTATATAACAGATAAACGAATACAAAATTATTCTTGATTGTCATGAAAAGGATTTTTGAGGAGTATGTTTTTGCATTTCGACTAGAATTGCAGGTTTTATTTAACATTTTTGTCAAAATCTGTTATTTACATATTCTTATTTTTTTTTTTTTTAACATGTTATTTATGTGATGTTTATTCTTAATTAATTTTTTTATTTTGAAAAAACTAAAAGGTTTCATCTACAGACTAAAGTTAAATGGAATGCTAAAACTTCTAGACTCTTGAAAAAAGGGGCTTTAAAAGTTTCTTCGATGCCATAGAAGAACCTTTTGGTTCCATAAAGAACCTTTAACATCTGAAAAACGTTTTTGTTTCCCACAAGGTTCTTCATAGAAGTAAGAAAGGGATGGTTCTGAAAAGAACCTTTGACTGAATGGTTCTTTGTGGAACCCAAAAATGGTTCTTCTATCAATGGCATCGCTGTGAAGAACCTTTTATGCACCTTTATTTTTAAGACTGTATTTGAGCTTAATGTCCTAAAACTGCTCAGAATCCAAACAGAACCTTATAATTCCAAGGTGACGATTTTGCAAGTTTTCATCAAATTATCACCACACATATGATTTTCATTCACTGTCACAGTTTTGAAGAGCATCAGCTATCCCCAAACTACGGCGACCACAGCTCTGTCCAACTGAGAGCACAGGCACGAGCAGACCTTAACATATTCGGCCAGTTGAAGACAAAACTCACAAGTGACACAATTAAATCCGACTTAACAAAGAGAATTTAATGTCAATGACATTTAGCACCAGCCTAAAGCGACGGGTAAAACACTGCAGTCAGCCATTTCTGAAGCTCACGGGACTGACGGCAGGCTGGGATGGAGGATTAATTGAAAACGAACGCTGTTCTACAAACGCATGACAATCTGAGAGCAATCACTCACTGTCACTTCTCACGCAATCTACGATTATGCACAATATGCTTCGTGCTGCAGGCGTGTTGCAGACGTACGGCTGGAGGTAGATCCCCCGATGCCGAGCTCACGGTGCGCCAGGGGTTACGTTTAACGCGGGTAGACGTAACAAACCTGACCTTCAAACCGAGTCAAAACAGGAGACCGATACACGGCGAGGAACTTTGATGGTCAAGACATTTTGTGTCCTCACACCTCACTTGGCGACAGGGAGGGGAGGATATAGAAGGGGACATGACTAAGAGGGGAACAGAGCTCAAGCTGGGCCAGGCAGCAGGCGGGCCAGCATGACGCCTTCACCCTCCAATAAACTTCAGCTAAAGGTCAAACGGATGAATAATTCATTAGTCAAGGTACAGCCAAGGCCAATATTGGCCTGCGTCCTAGGCTGGCCATTTTAAAGTGTTTGAGATGGGGTTAAAAGGGGAGAGAATGGCAACGACAGGAGCGCTCGATTCGATAGCAACCACGGTGCATAAATTTGATCGGCGCAAACGAGAGCCCCAAACCTAATATCGTGATAGTTTTATTCTATGCGCTGTATAACTACGCTTTCATTAAAGATGCTTCACAGGCGATGGAAACAATGCAAGGTGCAAAGGTTTCTAATAAACAGCTGAATTCAAGAGAGCTCTTTGGGTCAATGTGGGCATAATGATCGAATTTTAAAAATTGATCATCCCCCAATACGAAAGTGAGTGTGTGTGTGCAAACGTGTAGCTTGTAAGGGGCTTTTGATCAAATATGAAATATTCAAACACCCAACTGTAATTTGATGAAAGCCAGATATCCTCAGAATGGAACAGCAGTCAGCACTTTTCACATTCTGCTTATAAAAGACCCTCAGTAAACGGATTTAGAAACGAGGGGGGGAAGAAACCGGGGGTCTGGGCAAGGGTAATAAAGTCTGTTTAAAATATGCGCTGACCCGTGAGATGAACTGCTGTGTTGCATGGCCAGCAAGTGCGCGTGCAACAGATTCGGTCCCGCGCTGTCCTCCAGTGGTCAGACAACGCTAATGCAGCAGTGTGTGGGCAGAATCACAGCGGGCCCCTCCGATCCATGCCCCGTCATTCACAATGGTAACAATTAAGAGCCGTGGGCACTCTTTCTTAAATACATACATTTGCTGAAGCCTTTTCGACAGTTCAAAAGGACTGATGACTGGTTGAATTGCATTGATTGGTTGGAGGGGTTTCACCGCTGGGTCGGAACAAAAAAATACAGTCCTACGGGTTCCCCACTGAAATCGAATCGCATTATTTCAAGAACATAACATACAGTATTCAGCTTAACATGACACTTTAACAGCCCTTTTCTAAATGGACGGAAAACACATTCTCAACTAATGGTTGGACAGGCATGATAAAGGAATTCAAGAGGAATTTTTTAAACGCCTACATCTTTGTGTATATATATATATATTATACGATAGCATCACAAAACAAAGCTATCACCAAACAGCTCAATTTAAAACACCATAATGATGGCTTGCAAGGAACTTAGTATCACCCTGTCAAGCAGGTAAAGGGTATTAGGCAGCATAGGAAAACAAAGCGATTCAGAGTGGCTTTAGTCTTCTCAACTACAGGTTTTAAGACTCTTGAGTTAACAGATAACACAAACAAAACAACAATGATGGTATCGAGAAGGCGAAGGTTTGTGTCGTAACTGAATATATGCATGAGGTGTATTCACTTCTAAAAATGCTTACGAACTGAAGAGTCTGTGTCATGCATATTTCATGTAAAGAGTTGAATTTTAGACAGACAGGACAGAGAAGCAGCATTATTATGCAATGAGAGGATGATACAGCCGGTAAAACGATGACAAAGCAAAAATTGTATGTCATTAACCAAGCACACAGACATGATACGGTCAGACTGCAAACATGAAATCCCTTATGGTGAAAGGAATATCTGTTGTAATAAATATCTAAGTGATAATATTATTTACTGGATTTTGATTAGTCATTTTTATACGTAAAACAAAAATGGGTAAACATCCTTGAAGCATGCATGTATAATGCATTATAAATCTTCATAATGTGTGTTGTAATGTATTATATGTAGTTGTGAAGAATTATAACCAATTTAAAATGTGTAGTGTAACAATGAATTGCTGAGTGCTATAATGTATCAACTGTAATAAAAAGTATTACAATGCATTAAAAGGTGCATTACAATGCTTTAAAACTACTTTTATAATGCATTATACAAGGAAAGTGTTACCCAAAAATCTTTTACATTTCATTTAGAGAAGCTCACACCTTACAGCTGACAACATATTTTAGTGAACAACAACACAACTTCTGACTAACACATAGTTCAAATTATATGCTATGTAAAATTGTTTCAAAGAGCAAATCATTTGATCTTATTAGAGACCATATAACATATAACAGCTGGCTCCTTGCATTCTGGCTGCTTTTATATATAATCAAAAACAAATTTGACATAATAACTAAAAGACCCTGAAACATTTTGAAGCTGATAACATGAACAACAATATATTCTACAAATAATAAGAGATCGTTCTTTATCGCATTTAAGCTAAACAATAAGTTTCCCTGCAATAATGTCCATATAAAAATTACCTGTCTGCCACAGCAGGAATATCCAAACGTCCATCACCTCAGGTCAAAAATGAATAACACCACCCACACTACCTCTTCCTACACAGTCTATCTACCAGCTTCAATGCAAATGTCTTCGACATAAGACACTTTGCTCTTGGCATGCAAACGATGCATTTATCTAACTTTACCTACACTTACCATCTGGGCTCAACTGTATTCTTTGCATTGAGTCAGGAGGCACAAAAAGAACGAGGTAAGTAAGTTTGAATCATATATTTAGCTGTCTGACTCAAATGTTATAACAGAGCTATATAAAAATAATGTTGTTACAATTCATTGCTGTTGGAACGTTTACCGTTGGTTTGGACACGATATGAAAAATCGTGTATTTCTGTTCTACCTCAAAGTTATGATTTTTTTTATTGATGGACTTTCCGTGCTCGTGGAAAATGCAGTGCTCGACAAAAGATGACATTCCAGTCAACTGTTCAGTAAAGCCAGGATATATTCTCACTAAGCTGCTAGGCTTGAGGATATAGTAAAGGAGGGGGCCGGCTGAGGTTCTGCCATATAGATGATCCATTCTACAGAATGAACATCGAGCGCAGTGGCCCCGGGGCCTACAGGGATTCTGATAAAGCACCTAGACATTTTTATAGACAAACTACTTATTTCTGTCCTCATATCGCTTAGGACGACTGATAACTTTATATTTCTCTAAAGCTGTGCGCTGAAAAGGCTATAAGGGAGAGGACCTTTCAGCAGTTTAATTGATCAAGGCGAAGCCATGGGGGGCACCTTCAGATAAAGAGGACCAGAGCGTTTTGCAGTACAATGGTGGAATCTTTTTGGAGGAAACCCAATAAAGACTCAAATATGAGTCATTACTCTGACTCATTGTGGGACTTATCTGTACTGTATATCACTTTTTAAAGAATGCTAATTATAGACCTCACTATTAGACTAAAAAGGTTAAAGGGGATGAGTACTTGTATTATTCGTAAAGTAACTTAAACTAGTGCCTTTAGGGTAACCTAGAATAGTTTGTAATATGTTGAACTATCAATTTTAAAGGTATAGTTCACCCAAAAATGAAAATTCTGTCATCATTTACTCACCCTTGAGTTGCGCCAAACCTCCATATTGTTCGGATTAACACAGAGAAAGATATTTGGAAGAATCATTCAGCCCTGGAACATCATTGACTAGTAGGAAAAATTAAAGGGGTGGTCAAAGTTAACCTAGAACTGTTTACTTTCTTAAAAAAATCTACTATGGAAGTGAATGATGTGAAATTTATTCACATTCTTCAAAATATCCCAATTGATTTTTATATACAGAATGGAAACAGTAAAGAATGCCATTTTCTGTGTGCAGTTGGCGCGCTTTATCTACCTCTCTATTTTGGTTCATACCTTTTTTATACAATTTCTCAATTTTCTAAGTGTCACACCTGTTGATCATTCAAAATCAAATATAAATGAGTCTGTCACATTAATATTTCTGTAACCATAACCTAACTATAGTATTATTTATAATTTAACCATCATATTTAAATAAAATTAATGCAAACCGTTATCACTCTCCCAAAACCATGTCTACGTTCGCTATAATAAAGCCATGGTTAATTTCCATAATGGTCATCTATCACATCTATCTCTATAATGCGAGCTCGTGCATGATAATCAGCGTATTGCCTGACGTCCTCGTGCTCTGATTACACGGGAACATCATTTCATTCACAAATTAAGGATGTAAATTATTCAGAGCTAATAGATTGAGACAGTCTAGGATAACCTCATCACTTTACTCTAAGAAATAGATAAAGGGGTGGATCTTGAACATTTTGACTGCGTTTCCAAAATAAAGAAGAGCTGCCTAAACGTACGGCATTTATTCACGTGCTCAAAAGTGCTCTCTAGGTAGGGAGCTCGCGGGGCTTTGAAACGCATCCTCAGTGTCGTTTATCCTGTACGTATCCTTACCATGTTCACTCTTGCCTGTGCGTAGCATATTTTGGGCGTTAATATCTCAGAAAAAATACAAATCTCATTACCGTGTCATATTTTTTCATGTAGCTCAGTGGTAGGAGCATTGCATTAACAACGCAAGGTTGTGGGTTCGATCCCAGGGGATTGCAAATACCTATGTAAAATGTATAGGATAAAGCGGATAAAAGCGTCTGCCAAGTGCCTAAAATGGAAAATGCAAATATGCATTCACCAAAATCACAGAGGTGGAGTGCCTTTTGTGTTCTTCCGCTCTCTCCTCCCTCTCGGTCAGTGAAAACAATGGTGTCGGCACAACTTTAATTGTCTTACCTTGTGAGCGCTATACAAGTCCACGACTAATTGAAGCAATCGAAATGACACTCGCTCCTAAATGCACTCAAACGCCTTTTTCTTCGTATTCTCCGCTCTTCCAAATATACATCACCCAGTAAATACGCTACAATGCACATCCTCCGACGACCGGTATATGCTTAATTCCACCATACTTTGACAATGGCATTCGGAGATAAACTCAGATATCTAACCGACATCACTGCACGAGGGCATTTTGCCGGGACTGAAAATGTGCTTTTAAATGTATGCATGATGAGGACAAAGCTGCAGTCGGCGGAGACAGGTCTGCATATGGAAATCAGGATAACCTCGGGTCCAAATGTGTTTAACAGTGATGGACCGGTTTTTAATTTACATTAGACGGATTAAATGTGTTTTATTGCATCAGGTTATTATGCGTATGTTTCTCACGGCACGAAGCGATTCATTTCTAAGCTAAAGGAAATTTCTTATTAGTTGAAGCAGAGCGTCAAACGCTTATTCAAAAGAAATAGCGTTTGCACATACGTGCACATGTTTCGTATTGTGGTTTGTGTTTAAACCGCGGTAACAGTGCCGTCTTTTTCACGCCGCTTAGGAACTTCTGGCCAATGAAAGTGTAGTATCGCATGACAGACGCCTTACTGCGCAGGCGCAGTGCAACCACGTCACTGTAGCGCGGGAGTTCATTCATAACACGAGAAGAGGAAATACATGTTGACAATACTTGTAAAGTAAGTATCAAATATAAACTGTTTCAGACTAAACAACTGTATGGTATGTATTTGTAACAAAATAATACGTTTTGCTTATGTTTGCGCGCCGAGCGCTGACAGTTTAGTGCTTTTGGATCTGAAACGCGAGACTGATCGGTTATTCCTCGCGTTGTAAATAATGTTGAATACTTCCGGGTTATAATCAAGTATAACCAATTCCACTTCGTGCTTTTATTGTCCTCAGTGTTTCCCCAGTGGTCTGTCCCACAGCGTTAATATGGAGGGTGAGTTCTCGCAGTCTCTTACCCCGCCCGTGTCCCCCTCTGCTCTGGATCACTACTGTGATTCTGCCCCCAGTCTGCCCTCATGCTTCACCTGTGCATACGAGCTGGGCAGAGAAGAGGCTGGAAGATTCTCCTCACATGGCTACATAAGCAGAGGGGTCCTCAAGAGGTACTTCAGGGCTTTAGTGAGCTCAAATATTCCTATGTAATTAGTATAGTAATGTATTTCTTCTGTAACCGTTTGTGTTAACCTGCACAATACATTACTCTCCATGTTTCAGGCTTCTGTTAAAGCTCGATCCGGCTCCAGCAGATTTCGAGGGGGACACGGTTGATATTTTCGACTTTCCCTGGGTGACGGAAACGGCGCTGGTTGAATCCACCAAACTTCTGTTTGGCTTGTTGAGGTAGGAGTGCAGGTGTGTTGGTTCTGGAGGAGTGCCACGTTGTCTGCCGAAACAGGAAGGGGCTAATTTGACAATCTGTCTTTCCTCTCAGACAAAAGGTGTTAAAGCTGGAGACGCTGGTGCAGTCCAGCTCGCGTGATTTTGGTGAGCATCTGGATTCGAAAAAGACATTTTGCGTGCCGTCATTTTTTGTACTTCCTTAGTGTGAAGATTCTCTGTGAAGTGTACCATTTAAATGCATGTATGAAAGGCGTTTGTGTACGGATAACTGTATTTTGACATTTTAGGTCAAGCGAGCAGTCTTCACTATGAGGCAGAAGAACTGAGACAGCAGTGTGTGCTGTTCCTCAGCTACGTGAAGGTCTTTCTTTACAGGTAAACTCCATGATTTTGTAATCTCTCCAAACTTGGAAGTATGGTAGTGACGTGGTTTAAATATATTTAGCATGTGCTTTCATCCAAAGCGACTTAGAAATTAGAGAACATTTAACAGTATGTTATATGTCATAATACCAGAGATACTGTAGCCTTCTTATAAGTTGTCGGAATGTGTTATGTTGATTTCTAGGTTTTTGGAGCCTTCGCAGTCCTTAGAGGAAGGTCCTGTTCACCCCTATAAAGACCTGGAGTCTCAGCTGCCCTCTGTCCTGGTGGAGGAGCTCTTCAGTATCACGCTGCTTATCGGACGACTCAAAAATCTGCCGGCCAATGTCCAGAGCGCTTTTACGATTCAGCATCAGGGAAAGGTATGACATCACACATTTGTTGGACAGGGTGTTAATAGCTCAAATGATATTGCATTGGAATATAGTTTTTTATTTGTATTGGGCTTAATGCATTCTTTCAAATCGGTTTTATAGTTAATCATGTCTACAACTATTTTGTTTCTCTGATACAAGATATGTTATTGGTTAATTTCACATACACATCACAGTTATAAGTTTTATTTGCAATATATTTATCTTGTCCAGCCCTGGTAGCAGAAGACTGTATTATTGTTCCCCATCATTACAGCTCTTTCCTCCATCCTGGCAATTGTTACATCTGCATCTGGACATCCACTGGTCTGTTCTGGAGATCCTGCACTTGTTGGAACAAAGGATGACTGGTATGTTGGATTAGATAAATCTAACATTCAAGATGACACGCGTTGCCGTGAATCTTGCATCATAATAATGAAATTCTTTTGACTTGGTGGCCCAAACAGGTCAGATAGTTTATGCCCAACAGTTTGTGAATTTGACTGGAGAGACGCTCACAAACATCAGTCTGCTTGAGGATCAAGTCAACAACCTGCTCTGTGATCTCATTGGGTTGGCCATGAACAAATACAATAAGGTAACAAGGTTTTCGCTCGCATTCATTTCAGTATTAAAGAGTAGGTAGCATGAGATCATGAAAATGGCATTTCATGCAGTCTGTTATGTTGCCGTGTTTGAAAGTAAGCTGTCTGCAAAGTTGTAAGTACGAAGGTGAATAAAGAACAAAGTTATTTGCTTGTTAAAATGGGAGTCGACTCTGAATCACACATACGAGGCTTGGAATAGTTCACCCGTGTATCTACGTCACTATACATAGTCCCCGCCTACGTTTTGCTGAGACTACCGCGAAAACGTATCTCTCCTCCCCCAAAACACTGTCGCTCGTTCGTGATGCGTGTGTATCATGTCTAGAACCTGTGTTCTACGGTGTGACACTAAGTCCGTCTTATTTCAACTACCAAAGGAAGAGCGTCTGACGGAAAAATGTTTACAATTCATTTTTCAAACGATACCTAAGGAGTATAACCTCAGGGTTGTACTGTGCGTGCATCATTTCACCGAAGATTGGTTTAATAATCTTGCCACGTTCAGGGTATGTGAGACGACTATTCTTGAAAGAGGGGGCAATACAAACTCTATTTGGACCTGTTAGCTCCACCGAATCACAATCTGTACGTGTGACTTTTCATTTTGTCTTAACTTCAAGAAATATTTTCATACCTTATGTCCGTGTTTAGCTAATGCATATAACACTAACATTAGCATGTACCGTTATTTCTGGGATGTTTACAGTCTGTTTATCTTGCTATTAACTTTGTATTTTGACACATTTGCCGCACGTGCACCTATATAGATATATTTGGGTGATACAACAATAATTTTTCATAACGTCGACTTTCTAAAATGCTCTATGTACCATGACAACGCACAGTTAAGACGAAATAATAGTATTACTAACGTATTAACAGTATTTTAAGAAAAAAAAAATGTTTTTTCATTGAAGAGCAAAAGCACAACATGCATGTGGTCACACTGGAAGTTTTTATGACAAGAGTTGTCACTCGCCACTGACAAACATCCTGCTCCAGTCGTGGTGGAGTTTGTTGTGGATAAGCGTCTTCTTCCTCGTCAGACTCTGGATCAAATTGGTACGGTAAAATATCGCCATCTCTAGCTACACATATAATATAAATGACATCCAACCACATGTAAATCCATAATCCTGTAATGATGGTAGTGGGATTCCATTTGCGACAAATGATGAACGCGTTTGAGCAATAACAACAGACTACACCATATGACCAATCACATGACACAAGATTAGTGGGTAGGCGGGGCCTAGATGGATGAATCGTGGAACGAATCATTTGAGAGTCAGTCAAGAAGTAAGGTACGAATAACTGCCTATTATTACAACATTATAGTGTAGGAACACATTGTATGTACATAAACTTGTTGTTGGACACTCCATAAACCAAAGTAGGGCCTAAAAACCAAATGCTAGGTACTCTTTTAGTAAAAAAATCAAAATGTCATTCAGTCTTTTGTTTTGTCATTCTAGGTGAGACCAACAGAGATTTTGAAAACCCATCACTATCACTGCCTCTGCACTAAGGAACTATGGATTCTTCTCATTCATTTCCTGGAACACAGGAGTAAAACCCTGCACACACAAGTCAGTGAATGCACACACACACACACTTTGCATGCTTTAGATGGACTTATTATAATTTTTCTATCGTTTCCTCCAGCCTTTTTGGAGTTATGTAAATACTCTGCTCCAGACTGTTCTGAAGGGGGTGCCTTCAGGAGATCGTGACCCGGGGCTCCCCGGACACTGTAAAGAACCTGAAGGGTTCACTTGGTGGTTGCTCACACACCTGGCCCAGCTCGGGATGCACAACCGGAACGGCGTCATTCAACAGAAGGTAGTTTGACACTGCTAACCAGTTGTACTGTATGTGGTTTCAGTTTTTTTTAAATGTTATTAATACTAGATAAACATATCGATTTGATATAAAAATACTGTTTTATTTGATTAGTTGTCTGTTTGTTGTTCTTTCAGAATCAACTAGAGGATAATTGGGCTTTTGCGATCGAGCTGCTGAAATCGAGCTGTGATCCAAAGGTGATGATTGGTGGTGGCTGGGTGTAAAATAATTGCAGGTTCATTGCTTCTGCCGAACGTTAGCATGTGTCGGGTGTTTATTTGCTTAATGTGCTTGTTTCTCCTCCCAACTGATGTGTATGTTTTAGAACATCTTTGTTAGTAAACCTGCCTCGGTATGTGCACAACATCAATGTGATTGTGTTTCAGAGAGCTACGCAAGAAGAGCAGGTTCGGATGGTCGTCCATTGCTGCCTCAGTCTCAGTCTGATATGGGGCCCCGAACGTCAGTGCTGTGACAACCCTCTGGGAATATTATAACAAAAATCTAGTATGTCGTTACAGAGAATCTTTTTAGAAATTCTACTTTATTCATTACTGAAGCAAAGATGTCTATTCATTTATGTGTTGACCTTTTTTTGGCTTTTTATATTAGTGAATACATCTAGACGGTATAGTGTCGATATAACTAATACTTCTCTCTCGTTCTGTTTGATCTGTATACAGAATGGATCTTTCACCGTGCCCTGGTTAGGTGTGTCGGGGCTGGGCAGCATCAGCAGGACTCCCCTTTGTCTGTTGCAGCAGGCCAAAAGCTGCTGTAGCCCTGCGTCTGTCAGCTCAAGCATTCACACACAACTCTACCGCTCCGCCAACTCCTTTCATATGTTCCTGCGCATCTTGGCCCTTCACCTGAGTCAGGAACATGCCGGCGGCGCCCCCTGGAGACAGATCAAGGGCAGGTGAGAATGGTGTGAGAGTCGTGAGGATGGGCTTCGCAATTGTTTATCGGTTCTCGGTTTGAGACCACAGACGCGTGCCTTTTTCAGAGACTAGCAAACTGAAAACACAGGCGTGTCAGAAACGCACGGATCCATTGTCAATCTGGTTCAGCTCAGCAGCGTGCCAGAGAACAGCTGAAACGGACACAATCCGGATAATGCGTTTTTCCATCTGGACCGTGCTCAGCTGCGCGGCAGGCACGAAGGCTAATTAGCTAACAAGCATATTGGTTAATTCACCTTAACGCAGGCGTTCGGGCTTCCAGCGATCACGTGAGGGGGCTAACTTGGCTGGCTTCGAGACCACCTCCCCCTCTGCGACAACACACACGAATACACACACAGGGAGGTGTGGGCCGCGTTGATGGTGCTCCGGCACGGTGGGAGGCAAGGCGCGCGGCGCATTAATGAGATCGGCAGGGAGCGCGTTCAAGCTCGTACGCCGAGAATGAGAAGCATCTGCTTGTGGCAGGCGGAAAAAGCTGTCCGTGATAAACAAACAAACAAGCGACAGACAGGCGAAAAATGCAAACAATATCTCTAGGAAGACTTCCGCTAGTACTTGGCTCATTCTCTACCTCATGTCAACGTCCGAGAGAGCGTGCCACACGGTTTTCTATCTGTGGCCAGACTCCCCGCAGGCGCGTGCGATGTGTTTTCGTCCAAACATTGGATGAATGCTCAAAGGCTTGTTTCTAGTGCAGTATGTTTGTTATAAAACCTGCAGGACTCTGTTTGGGACCACCAAACTGTCAACAGTAGAAAGTGGGGGAGCGGAGGGGGTAAATATTGATTTCTCCTCCTGCGCTGCAGCAAATTGAGCCGCACACGACAGCGCTGCTACCACTGTGTGCCTGAGTGTTTCTGACATTTAACATGGTCTTTTAAAGGCATTTCACTGTGGTGCCCGGAGGATCAAACAACACTCGCGCACATACGAGCAAACAAACTTGCACAAGCTGCTCACAGGCACGCAGCTCTCCGGGAAGACCGAACGTCTGGAGCTTTGTGTGTGAGGTTAGCGTCGAGTTGAGTACTCGGGTTAAAGTGGATGTGTCATTTGATCCTAATAGGCCCCAACACTTGTTTCACTGCTTATTAAAGGGACGGTGGCATTTGTGTGGTGGTTTATAAAAATATGGCTGTAATGGATTCAATATTGATTAGTTTTGTGGCAAAACTTTTATGCGTTGTTGATTGTCGACTAAACGGGGAAAACACCGTGCAATGTGTGTTCCATGATTTCGTACAATATGAGGTCTGAGACGTAAAGGCTCACAAATTAAAAATTTGTCTTCATTTACTCGCTCTCAAGGTAGATTTTTTTTTCATTTCGGTCATCGGAACAACTCGAGGGTGAGTAAATGAAGACAGAATTTTCATTTTTGGGTGAACTACCCCTTTAAGGTATGTTCGCAGTAAAGACGACAACTAAAACTATAAAACGTTTTTAAAATCATTGTTTATTTAAATAGTTCACTCAATAAATATTGGTTTTGTTTACTCAGTCATTATGGGATTCCAAACATGTACTGTATGACTTTCTTCAGCAGAACAGGAAGATATTTGGTGACCAAACAACATTAGCCTCCATTGACTTCCATTGAATGGAAAACCACGGAGGCATTTCTCTAAATATATTTTTTGTGGTCTACAGAAGAGAGAGTCATGTACAGATTATGAATAACATGCGGGTGAATAAATGAGAGAAAAAAAATTTCTGAGTCCAAGCAACAACTATAACAAAGTTAGGATGCAGCAGGTGGAAACATCTTAAAAAAGATAATGGGAAAAAATAAATATTCTTTTTCTAAGATTCAAAACAAATGTCTAGAACTTTGTGACATTGATCACTTTAACATTTTGTACAAAAAATCTGATTTCCATTTAAAGAAAATTTGGAACATTCTCAAATCATGCTGTGATAACATGGATCATTAAGTTGCACAAAATTGTGTCCGTGCCAGCTCAAGTGCATGCTGTCATTAAAGCAAGAAGAACATAGCAAATACTAAGAAATTCATATTAATTTTCCAGTCAGCTTTGACAAAGATTACTATGCGGTAATAACATTTGTAATGAAAAATAATGAATTAAATTAAAGAATGCAAAATAGAAAGTGGGAACTTTGCAGAGTTTTGTTCTTGTTGTTCTTTTCACAGTATGACCGCATATCTCGCCTCGCCTCTCTTCTCCTCAGACTCTACTCAAAGTTCCACCAGCGGCGGATGACGGAGCTTTCTGAAACGGGCCTGCTGCACTTCCTGCTCCTCTTCCTGGTCCTGGCGCAGTGTGCGGAGCTCGAGGACGTGGCCAGCCGAGCGTGTGACTTGCTTGCCATGCTGCCCGCTGACTCGACGCCCCCAGCCATGCGCTCGCTGCACTGGAGAGGCCAGCTGGCTCTTGTGCTGCTGTATTTGGAGAAAGGATTAGATGTTGGCGCGTTGGCGGAGCAGTTGGCCGCCTACTTCAGCCAAACGGCCCGCGAGTTCTACCTGAAGACCACCGAGCCTTCTCGCAAGCTAGCTCTCTGGGTACCACTTAGCTCGTACCTGGAGGGGGTGAGCGAGGTGTTTGAAACCAGCACTAGTCTTATGCTTTCAGAGGAGAGGCTTTTAAACGAAGGCTTTGGACTGTTGCTGCCCGCCTGCCGCCAGTCTGAGCTCAGCTCTGCTTTGGGCTTTCTGCAGACCGTGTTGGCGCAGTTACGGTGAGAGTACACACACACACCTTCACTTACAGATATAAAAACAAACACTCGGGGGCCCCCCAGTGATCTCGGACGCTTATAGATGTGGCACCCTGACCCTTGCGCGGCTCAAATGTTCCCCTGCATCCTTTGTATGTTAACAAAAGATTGATTGTGTAGAAGTTACTGCAGAGCATGGAGATAAGCTTATCATTGTGCCCGGAGCCCCCATCAGCCCCCCCCCGTCTATCTCCCGGGGCCCGCGGCACTCAGGTCAGCCCGTACAGGTGCTGGACGAAAGCTGTGTTGAGTTTCGGCCCAAGGGTCTGGTGCTGGCTGGAGACCACTGAAGGTAGGGATAGCATGAGGTAAGAGTTCAGGGAAGGGACATTGGTGTGCCTTACTTGACCAGCCCGGTGCGATCGTGTACGGTTTCTGGCTTTGTGCGTACATAGCAGCCGAGAAAGACCGTCACAGGTGACACCCTTGTATCATACAATAAACGTGCACACACATGCTCCTCCAAGGTAGAGAAACCACTTCTTGGGTATCCACTCTTCTCATTTTACCTTTCTAACTCTGAATCACTTTAATTCCCACAATTCCTGGCCAGAATCTCGAGGTTGGAGGCCATTCATTTGCACTTTAATGGGCCGCAAACCCAGGTGAGCAAGCATCCCGGTTGCCGCCAAAATCGTGCTGACCCACTTTAAAGAGACGGGGTGCTTGTAGACGTGTCTGCACAAATTATTTCTAATTTGTCCTCAGTTTTGTTGTATTAATGCGTTTTCACAAGCATAATTAATGCATTATTATGTGGGCCCGTAAATTGAACCCTTGCTTCATTATGGCTGTTAGGCTGAAGGTGGCGAACGCAAGCTTTGCGAGAATTAGCCAGCTCGTGGCTACAGGGCGATGTAAGGGAGACTGTAACTGACGATGATTCACGCAGATAACACAGGCCAATATCTAGTCACGCTCTAATTCGCCTCATCGCATTCCCAGCCATGATCCTGGATGTGTGTGTGTGGGAGGCGCGATCGCAGTGGTGACCCCGGCAGCATGGCGGCGCCTCGCCGAGCAACTAATCGAGTTCTCGCCAATCGATTAATCGGGTTCCTGCCTGCAGCGCTTTTGCTGTGTGACCTGGTTGCCTGCAGGGCAACGGAAAGTGTGTTGACAGGCTGTAGAAGGAGGAGGTGGGCATTAAGTGTGCATGTCTATGTTTATAATTTTCAGGGTAGTAGGGGGTTTTTGACAAGCCATTTAAGTAGTATGTTTGGCAGGAAACTGTCAGAAGAAGGAGATTAATAGGAAAAGCTTACCTGAAATGAAACTTCTCTCATAATAAACTCATCATCATGCCATCACAGATGTTGATAACTTCATATCATCAGTCAAAACAAGGCTTTTAATAAAACTATTAGTCAATTTATATACATGTATAGATCCCAAAAAAACTCTTAAAGGTGTCTTTCCAATCTAAATGTCACCAGGGGTTTAGTAAATGTCTTGTGAAGCAAAATTCTAGCTGTGTGAGAAAATGTCTTCATTTCGTGAAATTGTTTAACAAAATTAAAAAATATATTCAAGTGTAAAATCAAATATAGCAATTTTCTTTTTCGCGGTTAATTGTTCCTATGTAGTCATTCTATGTATATTTGAATTCAGCGTTCTGAAGGGTTTCTTTTGGTTCCAGTTTTTCCAAATATACCGAAGCCCAATATTATATGTTGCTTAATAAGAAGACGTTAGTTAACTTGTTATTAAATTCATTTCGATTGGATTTAATGTTTTTTTTTATATGCCTGTTGGGAACATACACATGTAGATAAAGTGACATATATTTTGAATTCCGAAAACATTTGTGTTTGAAAAGAAAAGGAAGTTGTATGCATCTGGGGGACGCCACAAGATTGAGTGAAATTTTTAATTAAAGGTCCAGTGTGTGTTTTTTTTCTACTGATATATACAAATATACAAAACCATGTCTTTGAGAGGTGTATAAAGACCTTACATAATGAAGCGATTTGTTTTTATTACCTTAGGAATGAGCTATTTATATCTACATACACCACGGGTCCCCTAGCATGGAATTCGCCATGTTGTTTCTACAGTAGCCCGAAATGGACAAACTGAATGCTGAATGCGTTTCGTTAATAGGTTATCTCCTTCGGCAAAAAAACGTGACGCCATCTTAGTTCTGTGTCAGCCACCGTAGTGCTTCAAAAGGGGGGGTGGAGTGAGTAGTTGGTTGCAATTCGCAACCTCACCACTAGATGCCGCTTGATTACATACACTGGACCTTTAGGGGGGGGGCATGTGTTCTTGTGAAGACTTAGTTTATAAATGAGCTGAACGTTACAATAAGAGCCGAGCAGTGATTTGTCTTTGTTAATCATTATTAACTACATTGCATTTTAAACTACACTTAGCTGGGATTAATTTAGCCCTCGTTTAATATTTAGAACACTTGTACTACATTAATTGCATGACATTTCCCCTGGAGCAAAAAGTCTTACTGAGAGGAATTCGTTTTTTCAGTTCACGGGTAACACTTGCGTTCGATTCTGAGGATGACAAAACCTTGAATGCACTTTAAGTTGCTTTGAAAGAGAGCATCTGCTAGCGCATAAATGTAATATCTCCACTGTTGAAATAGTAGTTTGAGATGTCAGAGAGTTCATCCTTTTTGTTTGATATTTCTTAAATAAGTCTTCTCTTATCCACTTTGGCACAACCATAATTTGCCATTTTGTGTCAGATGGTGTTCTTACGATGCTTATCTGAGTGTGTGATTCCATGTGTCAAGCTACGCCAGGGTGCACGGTGTGATTGTGTAAATCCGCGTGTATGTTCCAGTGGTGTGTGTTTAAAATCTGTACTGCGGAGAGATTAAACCAGTGTTCAGATGGTATGGTTTGTGTACGTACGTTGTGTGTAAAAAGCTGCAGCGAGGGGATTAAGTGGGGTCTCTGACGACGTCTCATACAATGAGGGTTGATGGGTGTGAAAGGCCCATTCCGCGGCGGTAACGAAGCTAATGAATTCACTCTCTAATCGATTGTCTCAGCTCTCTGTGGATTAGACGCAACCTTGCTGGAAGGCTGGAAGGTGCACGCGAGGGCGCGTGTGCACGCGACGCTCGCCTCAGCGTTCTCACTTTCATCGCCGAGAATGATGGGACAGGAGGATCATCTCCAGTCTAAATGAGATTACAGCCCCTTCAGCTGCTTATCTGCACTAATGCCAGCCGCTGTGGAGCAAGACTCGCGATCTCGGCCCCAACCGCACAGCAGCGCCAGGCCGCAGAGGAACCCGCTTGCCCCACACCAACAGCCGTGGTCTTATCCCTCTGTCCAGGGAGATGAAGAGAATTCACAGAGAAAGAGAGGCCAGAGGGCAGAAGATAATATACAGATGGGGCGGTACGATTTTAAAGGAAGAAAAGGAAATGGGAAGATGAACCTGAAAGGATGATTTGAGGAATAAAACAGGAACTTTAGAGAAAAGGAAAGGGATGATATTTTAAATCATCTGACCTGAAATTTAAAGGGGAAGTTCAGTAAAAAAGAAAAATTCTGGACATGCCCTAGAGTTTCAAATCTGTATAAATGTCACGGAGAAAGATATTTTGAAGAATGCTAGTAACCAAGAGTTCTTGGCCACCATTGACTACCATAGTAGGAAAAATGACAGTGGTAGTCAAAAGTGCCTCAAAACTCTTTCACCTACATTCTTCAAAATATCTTCTTTTGTGTTCAACTGCGTAAAGAAATTCATGAAGCGATTCTTCCATCTATGGAAACGTGTATTATATTGCATTTGAGAATGAGGTGCGGAGAAAAAAGATTTTGTAACTGACCTAAGAAGTGTACAGAAAACAATCAACAAAAGTGCTCAGCTTCATGTTTGCCTTTAATCGCTTCCTATGTTTCTTTCTTTTAGGAGAGTTCAACAGCGCTGCAACCAGCCGCCTCACACCACCGCAGACTCTCCCGGCTGGGCTCCGCTCCCCAGCGTGGCTAAAGAGCGTCACCAAGCGGTGGCGTCGACACTGTGGTCCCACTTCTTCCCCTTTCTGTGCAGCATGAGGCTCTCCCAGACCCCCCCGTCACAGCTTGCGGACGCCGCAGCAGGTCAGGGAAATGGAGAAAATGAACTCTTGTTCTCTCCGGGACTCTCTTTGCATGGCTGCTTTTTCTCTGCGGGCTCTGATCTGAAAGAGCTGAATAGAGGCCGATTGCGCGCATGTGCAGCTGATCGGCTGCACACAGCTGGAAAAATTCACAAAAAAACTAATTTCTGTCACTGATATTTTTCGATAATGACATTCTCTCATTTTCTTATCACACAGTCCCGCTTTATTGTTAAAATTACAATGCTTTTCAAGGACCGAGGTGTGGACAAAATGTAGTAGTAGCACAGCTATGGGTAACAACGATTCTTATGGAATGCACTGTGAAATGTTAAAAGTGTCTGTCAAATGCAAAATGTTCATTTTCGTCTTTTAGGCTTCACGCTATTGGCATTAGACATGCCAGGCTCCGCCCCTCAAAAGCTCCAGCCCCACCCCATCCAGTCCATAATGCAGAGCTTCGGCTGGGATGAAATGCTCCACCCCTTGCTGGTGACCCACTATCTAAATCACCTGCTTCAAAACGGGTAAGTATCTCTTCCGCACATTCTACTAACCCTTGTATGGTTTGCCACGGTTTTCCTGGACTTGGCTCTGTTTTTCCACAGAGAGCTTGTCAGTTGGGTCAGTTCCGGACCGGGCTCAGGCTCAGCTCAGGCTTTGTGTGTGCGTGCCTGGATGCGCTGTGTTCTACAGCAGTACCTCCATAAAAGCCAAGACGCCCCAGACTCAAGAGCAGGTAATCGGGCGTTTGCTGGTTTATATACCACAGGAAACAAGCCGAGTGGTCTTGACCTAGGGCACTTATATTGAAGGATGGTTCCTCAATTATGAATTTTATAATTTATGAAAATGCGATATCCTTCTGACTTTTAGTGTTACACAAAAGCCAAACAATTTAAATTGAGCTTGACCACACCTAAAATCAAGTAAACTTGCACTAACTACTCTTTGTTGCCCACAACAATACAGAATTCGTTTTTGGTTAGATCAAACCGAGCAGCTGTGGTGTTTCTATGTGCAGGAAGAAATCTGGACGAACAGCTGGCCGAGTTAACCAGACAGGTATTCCGGCTTCCAGAAGTTGAATCTGTGCTCCAGAAAGCGGGCCTGCATTCGGCTGCTGTCAGAGAACCTAAACCCGCATTAGCTTTGTTCATCAAGGTAAGCACACTTAAACACACTTTATTCCTGAAGATCAAATATGTAATCCGTATTGAGTTTTTGGAACCGTTTGGTTGTGGTCAACCAGGCTGTGGGCAGATGGTACTGTGAGCTCCAGGTTCTCGCAGAGCGCTCTTCGATGGTGTCTCGGGCCCTGGAGTATGTTGGAGACATTCTTAAATACATCAAGCCTTATCTTCTGAACAAGAGCCGAGAGGGTCTACAGCTTTCCTATTGGGCCGTCGGTCAGTGCCAACAACTTTCTTCCAGTCACTTGAATCCATTCTGGTCCCCACTTTTTATTATCTATGACATGATTATTTTTTTCTAGGCTGCTTGGTCAAGCACTGGAGCCACCTTTTGGCCACCACTAAAGCTCAACAGCTGCTGTTCCGCATTGTAGATGTCATGCTACTGCCCCACGCTCTCCTCCAACAGGACAGTGGTGCACACACTCAAATGTTGTCGGCCCTCAAAGACAGTCTGCCTCTTTTCCTGCAGGTTAGAGAACCCCCACAAAGTGTCTCAAACCCAACACATTCGCTCTCTGCTGATAGATTTGTATCAGTTGACGAAGATCATCTTGGTGCTTTCAGGGTTTGTCAGCGGCTGTGGGCGTGTCCCAGTCTCAGGGGGCGTACGTTAAGCAGCAACTGCACAGTGTAATCAACCAATATCTGAGCCGCTTCCTCCCAGCCACACCCTCTATTGGGGCGGTGGTCAATCATCCCGTACTGCTGGCGGCCTGCGAATCAAACGTCACCCCTCAGGGGGAAAGACTGAGGAGAAGCATTCTGCAAGTGCTGAGGTATCTATATATTTCACTTTTCGTAATAGCAGTAAAAAAATGACATGTAATGATCTACTTGTATAGTATTGTGTTTATATGTTTTCAAACAAAAGCTTTGCAGCAGCGCTAGAACGAAATTTCTGAATTCTATTTTCTTCCATCTCTGCAGAGATAACTTCCTCCAGTTTAAAGGTCACGCCCCTCCGCCTCGATTGGCTGCCATTTTGTCTTTCCTGTTGGAGCTCTTGAAAAGAAACAATGACACAGACCCCTCCCTACTCGCTACACCCCTCCCTTTGGTTCTGCGCTGTCTGATGCTGGTCAACGAACCACAGGGTAGGCAGGAACATGACGTATAATCCACTTAGGGTTTTTTACGGTTGTTTACATTGACGGTTGAGTCACAAGAAATGCGGGGAGATGAGGTGGAATGGGACACACCCAATTCAGTTTATGACATTGTAGAGAAAATCTATTCTTATTTACATAAAAAAATTGTCATAAATTATATTCTAACGTAGTCGGTTATGCATTTTGACAATTATGTTGCTTGTATAAGAATTACATCTCTATGAATGTTTCTTTCAGTAAAGAGATTGAGTACAGAGGTTACACAGCTTATTGTGGAGAGATGCACCGCTTCGGCAGGAGAGCAGCCGAGCGAACACACCATTTCTATACTACGGTAAGTTACCTCCGATGGCTTTAAAGACTGTACTAACTCGACCAGCGCAACATACTGACTGTATATGCTTTGTCCTCTTTGCCAGGGCCTTTGTGGAAGAGAATGAGGGTGTATATGACCAGCAAGTGTATAATGTTCTGGAGGTTGTGGCCGTTCTTCACCCCTCCACTGTGACGGCTCTTATTCCCTTTCTGTCACTGAGCCTTAGAAAGACAGAGAGCAAGAGAGGTCTGGGAAAAAACTCCTCACTCAGGTACAGCAACCGTAGCCGCACATGTCTGCTTAGCCCTCAAACGAAACAGAAGCTGAAACTGAATGCTGGTTTGTTACTTTATTGAACAGAGGTTTATATAACCTCTTCATTTTAAATGCTTATTTTAAAACAAACACTAAGTATAGTACAATGGTTTTTGATGGATTGATTACCATTTTAGCATAGCTTTAACACAAATACCAAGGTTGTAGCAAAGCCATGGTTAAAGGAACAGTTTAGTGACTCACCCGTCAAGTTATTCAAAATCTGTTTAAATGTCTTCGTTCTGACGAACACAGATAAAGATATTTGGAAGAACCCTACAGTGCTTGGCCACCATTGGCGAACATTGTAGGAAAATTTGCTTTGTTCTGTTGAACACCAAAGAAGATATTTTGAAGAATGTAGGCGAGCAAACAGTTCTGTGCACTTTTGACTATCATCATAATTTTTCCTACTATGGTAGTCAATAGTGGCCAAGAACAGTTTGGTTACAAGCATTCTTCCAGATATCTTTCTCTGTGTTCATCAGAACAAAGACATTTACACAGATTTGGAACAACATTACGATAATATTTTTTTTATATGATCTATTTCTGTTTTAGGAATGGCTATAAGAAGCTGCTGGGTCTGCTTGGAGAAAGTGGCCAGGCTGAGATGATCAGTTTAGAGGAAGACTGACCTTGCATCCAATTCCAGCATTAACTCTCATACCTCCACTGTAAATGATGTACATGATGTGTAGAGTAGCCAGCGTATCTTTGTATTTTGTGCAATAAACGTGTAACATATTAAGTTCCCATCTGTTCTTTGATTTACGTAACTAACCAACAAAAGTCAAATGTACTACAATATGGCCTGGCCTCCATAAGCATTTCTGGCCTGCACAACCGGCAATGAAACCACAAATATGACTCCCTCGATCACCCACTACCACCAAACCTTTCCTTTAACTATTCATACTGTTTGCAATCTCCATGCAATTCTGTCCACAAATTGCCTAGAGCCTCTCATCACTCCTACCCTTCCTTCTCTCCCTCTCCTCCATCCCAATCATTCCTTTCATTTCCATCTGCAGCTCCCCCCGCACCTCCATCTCGGCTCCGGGTTCACTTTTGCAGCCAGCGCACTTGCACCTCGCCCGCAGTGTGGCACAGGCATCACACTTCATTAGAGCAGAGCCATCAAATGAGCCGCGCCGTCGCTTTCACCTCGCTCTCAGACACGTCACTTGTTCATTCTCCGAGCTAATCAGCAGTCAATTTCAGTGCAACTATTCTGTATGGTTCTGTTGTACACGTAAACGGAATATTTGACGTTGCATATATGTTTTTATCTTTTAGTATTTTATGGCCATCTGTATTTCAGTCTGTACATCTTTGAACTAGAACACTTAAGCCTCTTCGAGATTAGATAAAAGCATAAACGTAAACACAATAGTATACTATTTCCTAAACCCAGTGAGCTGCCTATGCACTTTCATCAGTATATTTCACTCAGTTTTGCCAAACACATTTCTTTCAACTCATCTGACATGATATGATTATATTATTGGATTCATTGGGCATTCTGGGATTGCCAGACAATGTCGCCTTAAAGAGACCGTTCACACTCAACTGAAAATTCTTTATTCACCCTCATGTCATTCCAAACCAGACTTTCTTTAGCAGAACACATGAATGAACCAAGCATTTGTTCCCATTCACTTGCAACCATAATATGGAAACAAAACCACTGAGACATTTCTCAAAATATCTTTTGTATTCCACAGAAGACATAATCAAACAGAGATTTTGAGGACATGAGGATGAATAAATGATTAAGTTTCATTTGATCCCTTTAAAATGCTGTGTAGGTAGGCTGTGTGCTACCTTGATTTTATATCAAGCTGATCAAAGATTCAAGGACTCGACATGTCAGTCTTTAACACACTTGTAAAATTGTTGTATTTATTACAGACATGTGAAAAAAAGTATCTGTTTTTCATGGACTGGGCAGTTTTGGTGGCAGGTTGAAGGAACGGTCTAGAACGTCAATAGTCAAGCATCGAGTCGGGTTGTTATAATGTTGTATTTGTGCATTTGTTGTCAGCTCTGGTGACACATATTTAGTAAACAATTATATCCTGAGTTTTGAAAGTCATTTTTCACGGTGTCACAGGCTGAGAAATGACATGGAATGAAAAAGAACTTGAAGTGACGTTTTGGTGAGTTAAACAGACTATTGAATTAAACTACAGAACATTAAGGTCGGAATGAAGAGTGATGACACTCCAAGTAAGTCTCTGTGTTGAAGAAGTCCAACTAGTGGCCCATGGTCTGAGAAAACCAAAAAAAAACAAGTTTTTGTATAGCAGTCCACTTTAAAGTGTGCTTACAGGCATGAAGAGATTATAAACACCCTTCAAATGATAAAAGGGACATCCTACAGTCTTGTGGACATGAAGGACATGCACAAGCGAAGAGCAGTAAAACCGCAGATCCACATGAAGCATACACTTTTAAAAAAAGGTGCTTCAAAATGTTCTTCAATGCCATAGAAGAACCATTTTTGGTACCAGAAAGAACCATTCCGTTAAAGGTTCTTTAAAGAACCATCTCTTTCTTATATTTTATAATCTGAAGAACCTTTTTTCACCACAAAGAACCTTTCGTGAAACGGAAAGGTTCTTCAGATTATAAAATGTAAGAAAGAGATGGTTCTTTAAAGAACATTTAACGGAATGGTTCTTTGTGGTACCAAAAATGGGTCTTCTATGGGATCGCTGTGAAGAACCTTTTAAGCACCTTTATTTTATGGGACCGAGTCAAACAGACAGGCTTTTAGTCGTTCTTCCAGATTTACAAGGTGCTTCTTAAACAGGGCTCGTGGTGCAGCACCACCGCATCTAGTTCAGAAATGCATTAGGGAAAAGGAAAGCCTGTGAAGTTCATTCGTATGTTCTCCATTCATCACTTTTTGAAGGTTTCCACAGAGAATTCTACATCCATCGTGTCACAGCTGAAAGAAATGTGCAAGTAGAATAGCCTTTAAACATGAAGACCACTGGTTCATAGTCCACTTGTGCAACTGTAAACATCCAGAATGAGTTGGACGTTGCAGGTTAGAGAGCTCCTATCCTGTGATGTGGCACTTGTAAGGTCTGGAGGTTAGGGCAGGTGAAGTACGGGGCGGGCAAGAAACATGACGCTACTCCGTTTGATGCAAACGGGAGCGTCGGTCCGTAAAAAACCTCCTCTTTCCCTTTGGTGCTTACGTCTAGCACCTGCCAAACAGACAAATAACAGCATTTCAATGCATGCGAGACTAATTGCGATTTTTTTTTTCACATAAATATCATTTTTGATAAGGTTGATAACAATATTTCGTATTAAGTACGGTCATGTCAAAGATTGAAATTGTAGTGTTTGTTATCGCATCATAAGATTACGACTTTGGCCTGGTTTTCCCATGCAGGGTCACAATTTTCTGACATGTTGTTTCTGCATATGAACTGTACACCTTTCAAGCCAACCCACCTGAATGCAAGCGAGCGGTTCATTTGTCCAGATAGAATATCCACCAACCACATAGATTCTGTCATCGTGGACCGACACTCCTGCTTCATTTTGGCCTGCGAGGGAAATAGAGAGAAAGCTTTAGTTTAAAATGTTGGTCATGGAACTACAGTATGCATTCACTATACAGAATGTCTATTCGGGTATCTGACGAGAAGGCTTCAGAGTGATCATATCTATTATGCAAAGTGTATGTGTTGTGACCTGTGTGGAGACTAAAGGTGCAGCGTGTCCACTGGTCCATGTCAATGTCGTACGAGTCGATGTGTCTAACCAAGATTCGGTCATTGTTGTAGTCTAGATCATTACCGCCCAGCACATACAGATGCCTTCTTACTGCTGCCATCACATGATAAACCCTCCGCTGCAACATTGGACTGCGGGCTAGCCACTGATTCTGAGAGAGAATGACAACAAGCAAACAAGACTTAATTAGTATGAAAGCGCATTGATAATTAAATTACATGATAATATAAATAACATAGTTATATACATTATATAAATTCAGTTAAAATTATAATTTCGACTAGGGTTGTCACAAAGTCAGATTTTTTATTCAACGAATCATGCTCAAAAAACAAGTGTTGGGGGGAGGAATGATAGTTTGTAGCTTCTAAATAACTACTTTAAATGATCATATTATCATAAAATTAACACAATATCAATAATCGGGATTGTTGATATCACGGATTATTGACACAACCGGTATATTGTTACAACCCTAGTTGTATTTTCATTTTAAAATGAAAAGAATTTAATAATTATTAAGTTTAAACTATCATTTCGCTGTTGTCCTTCTGAAACTCTCCATATTTCGGGATTTTTATTTTTGTCGCCATAAATCATTATTATTAGTCTCCATTTGTTTGTCAATGCGTTTTGCAAATATTTAACCAATTAAAAGTGTTAAATCTTTTGAAAAGTAAAATATTTTTTCCATTTCCAGGAAAACTGTGAATTTGGACACAAGATTTCAGAAGGAAAGCAACGATTTAAACATATAAAATGTACATGATACACACCTAATAATTCTCTTTGTATACTCGGACAAACTAAAATACTATGTTTTGTCCTCAAAGCCAACATTTAACATTTGTAGCGCTTGCATATTGCAGTGAATCTGGGTGCGTGCATTTATTTGTGAGAGGTCTGTGTGTATGCACAGAGACTGCATGACTAGTGGTGTGTGAGAGTGTGAACAAGCATGCGTGTGTGTGTGTTTGAGACCATCTGTTGAGGGTAGTGTGGGTGGGGGGTTGGTGTTCCTGGCAGGTGAATGCAAAGCCACTTTGAATACCAATGAGCCTCTGCCTCCTGTTCCTTCCTGCCTTCAATCTCTTCCCTCTTCTTTCTCTTTGAAATGCACAGTGGTTTGCAGTGACCGCAGAACTTCTGCAACACTTCATTCTTAAAGGGATAGTTCACCCAAAAATGAAAATGCTGTCATCATTTATTCACCCTCAGACCTGTTTGACTTTTTATTCAGTAGTACAGATGTTCAACATTCCCTGAAACGGCAAAAATGCACCATAAAAAGACCCTCGTAAACCCCTTTTTTAAACTCAAAAGTTATATTGCATATAAAGGCATAGTTCACCCAAAAATGAAGAATCTGTTATTATTTACACACTCTCTCGTCATTTCAAAACTGTATGACTTACTTTCAGATATTTTGAGGAATGTTGGCCACTTCCATTGTTTGGACACAAAACCAATGCAGTCAATGGGTACCGCCATTGTTTGGTTACCAACATTCTTCAAAATATCTTCTTTTGTGTTCTGCAGAAGAAAGAAAGTCATAGAAAGAAAGTCACCCAAATGACGAGTGGGTGAGTAAATGATGAAAGAATTTTCATTTTGGTGAGAACTTTCCCTTTAAATACGAAGTATTTCTCATGTTGTAGGTTGCAGATTATGCTATAAATGATCCCATTGGTGTTCCATGGAGGAAAAAAGTCATACATGTGTATTGTGAATCTCTAGATGAGCTGATCACCAATATAACTCCATTAGTCACACACCAAAACACAAATACAATATGTTATGCCACAGATAAATAAATCTGGTTAGTTACCTGTTCTGGGTCATAGACCATCAGTCGATTTTGGTACTGCGCTGTGTTTGTGACACCACCTGCAGAAGAAAGAACCATGATCTTGTGTTTCACAGAACACAGCTTTGACTCTTGGGCCCATTTGGAGACGCTATCGTGTAATTTGTGTTTAATTGCATGAATGTATAGGTACCTGAGACCCAAAGCAGTCCATCCGCCACACAACCCGCATGGCAAGACAACGATCGGTCAAACGGTTGCACATACGTCCACTTGTTCCTCTTTGGGCAGTAGCGTTCCACGCTGGGCAGAACCTGTCTCAATTCATTCCTGCCCCCGACGGCATATAGATACTGTCCGAGAGCACCCAGCACAAAATGCTCCCTGCACGCCTTCATCGGCGCGATATCAGTCCACCGATTCACCCTCGGATCGTACCGACACGCCGTCCTCACCGCACACGTCCTCCCGGTGGCGTGTTCCACCTCCCCGCCGGCCACGAACAGGAAGTTCCCCATGACGGCCACACAGTGGTGACTTCGCCCGGCAGGCATGGCTGCCAGCTCGCTCCAGTTCGAACCCCCGGCGACGCGCATGTGCTCCTGCGTGGCAGGGTTGAAGAACCTCAGCTCCCGTACGCGGCTGACCTCTCGCTTCCGCCCGCCGACGATATACAGCGTCAGAGACCGGAACCGAGGGATGGTGCGGGGCGTCTGGCAAAGGGGCTGCGTGAATACGGACCGGTGGTAATCCAAGGCTTCCTCCACCAGGGCGGCGACGGTGCTGGAGTTGAGGAGGGGGTGACTGTCGGCCACGCGGTGCAGGGCGGAGACCTCCATCAGCCCGTAGCGCACGTGTTGCAGCAGTTCCTCCATGTATTGGTATTTACAGTCATGCTCCAGCCAACGCACCAGCAACTACAGCGGGGCAGAGTGGCTCATCAGTATTCAGCAGTGATTCAGGTTCAGAAGATCACACTGCTCATATTACCGGCTGACGCACACACTATCCACACAATAACGTCCGTCTATGTGGGAGCGATGCTTTGTATCATTGCATGCTAATGCTTAAGATATTGTGTCTCTATACAGTGATGAGAAGGCAGCTGCAGATGAGATAGGGGTGAGCACACACACACACATCATGGCGTGTGTGTGTGTGTGTGTGTGTGTGTATGAAGCGTATACACTAACACACTATTCCAGCACAGCCAGGGGAGTTAGACAAAGGGGAGTTAATTGAACTTGAGAGCAATCTAGACTGTTTAGCTGCAGAGGCATGCGAATATGGCGGAGATGGATGGAGATAAGCGATGCCACTTTCATTGAAACAAAGTGGCTTTTAACACAATCAGCCCTGAGACACAGAACTTATTATAGCATCCCAAGACCACGGGCCGCAACCCCTAGATGTTCCACCGCTTTCTTTTACACTGAAATGGCAAACATAAATGCTAGCAATACACATTTGGAGGATTTCATCATTAAAACGTTTTAACGGTAAGATGTAAATGGTTAAATATAATTGCGCGCACTCCAAGCATAGTTAAGACATTTTTAACAAAGCTAATCACAGCGAAGGGACGTTTCAGAGTTACGTGGAGGTAAAGGTTTTGATAATGGGATCTAGCAAATACATGGGATAGAAAATAAGTAGCTCCGCCCCGAAACTGTTAGAATTGGTTGCTTTAATTAATAAATTTTTTAGTCAAATTAATTGGCATTTGAAGACAACTATAGCATTAAAGGGATAGTTCACACTAGGGAAGACCCCGAGTAGTCGTCGATTCAATGCTTTGATAGGAGGAGCCTGATTCGACTACCAATCTCACAGTCGAATCCTCGCAGAGGAGTTATGCAATGGGGATCGCACGCACTGCGTGTAATGTAAATGTATTTATGATGTAAAGAAATAGTTTTTTTATAGGGTTGGGAACCAAAACTCCTGGCGCACATGAGCGAGGTCTGGCTATGACCCTGCGCAGGATCGTGTCTCTCTGTGTCTTCTGTGCTGTCAGACCGGATTAGAGAGGCAGCACGCTCCGCGAGCACCTGCAGATGACCCGCAAAATAAATGTGTACACTGTTTCCAAACTTACTTAAAGGTACAGTTTGTAAAAATCGCCCCTAGAGGGCGCACACTCAAAACAACTACAATCGCGTAGTTTGATGATGCTGTGTAGAAGCGTGGAATGATGGGATCTGTTGTCTTCAACTCCCCCTCTGATGGTACAGCTAATACATCAATCACACGGGAACGAAAAATCATGTAAGCGGAAGAGGTAAAGTTATAAAGTTTTATAAATGTTGCGTTTGATGAAATAATTTCATTATAATGAATTAGACCTGAGTAATTAAAACAAAAAAGTTAGTCATATATGTTACAGTAATTGTCCGATTCGAAGGTGTGATAACACTGCGCAGTTTTAAGTGTTCAAATCAATCGTGGTAAATGTTATTTTGAACGTACCCACGTCATTTGGAATAGTGCTTGACAGACCGACGGTACAAACTATGTAGCGGTTGCTACGTCAGTAAAGGCGTTAACAAAGAGTAACGTGGATATGACGCCATTCAAGCATTTGAGATATTGTAAGTACTCAGCTGAAAAATAAATATAACATTGGCCTAGGCAAAATTCTTACAAAGTCTACCTTTAATGTTTGGGCATGTAAATATGAATTACACTTATTCAAATATTAATAAAGTAATACAACCAAATATATATATATCGCAAGCACGCCAGAGACTTTCGGGAACAGTGTCATTCTCTGCACTGAAAGGAAAGGGGTTGAGAAAGAGTGTGCAGGAAAAAAGGTGAAAGGGACTTTTTGACTGTTGAAATGGTAAGATGCTTCATCGCATTCCTCCTTTACATGCGGTAAATAAAGTTATATTATTGGAAATTAACGTGCTGTATTCCCGTTTGTAAAAAAATATTCATTATTATCGATTAGTTTTGAAAATAGTTTTTAGCCGAGATCATGTCTAGTAAGTGGCACAGCATTGTTATACAATGTTTAAGGAAAATGTCAATTAATTAACTTTCTGCCTAAACACATTTATTTTATATATTGTGAGTTGAATCTGGCTTTTTTATAAAGGTATATTCTGTTCTAAACAAATTCTGTAATTTAATGTTTTATTGTTTTTTGGTGCATCAATGTTGTGCTGCACTTTGCTCTGTACCCTTGTTAACCACTTGGTGTCATCCCCATATGCAAGCACACACACACACACGTGCGATTTCACCATTAGTCGACTATGGGCAAGACGTGACAAATCTGATTTGACTATGTAAATCCTTAGTTGAGGACACTCCTAGTTCACACAGAATAAACATTTTTAGTTATAATTTATTCACCCTAATTTCATCCAGTGGCTGTACATGACTTTTTCTTCTGTGGAATACAAAAGAAGATATTTTGAGAAATCTCTCAGTGGTTCTATAACCATACAATGGAAATCAATGGGGTCCCAAATTTTTTAATCGCCAACATTTTTCAGAATATCATAATTTGTGATCTTTAGAAGACAGATACAGATTTGGAAATTATATAAGGGGGAATAAATGATGAAATAATACATTTTTTGGGGGTGAACTATGCATTTAAGTAAAAGTAAAAACGACACTGTAAATAATTACAATCAGCAGCTTTAAAAGCATATTAAACGGGTTCGGCAAAACTCTCCTCCATCACATTATGCCGTGAATACTCTGTAACGCTCTACTGGGGCTCTGTCTTTTTTCTTTTCTCCGAATTTCAGCTTTTTTCACCCTCCTCCTTTTCACAGTCAGGAGAAGAAAAGAAAGAGAATGAGCGAGAGCAGGAAAACAGAGAACAAGAGTGACGGAGAAAGAGAGAGACAGAGAGAAAGGAGTGAGGTGTGAGCGAGGCAGCGTCTGTTGACTGTGAAGGTCACACTGGATCAGAGAACTTCCTCAGGGTAGAGAATAAATGAACTCCCCCACCCACACCCGCATGGAGAGAGACGGGCGGAGTGGGTGCGAGAGGAGAGAAAAAAAGCACAAAAAAAAACAAAAAGGAAGAAAATGTGATTTCCAGAGCGTGAGATTTAGACAACTATTCGTGACGATGATTGACAGGCAAACTATATCGAGGCTAGCACTGGCAGGCGCACGTTCGGACCGGCGGACGGCGGCACCGGCCCCCGTGCCCATCACGCGTCCGTCTGATGCCCAAATTAACCTTCTCTGCAAACTGAAGGAGGCCCAAAGCAGCCTAATCAGGGCCTGATTATGGCAGCAGCGACTGGTTAAAGGGTCAGAGTAATTGTGCCATCAGAGGCCTGATTGTTTTCAATCAGAAGGGCGGCCGGAGTGACAGCTGGGGGATTGAGGCGCTGATGGAGCCGCGGTGGGCCTAATCAGAGAGAGGCTGAGTGGGGGCAGGGGTGCGGGGGGACGCCTGATTGGTGCAAATAAGTAGTCGCACCACGCTCCCCCCTCCATCCGCGTGAACGTATACACACATGCACGTACGCTCTTACACCATAAATTAAATGGGCGGAGTTAGCCATTTTTGTGAATATTACCTTTTAAAATCGCGTTTGGCAGAGAATACAGCGGGGTCCGAACTTCTGAGACCATTATTAGAAATGTGTTATTCTCCAATGTAATACAAACTTTTTTTTAGTTGTTAATCCTTTTTTACATAAAAGTTTAAATAAAAAAATGGCATCACAGCATGCACTGGACCCCAGAAGTATTACACTCGAAAGCATTGCTTCAATGCCAGCAATAAAATGTTTGTACCAAACAGTTATATATGACACGGCTAAAACGAATATTATTATTTGTTTTAGATGTAATGCAACGTGTCTACACGATTTAAGGTTAAAAAACGCTGTATTTTTCACATACCGTACTTGTTTGTATCTCCTCTTTGCCCCGCCTCTCTGAAACGTGCAGATTTTTAACAAAGCTTATCGCTCTGAAAAGCAAGATGTGCTATGATTGGCCAGTTAACCACTGCGAAGTGAGTGGTCGAATACTGCAAGAGTGTGACGGAAATGTAATGCTTGCATCGGATTAGTAACCTCGAAACAGTTTCACAACATTTGAAATTATAGCTACTGATGCAGTTTAAACAGTTAAATGTGTAAATTTGCATCCCACACACCTGCCATATCTCCTCCTCGCTGAGAGAGGTGAGGCGGTCGCTTTTTAGCACCTCCCTGAGGAGCCGATAAGGTAAAAGCAGCACATCCTCTTGTCTGCTCTGCTGCAGCTCAGAGAGGTGATCCACCAGAAAGCCCACCACGGCTTCCTCCAGGGCCGGCAAATGGAAAAGGTCTGCCAGTCTGTACAGGTCCAGATAGTTAAAACTGTTCAGCTCCTGCAGGCACAGAGTGAACATCAAAGGTGCTGTTATGTTCATGCTTGTGTTTATGAACATGTGCATTGCAGACAAAAACACATATAACACCATAAACGCCATCTGTATAGAGTCAAATGATATAGTATATACACACATGGTAACAACTCTATTAATCTTGTCACCAAAATATTCAAAAATGTAAAAACTGTGAATCTAGGAATAACAGGTTGTAAGAGAAAAAAAGAAAGGGGAAAAATTAAGGCTTCAAAGATACTACAGGATGAAGAAAGACAGCTTCACACTGCCATCTGCTGGCGAAAAGAATAACCAATACAAACGAAAGCCAAGGACCACAAGCACGGCTTTGTCTATAAAATGTGATTTTCCAGAAAGTTAAGTGACTTTCAATGTGGCACTGCTATGAATCCAGCAGTAAAATGGATCTTAAAAATAGTCCAAACTTGATTCCCTTTGGGATGAATTGTGAGGCAGGGCCTATCATCTAACATTAGCGCCTGACCTCACTGATGCTCGTGTCATAAGAGAGCAAGTGGAAAGCCCTTTGCAAATCTAGAAGCTGTCACAACAACACATGAAAAGAACGACTGAAAATAAAAAATAAGCGTACTAAAATCATTAAAGTGGTCAAGACAGCAATAAAACAATACCTGAATGAGATAGTGTGAGCAGAGGCTAAGCAGCTCCAGCAGCTGAAGGTGGCTTCCTGCGGACAGGACGTCCTGTATCCCTCCTGGCTCCAGCATGATCTACAAATCAGAGTATCTGAGTAAGACTAGCCTAAGAAAGTACAACCTTGCGTTTCATTATCTCGTGGTCTTATTTGATTGGTTTAAATCAGTGGTTCGCAACTGACGGGCCAGCGAATCATACAATTATGTATGATTCAAAATGTTGATACTGGATGGGTCCCCCCTTGATTTCCAGTGTAAAATTGAAATTCATTTCAAAAGTAAGGTTCGGCAGGAGACTAAACCTTCAGTCCTGTCAATCATAATTAAGAGTGTATATATGCAGCAGTCTCCGTGCCGCCCCGGCGCTAGCTCTTCGGCATCCCTCCTCCTCCCCATCTCCTCCAACTTTGTTCTTATTTTTCCTCTGTGCTGTTCTATTACGGGGGGTTAAGCTTGAGCCGAACCTCGGCCCACATCAAGGACAGCAAGCCAAGTTTTTTTAAGATTATCTGAATGGGCATGCGAACTCGTGAAGTAACATCAGTTGAGGATCACCGAAAATGAACCATAATCCAAGAGAACAGCCTTACACAAGGTCCTAACTTAAAAAGATGTTGCCTAACAAAACCGTCACACAAACAGTGTTATAAAAGATCGAAAAAACATTGAACTCTAAGCAGTGCTGTATGTTTTACTAATGCATGATGACACAAAAAACAAATGAAAATAAACACTACATTTTTTTTAACCACAACTGGTTTTGTGGGTCTCTCTATGAGGATGTCTAAACATCCAGATTAAAAGCATCAGATCAATGCTGGCCTAGATAGATCTGTTTCATTGCTCTCCAGAGTAAAATATGATTATTCACAAACATTTGTATTTGTCTAGTCTTGTCAGGTGGATTGTTTAGAAATAATGAAATACTGTTTTAGCTTGAAGCAGATCTGATCTGTATGTTCTGGGTTTCTGTGTGGGCTACTTTACCTGGCCCGTGTAGGCGAAATCTAGTGCATGCTTCAGTCCCACACTAGTCACGCCTTGTAGAGTTACCTCATCTGCCTCACTCTCCACCATGCAAAGACTGAACATAGCCTGAAGACAAACACACAAACTCCCATCAGCACACTTAAATACAAAACTACATTGTTGAAGTATTTTGAAGCATTTGATAATTTCATACAAGCAACTTTAATTCTAGTCTTCAGACCTTTATCTACGGTTAAAAGCCTTGAGCTTTTCGTAACTTAAACTGCCCACGTAAAAATAACACACTGGACCTTTAAATGCGAAAACGTTACATGACCCATTCAACAAATTGTTTATTCAATATAATTAACATACAACAAAATTCAACAAATTACAATTATTATACAATAAAATATGCATGTGAATTAATATTAATATAAAGAGTTTAAAATGTAAATAATTATATTGCTATCCACTAGCCAGACCGATAAACAAACACAGATATTTTTGTTTTGTTGTGTCAGCCATTTTAAAGCTACTTTACATCTGGTCGGTCCCATCCTCAACCAGACACGCTTACTTATTATTGGCTGCCTTGGAAGTGTCCCAAAACATCCCAAAAGCACCCCAAAATAATAAAAAAACTGTCATAGAACAGTGCTTCTGTAGACACAACACCCCTACAAACGTAGCTTATTATAGTAACATTTATGACACGTTCTATGCTTCCTAGGATACAACTTTTGCCTCTCTGAAAAGTCTCAAGAAGACATATCCTGACACAATCTACATGAGTGTCTAAGAGCATCAATTAGTACATACTGTACTTCCACACAAACACACAACATAAAGAGACAAAGTGACCATCTCTGTCCTGCCGTGTTCTCTAGCAGCAGTACACTAATCAAAGACATTGATCACTGTCAGAGAGCGGCCGTATGAGATGCTCATTGATCAGAGCCTGAGGAGAAGAGGAAGCTGGAGGACATTAGATCATCTACCGAACACTAGTGATCGAATCTATCCTATACTAATCGATGTCTCCATCCATCCAGCCATTGAATCCAGTGGCATATATCTATGATCCATTGAGTCTTAAGAATCAATAGAAACACAATCCAGATCTTAGCATCTGAAGCTTCTGTGCGCTGAAAATAGACGGCAAGTGTTTAGCACCTTTTATCTGCCATTGCATGTCACCTCACCTTCAGAAACGCTCCCAACGGTACGACACATTTGAAGTGGCTGCTGCAAGTCTACTGTTTCTATATTAAGAGCGACACGTTTTTAATGGGCTGACCTCAGATCAGATTCAAACTTTGAAAAGGACTCAGAGTCTCATTATAGCTGTTGGTGTGTTGATGCCTACTTGAGGAACTCCATACTGGGTCACCACTGACCACAAGCAAGACTTTTGTGGGTTTAATGAGCATTTCTGAGTCACATGCCTGGCTGCAGGACTTCTGACCTTGGAAAAGCAAGGCTGGCTGGACTGAAAGCTGTTCTGGGCACTAATTCAATTATTACACAGCTAAACAAAAGTGCTTTCTGGGCCATGGTAATCCATGCAGGTAATATAATTGCCTCAGAAAATGCATATTATTTTTGCAATAGTTTTATTGGTATGAAACTATTTCACAACTACTCCCTAGCATGTGACTAACTATGTAAATTTGTTCATTTCAAGACTTTGTATTGTTAAAATTTGGGTAGCATATGTGACCCTGGACACCAAAACCAGTCTTATGGGTCAACTTTTCGAAATTGAGATTTTTACATAATCTGAAGCTGAATAAATAAACGTTCTGTTGATGTATGAGTTGTTAGAATAGGACAATATCTCGTTGAGATACAACGGTTTAAAACTCAGGAATCTGAGAGTGCAGAAAATCTACATTTTGAGAAAATGGCCTTTGAAGTTGTTAATCAAAGGCACTGTGGCAGGTCATCCACTCACAAAAAGTTTTTATATATTTACGGTAGGAAATGTATAAAATATCTTCATGGAACATGATCTTTACTTAATATCCTAATAATCTTTGGCATAAAATAAAAATCGATCATTTCGAACCCATACAATTTATTTTTGTGTTTTACTAAAAATGTTCCTGTGCCACTTAAGACTGGTTTGTGATCCAGGGACACATATGTAAATCAACAATTTATAACAGAAAACGCATTATCAAGCACACGGGGAGCTGTGAAAAGTCCACCAGGTGGTGCATGTTACTTTGTTTACATATACTACAGACACTGTAACATTATAAAGCAGATTAAAAATGACCAAAGTTATGATGAGTATGATTTATTTCAATTCATTCTAAATCAGTGCAAAAATAATCTGATTTGAGAATTGACATGAACTCATAAATGCAATGAGAGTGTTTCTTGTACTGTTTCCATTCTTCCGTTAAACCTTTCAAATCTTACCCGGTCATATGAGGGACTACATGATTACAAAACACAGCGATTCCCTGCCAACACTTAATGTTTGTGACCGATTTCTGTTTACAATACACAGAGCTTTGCTATGCAAGCTATTCTGGTGATGTTAGACTGTCAGCCAATGGCAGAGGCAGCTGAGATTACACAGTTCACATTCATTCATTAGTGGCAATGAGGTGGTAAAGCTAATGAATGCAATATCCTGTCATTTCTCAGAGAGGTCTTGGATGAATATGCTATAGAATAAAACAGGCGCCGCTTGGAAAACTGGTGTGTATTCATTTAATCTGTTTTATTCCCACCCTAGACATTAAAGACATACACATATGCATACTCACACAAATGCAAAGAAATTTCTGTTTTAATCTACTTAACGGTTCAAAATCATATAAATCACATAAATCTTGCAGGTGTTCTTGGTCAGATGCTTGCTGCCGTACAGAGCCAACGGCTTTAAGACAAGACTATACCGACTTAAGCTTTGGATCAGGCAATGTTTTACATAAGATATGACTAGCCTGAGCCAGCTGTTTGATAAAAGAGTGAGAAGTTGACATCAACAGAAAGCTTCCACTGAAATAAAACAAATGGATAAAATCCTATCATTCAGCCCACCACAGGTGCAGTGCTTCCCAGACGACAGATAAATATATGTGTCCTATTTAATTCTCTTTGGATTGTGCACATAATCCTTCCCCCTGTTGCAGCACTAGACACTAGACACATCTTCTGAACAAGACATAATCTCAAATCTCAGAGATACGGTTTCCAGTCCACCGTCAACTTTTCATTTCCTGACTGCCGTCATGTGTCCCGTGGTGACTGTACCAGTTTCCAGATACATGTCACTCATAATATTATTATCTTTTCATCATCATGCTGTTCCAAACCCATATGGCTATCTTTAAGACTGAATGTGGTCAACGGCAAAAATTACATAACACCATCAAAAATTGTTCACATGACTCTCAAAAGGCAAAGGAGAATGAGGTGACTGTAAACACATGGAAGAACAAATGCAGTCTGAATATCAAACGTGATGTAGTGTATGCTGGCATGTCACACTTTAATGCATGCATGTGCATGTAAATGAGATTTTACAGGTATAGCAGACAGAAAGCTTTTTAGTGCATAGTTATTTCAATTTGTGCACAAAAAATTGTAGTCTGTTTCACTCATACTCCGTCTGTAGTGCGTATGAGGTGCCTACTTTTTTACATGGCCATGTTAACGGATTAGATCATTCACACAGCACGCAGATGCTGTGCGGTCCGTCCTTTGCAAATGCGATGTGGTGCATTGGTGCAGCGATTGTTTATGCATCGAGACTGATTAAAAAAGATTGCACACCTATCATGCTCAAAAGCAACACGAATGGACATAAAAATGCAGTAATTTCACCATCAATGCATATAAATTACGTTTCCTATCATTTATTTATTTATGTTATTTGTTTAGTTAAAGCAATTAAAGCAAAACACTTCTCAGGAGTTGTACAAATAATTAATCCAATTAAAAATTTTGTCCTGAAAATATTCTACAGTGTTAATATTGCATGGGGAAGGTGCTTTTATGCAAATAGTGACGATCATGTGACAAAATGTGTGAAAGCACAATGGCGCATGACGGTTACATACTGCATACGTGTTGCTCTACGCACCGCATACGCAGACGGAGTATGTGTGAATCAGCCGTTAGATGACATCAGACGACTTGGAATACGGCATGAATATGAACAACTTTTACGGTGCTTGGTTTTGACCATTCTTTACCACATCTTAGAAAACAGTTACTTGAGTGTTTTTTAAGAACCTAGTGGCTTGTGTAAAATGCACGGAAAAGCTAAACAATAAGCAGTCCACTCTGTAAAATCTTACCCGGAAATAATCGCTGCATGCTGCCAAAACCGCCTTGTGAGCGTGGAACTTCTGTTCGCCAGCAACAAGGGTGACATCACAGAGAAGTCCGTCCTTGCGCTGCTGATTAAGGGCAGAGAGGACAGAGTCCTGGTGGGATTTGGATTGACACAGCCTCTGTCCTGTCAGCATATCCTGAGAGCTGAGACACAAGAACAACACTCAAAGACGAGCTCATGCTTGGATATGTGATCATCATCATCATGCATGCTCGCGGCTAGATAGAATAAATGTGTGTGTGTGTTTGTGTCTTTCTGCCTGTTGTCCACTAAGTCTATCGATACATCTATTTAAAAGTGAGATGTCATTGATTCTCTTTGCTCCCTTGGCCCTGTATAGCTATTTTCAGCACAACAGGTTCACATTTAGCTCTCCATCTCTGTCTGTAGAAAAACAGAAAGTCAGCAGTAGAGCTTGCTGGGAGAAAAAAGTCTCCGCCTCCAGAGTAAAAACAGTTTGACTAACGCTTACCATGTCACATCAAAACCCAATTCTAAACTCGCTAGCTTCCTCTCAAGGTAGCCTGAGGTGTGAAGATTGTACCTGGGAGGAGGCTCAGAGGGCATGCTCCTGTAGGAGAGAGGAGAAGGTGTTTTCTGTTGACGCTACAAAACACCAGACCGGTCCGACTGAGCATGTGCAACACTCTACAGTGGGAGAACAGGAAGAGCAAAGAGTGAATAAGGACACTGCTTAAACATATGAGCATCTCTATACAGAAACTGAGATGAAAAGCATCCCGGCGTTTCAAGCGAGACATTATTTTTGTTAATTCCTGTATTGCATTACTGACAGTACAATTAGAATTATCAATAAGAACATTCTGTGTACATGATACATCACCTTAATGGGAATAATAATGCGTTTCGCTTAATCTCCCAAAGGGTCCTTAAACTTAATTCCCTAAATTATCGCTTCATAAATACAGGATATACCTTTTGGAAAAATGTTACTTCTTAATTCTTATCTTCAGGACATGAAACGGCACATTATCTCTCAAAGCTGCACATTATGAGAGATTTGCACGTATTGATACGCAGTTAAAGCAACAAAAAAACACGACTCACCCTATTGACGAACAGTCTGTTTGGATCCAAAATAGTTCCCTCTGATCCAAAATCACTCCTCTCAGAGCATCGTGTGATGGTCAAGTGCTTTTGGTAGAGGGCAGAATGCAGGCAGACTGATGCAGCGCTCTATCCACCCTAATGGGTCATCATGTCTGAGCCATAACAGGACCGATTACAAAATGACCTTCAGTCAGCCGTCTGTGGTCCAGTACACATGGAGGAGAAAAGGGAAACATAACTTATCTCAATGGTGTAGTAGTATAAAGATGTCATTCTTCACTATAGCTTTGTAGGATACCACTCTAAGTTATCGGTCTCCTCCATCATCTTTAACCAGCCATTGACCTACTTAAACACAGAATGATGAACGGTACCTTCATATTAAATGTATTACTTTATTTAACTGCATGTTGCTTGTTTTAAGTATATCTTCTCTTCATATTTTAACATTGAATCTTATTCCGGTCCATAAATATGTTTAAATGATCGGCCGCGGGTATCATTTGGGCCGAATCACTTTTAAATCTCAGATGTCAAAGGTCTCCTAGCAACAGGGCAGAACCACGAACATTAGGCTACGATGAATGTAATCCTCAATGAAGACCCGCTCAACTGCATCCCCGTGACGTTCGTATATAAACTCTTACAATGTATTCCTTCAGCATCCACGAAACGTTCGTCAAGTAATCTCAATATCCAAACCCTCACAACCCCAAAACAGCGCGCGCCCTACCTCGCCAACAGCGTCCTCTTCTCTCACCCGATCCGAATAAATCCGACGTCGAGTCACTTATCTGACTGACCCAAGCGAAACAACTGGAGGTCGGGAGAAACGCGGTCCGGAGAGTCGGGGTAACTCGCTTTACTGTACGGTCCCTGATACAGCTGAGCTACGGTACCGTTAGACGCTAGAGTCTTACCCAAATCCCGCCCACTGCGGTCACATGCGCAGGATCATGTGTTGCCGTCGGGCGCCGAATATGAAACGCAAAGCGGCACTAAAAACAGGTTTAAAATGCCTGGAGAGTTCAGGTTCAGCTGATAGCATTGTTTATAATAATAGATTTTGATGATGATTACGACATCTTTATTTCAGACTCAGGTCCATACAATAAAAAAGAAGAACAGTATGCAGCATACCAACAAACAACAAGAAGATGATTAACATCTAATGTCTATATAAGCACTTGCAAAGTGTAGAGGTGAACCTAACAGTGCTCTTCTCTAAGATCACAATAATTTCCTTTTTAGAGTCCTCAAGTCGCTTTATAGATGTATACAAAACATTTCAGATAACAGCGTTTAACACGGGCGTCTGATTCTGAACAAAAAGCTGGCTAGCCTGGCACTTGTCCACCGAGGGACTTTTAATAATGCATCATTATATGCAACCTGCAACTTGTAAAATGTTGCTTTAACTGCACCAACTCAATACAGTGGAGTGCAACTCTATTTTGACATCATCAGTGCACATGCTAAATTTACGAATAAGCACGTAAGCTTGTGCATATAATTTACAATATCTCTGAATGTCATCATCATCACAAAGGTCACCGCTAATGACATGACCAAGATATTTGACCTTATACACCACAGATATCTCCTGACCATGCAGCCAAATAAAAAGAGGGAAGCACGGCCTCACGGTCCTCCTAGGTCATCTGTCATCTGCATACAGTAGATGGTTCAAAAGTCTTTCTCACATACTCCATCAGTTTTTACGTTTTTGAGTAAGATCGTCCATATAAAGGTTAAAGAGCATGGGTGACAATATTCCACCCTGTCTAACCCCATCTGTCTAACCTAAAAGGCTCCGATGTTGTCGAGCCCCATCTAACCTGCATCGATTGGTGTGTATAGAAAAATGCAGAACCACGGACTAGGTATGGCGGAACCCCTCGCTGCTTTAATTTTACAAATAGCTTTCCATGATTAATGCGATCAAAGGCTTTGGAGGCATCTAAGAAGCACAGACACATACTGGAGCTCTGCCTTCTTTACTTACTCACCGACCCCTTTCAGTGCATAGATACACATATCGGTCCCATGCTTACTTTTAAAACCAAACTGCTCATCATTGGTGAAAACATATTGCTGAAATCGGACCAGTAATATTATCTCTAATACCTTAGACATCACGCTGTCCTAGAGTTTTCTATGCTAGATATTTTCCCTGTTTTGTCTTTAATTTCAGATACCAGCAATACATTCCCAATAATGAAATCGTCACTTTTAACAAAGTTGAATGGGTCACTGTAATGCCTTATCCAAAGATCTGCAATATTTCAGATCCTGGTGACCCCTTCAACACGAGGAATTTAACTAGCATTCATAACTTCAACTTCTTTCCAGAATCCTTGTATTTAATTTTCTCTTCATTTTGGAGCCAAAAAGTTTCTTCTTAAAGTATGTTCGCTCCTTTTTATGAGGTAAACAGCATATATAAACTGTGTGACAGCTTGTTTCTTTACATTGCATGTATGGCCATTCCTTGGTTTCCCAGCCGCAAACCAGTTTTTAAAGGCTTCTCATTGAATTTTATTTGGTACTTCATAACTATAAACTGTCAGCCGTTCCGTATACGGGACACCTAAATTTGCGTCAATATTGTGCATGTAATTTCTAATTGAATCATGACAAACTATATATCATTGGAAAGGTCTAAGACTCTAGAATGTAGATTTCTTTGGAGTTCTCTTAAATCATTTATGTAGGGAGAGTAATTGATTCTTTTTTATAAAGAGTGTGCATAGATTTTTGTTATCCTTTGCAACCCGTATTTTTTTAATGTATTTTTTAATCAAAGAAAACCATAAACTTTATTTTTTTTACAATAAACCTAACAGCATACCTTTATTATTTATATTTGTGTGTGTGTGTGTGTGATTTCGTTTTTAGCATTAATCAGCTACTTTTATTTTTTCAAATGAGTCTGTTTTCAAAAGAATGCATGAGTTACCTCCATTTTAGTTCCAACATGTATTTTCATGTTTAGGCTCAAAAACGGCTCGGACTGTTAACAGGTTTGAAACAACAGAGTCTTGCCACACACATAAACATCAATTTCAAAGAATGAATGGCAGTCAAGTGGGGTCCAAATGACGAATGCACAATGATTAATAATTTTGGTGCAGCAACCAAACTTATTAATATTTTAATATTTATAGTATTTGTTTAAATAATAACATATTACTTTGTAATACAGTAGATTGTGAGTTCTCACTGCATGCTTTGTGATTCACATATAGCCTATACACCTCATGTCATGTGTTTCAGACACGCCCCCTTTACTATTTATTAATTAATGTAATTTGTGCAATACGTGCAGACTTTTACCATTTAAGAAAGTTCATGTAAAGATGTTAATAATAAGTGAAATTGCTGTTGCAGGAAGGACATTTGAATCTACCTTCATTGTACAACCTTAGGGTATTCTTTTCTCGTGCCCTCAGTGAATGTAATACTGAAAAAATACGGAACTGAACACTTAACACGGTTTCTTGTTAAAGAGGAGCTCGTCAGCTTTCAGACATGGATAAATTTAAAATTTTGCTCACCTTCGCGCAGAAACAACAAACCAACTTAGGTTTTGGCTTGATCGCTCTTTTAACTGCGGGTAGCGAGCACATCTTCTCGGTTTTCGCTTTTAAGTGTCCTTGCAATGACTGGAGTTTCGTTTATGGCAACGTCTGCCTCCTCGTGCCCGCACTCGCGCTGCTCATCCTAGGTTACATGATGAGCAATAAAACGTGGAAATTATTCACAGGACTGTGCCTTAGGAGGTCTAAACTGTGTCGTTTTAGATACGCGTTTGGTTTTTTGTGTGTTTTTCTGCAAATTACCACGACCGCAATGATCGCACCTCTGAGCTGGATAGCAGTTGCGTTACTCCGAGGGGTTTACTTCGAGTGTTTGATGACTGGTGCCAATATTACACTGTTTAGACGTCCCCTTTGTAATGAAAAGTTACCTCACTGTTGGAAGGAGTTGGAGAAGTTTCCGTGTGATGGGACCTCCATACCACAGAGCGAGAGAACGGCTGTCCTTTCCAATATACGCGCAGAGTCGCAGGTGAGCATTGAACAGATGGATAAACGTGAACAGCAAACTTCAAATATTTGTCAATTGTCACATTGTTTACAATATTCAAACAGGACATTTAAAATATGTACTGATGTCATTCATGTCACGTTTAATAATTCTGGAAAATACTTCTAGGTACTTGGTTGGATGCTGATAGCATCTGTCATGATGTTCACCTTTCTGCTCACATGCCTGGCCAGATGCTATTCTCCAATCAGCTACATGCAGCTGAAGTTTTGGAGGGTGTATTCCCAGAAGGAGAATGATTATTTGGACATCTATACAGCTCAGCATGCCGAAAAGCTTGCCAAAAGAAACTTGACATGTTTCTTTGAGTTAACCAAACCCGTTCCTATGAAGAGTCCTCCCAAAAAAGCCTGGGAGAAGATTTCCTCCTTATACAAGTATAGAAGCATGGATGAATACTACAGCATCCTTCACAAGTATGTGTACAATTGTGATGACCTTGAAAATCCAAAAGCAAGGGCTTCGGTCAGGTCTGAAAATGAGTTCTCAAGTCCTGCAGCTCTTGCATTTCTGGACGATGGCAAATTGGCCCTGTGATCGACTAAAGAGCAAATCTGATTTAGAAGTGGTCCTTTGAATGACAACCTGGCTCCTCTACCGTGTCATTTTGGTCAACAAAACTTTCTTTTTTTCCTTTAAATTATGTAGATTTTTTGTCGATGTACCATTTTGTAGATTTTTATTGATTGATTTTTTTTTTTTTTACAAATAACACAAACTGTTCTCACTTGCTTGGCATGTATTGTAAAAAATGTCTTCAATATCTCCAAGAACAAATACTATTCTTACCAAAAGCACTTTGTCCATTTTTACTGTAACCACAGCAAACAAGCAAGTTTGACTTTTTACCAGTGTGGTTCTAGTAGGCTATTATATTTCAACATACAACAGTTTATGCCTTTCTATTGAATTATGCAACCTTGGAATTATAATAAACTTGCAAAAACCCCACTGCTAAAAGCTCACTTCCTAAAGGCTCACAACTAAATCAATATTTTTCCATTAGACATTAACATGAAAGCTTATCCATGTGGCCGGAGCAAGATGAGCAGAACAGAAAGTGTCTACTCATACATAAAACAAAACACTTCCCGTGTCTAATATTATGTTCCAATGAACATCATTGTTATACATAACACGCAAGTCTTGTGAAGATGTTGAGATAACGCCACCAGCTATGAAATTAACATTCCAATGCCACCAATCTCGAAATTCTAACATTCTAATAATAAAAGGCACATTGTCATTTCAACAGGGAAGACTGGATAACTTTATTTTTTCTCTATTTAAACCACAATCCGACATCAAACATACAATTATATATATAATACATCTATAATTTGTTTAACTGCTGCTGTTTATTAAAAAAAAACTCATGCACGGCTGTAGTCTGTTTTGAATTCCAAAAGAACCAGATGAGCTGGTTTTGCTAACAGCCCTTTGGTAGTAGGAGGAGGTAAATAGGATGAGTAGAGGAGGGGTCTGATGAGTCACGATGAAAGCCAGAGAAAGAAAGGGTGTGGAAAACAAAGTATAAATCAGTGAGGAACTGGGTGTGTTCTTCTGCGTTCAGATTTTTCGTGTGCTAATTTTCTGTTTCGATTTATACCATCTTCTGTTTCCTGTGCATCACTTCTTTGGAGTTATGTCTGTACCAGCCATGGATTCTTTTAAGACTGTCCTGCGGTTCCTCACCAACCAGAAGAGTACTATTGGCTATAGCTTCATGGCCCTTCTGACCATAGGCAGTGAAAGAATTTTCTCCATGGTGTCTTTCCAGTGTCCATGCAACCATGATCAGAATTTTGCCTATGGATAACTTTTCTGCTCAGCCCGGCCATCGTCCTGCTAGCCCTGGGACTCTTTATTAGTACACGTCTTTGGCGGTTGTGTACTGGCTGCTGTCTCAACCCATTCAAACTATGCCCCAGGGGTAATTGTCTAGGTTGCGTGACAGCGCTTACAAAAATACTAAGTACTGCTTGTATTGCCCCTATAATGTGGCTTTGTGTAGCACTGCTCAATGGAACTTTTTATGAGTGTGCTGTCAGTGGCTTGGACGAAAATGTGGTGGTGGACCTTTTCTGCAAAAACAAGACATCTGCATGCCGAGAAGAGCTAGCGCGAGTGCCTTGCGGGAAGACTCGGCTCTCTCAGGATGAGAACAAAGAACTGCTGCTAATGCTACGAGCTCAGTCACAGGTGAGCGCTGTCATATTTTTTACATTTACAGAAATTAAAGTGCATTTATGGAATACATTTAAGCTGCCGGTGTGTCCCCTGGGGCATGAACCCATGATTTTTGCGCTGCTAACAAAATCTTGAGTAACATGTGTACTTGACCCAAACTCATCCAATATCAGTACATAAAAGTGAGAAATAATATATATATATATATATATTTTTTTATATTATTATAAAAGCTTCACCTCATTTTTTCAGATCCTCGGCTGGTCCATAATCATCATCGCGGCAGTAGCGACACTGATCGGGACATGCTACAAGAACTGTCGCTCTCAGGTGAGCTATCTGCAGTTAACTTTCTGGAAGATCTACATGGTGAAAGAGCAGGAAAAACTTGAGACTTTCGCAGAAGAGTACGCCACCAAACTGGCAGAAAGGAACCTCAAGAGCTTCTTTGACAACAAGCATCCTGAAGAGTTTCCCTTTCCGAACCACAAGGCCTGGGAGGAGATCTCTGCTACGTACACTTTTACCCAAAGTGAACAGTACTACAGCACCCTACAGAGATACGTGGAGCGTGCAGACCGGGACTTCACCCCTGAGGAGCGTCCTGTTCTAGATAGCGTAGATGGTATAGAGATGAAATAGATGCACAAAGCTCTTGGTTAAAAAAATATGACCAATGCTATAACCATGAAGTCATGTATACTGTATTTCAATATAGTGTTAGAGTTTGTTTTGTTGGTTACTTCCTGTGTTTAACAATCCAACTTAAAGGTTTTCTGTTGTTTTGTAAATTAAGGAACTGAATATTTTAAATGAGGAAACGTATCAGTAATATATACTATTTTTTAGACCTCAGGTCATAAAGAGATACTGACCGTAATCTGCGCCCAATTTTTTTCTTTGTTTCCGCAATAGAATTTACTTTCATGTCTTTATTTCAGTGGCACTTGAGTATGTTGGTTTATAGTTTGGTTTTGTATAGAAAAAAGAAGTGAAACCAGTTCTCAAGGCAACGTTTGCTACCTGTGGCTTTTCACATTGCCAAACATTTGCCTCAATCTTTTTGTAAATTAGGGAGTGCGACATGATGTAAAAAGCTGTTACTCAGTAGAATTTTAAAATCAATTCCATATATTGTTTACGATAAGGTGACATTGCTCTTATGGCCTTTAACACAATGTAGAACATGTAAACCGCTTTGCTTGCTTACTTCGCTGCTTTTAAGTTGGTGACAAACAGGAAACCCACATTCTGAATACACATCATCAAACATTAGTAAAGAGACTTTGTTTTTTGGGGGGGGGTGTATTTTCCTTTATTGGACAGACAGTAATTGTAGAGAGGACAGGAGGGGAAGTGGATGAGAGAGAGTGGGTGGGGTCGGAGGACCACGAGCCGGGATTCCAAGTCGGGTCGCCCAGGACACACCGGCACCATTTGTCAGAGCACAAACCACTCGACCATCGAACAAAGATTTTTTTAAAGCCTATATGTAAGAAGCAAACACTGTCTGTAAATGTAAATGTCACATACAATTTTTTCATTCATGTACTGTTTTGTATTTTGTACCAATATCATATTTATTTATCTCTTTTATCTCTTTAGTATATTTTGTATTATACTTACCATTTGTATATTTGCTATTACTGTAATGTATGCTTTTTTCTATATCAATAAATTATGGATCACATTCCTTAGCTAAACACATAACATCAGGATGACACTGTACCTTCAATTTTAACCTACACAAAAACTGAATGAAGAAAAGGTCTGTGACCTGTATTCCAAAAAGAATAATAAATAAAACAAAGTTTATGTTATAAACAGGTGGAACACTTTTTCAGGAACATTATCAAGATGTGTTCCCCCTTCTATGTTGAACAAATTATGCAGTTGAAGAAAACAACCATCAGACAAATATGGTGGACCAGTGGCGGGGACTGATGACTTATTGCCGGAGTTAGTTGGTTTGAACCCAACCCCATTCATTTCTCCCCCTTCAATGGGGAACTTTATCTGACAGCGACATCTCTGCTGCCAGCATTGTTTGACCACTTCTTTGATGGAAAAAATGTCAGGCTGAACATTCCATTCCATTTTCTACCGCTTATCCGAAATACCACGGGTCACGGGGCAGGCTGAACATCTCTTCTGAAAACTCTTGTTGTGGGCTTAAAAGTCAGCAGTGTAAATTTGAAACTTTCTATCTTGTAGAACACAGGGGGAATGGTATGTGACATAAAGAATCTCATCCATCACATACCATTCCCCTAACCTATAATGGACAAATTGTGCAGTTGAAGAATACAAAAGTGAAGTGTTTTGCAAAGATAAATATGGTAGTCCAGTGGTAAATACTGATGATTTCTAGATTGTAGATCATTATGTTGAATCTAACCCGATACAAGTTTTTCCTTTCCTATGCTGAACATTGGAGAACCTTATCTGGCAGTCACATTCTCATATGCATTATTTTACCCCTTCTTCGATTTAAAAATGATGTTATATAAGGCTAACGTTACAGTAACCCTTGTACTTCATTACAGTATTAAATGGGAAATTGCGGCTGGACAACAGCCAGGCTTTATAATCTATGCCAGATTACATTTGTGTTCATACATTTGTTTATTCATTGTTTACAATACTTATATGTGTATAAACATATTTAACGTACAACAGAGAGTACATTAGCATAGAATACTGCAACTAACAGACGTTAAAATGAGCTAGTATTGAAAATACATTCCAGACATTACTTATGATAGTAGATCACATCGATGCCGACTGGGCCCTAACACACGTTACTTCCATGCAGTGACGAATTTATGGACGTTTCTGACATAAAATGACAGACTACGGCGAGGAGCAGAGAAATGAACTGGAAGCAATCGAGTCCATCTATCCAGACTCATTCACAGGTGATATTAAGGGCGAATTATATCGTTTCGCGTCTATAGACTAGCCATGCTTATGCTAGTTGACTAGCCTTAAAAAGACAAACTTTGTTAAACGTATGAGCGATAGGGCGATCTTATCGATATCATGCCTTACTGTGTCATATACAGGTCAAGCATATGTTAAAACAATAAACGGTGCAAGCCAATAAATTTTCTAGGTAAATTTGTTGATGTGAATATTTAGAATTGAACGTCAGAATGAAGTTTCGTGCTGAATTATCCATGTGGTTCCTAAATTAGGTATTTGCGTTAAATCTCTGTTGTCAATGGTGATTCAAATCTGTTTACTTCTAGTATTGAGTAGCCATGATACTTGCTGTAGATCCCCATTCATACCTCATAATGTTTATTTACAATGTTTGCAGTGCTTTCTGAAGAACCCACAAGCTTCACCATCACAGTGACCTCAGATGCAGGAGAAAATGAGGAGAGTAAGTGACGTGACTTCACAAGAGTCTCAGTATTGTCCACTTATGCATAAAACAGGTTAACACACCTACAAAATCCATACATTGTATGATTTCTATTTGTATTAGCGGTGGAGGTGACCCTCAAGTTTACATATGTGGAGAAATATCCGGATGAGTCGCCTCTCTGGGAGATCGCCTCACAGGAGAACCTGGAGGATTCAGACACGGAAGTCATCCTTACACTTTTAAAGGAGCAGGTTGCGTGACACCTTACCCATCAATGACGAATTGAGAAATTTCACGGAGACCTCCTTCTTTATGTTCACCCAATGTTTTCCGTTCTTTTATAGGCCGAAGAAAACCTTGGAATGGTTATGATATTCACATTAGTGACAGCCGTGCAGGAGAAACTCAATGAAATAGTTGACCAGATTAAGAGCCGACGAGAAGAGGAGAATCTAAGAATAGAAAGGGAGGCTGAAGAAGCTGAGAAGGTTTGTTCTTTATGTAGTAGAGTAACATTAATAACATGAATCAGAAAAACTGTACGGCAATATTGCTATTGTGTTAATTTAAGAAAGGCTCAGTCTAGCATGGAAGATTTGTTGGCGGTTGCATTGCACAGCATCATTCGATTGAAGTTTTACTCTTGACCTAATTTTTGTTTTATTCACAGTGTGCATTCCAAGGCACTGTGGTCACAATTGAGAACTTCTTATTATGGAAAGCAAATTTTGACCAAGACATGGCAGAACTAAATAGCAAAAAGCAGAAAGATGAAGAGCTGTCAGGAAAGCTAAAACTCACAGGTGAGTCACTAAGCAGAGATTTAAAAAAATTGTGTTGAGAATAAAATGTGAAGGTTTTTTGGATGTTTATCTCTCTCATGCCATCTGATCACAGATACCTCGGAATGCATTATTGTTTATACAAGTGTATTTATATTTGTTAACTACGTGAAGTATATATTGGGGAACAATACTAGAGGTTTTGTACACTTGTTAATGCTGGGTGAGTGTAAACAGGGACTCATCATGTCATCTTATGCATATTTATTTTGCCTGCATTATAGGAAAGCAGCTCTTTGAGACCGACCATAATCTTGACACATCAGATATCCAGTTCCTGGAGGATGGTAAGAAATGTCTGAATAATTTCTATATTTGTATGCCACATATCTGAGTAGCCGTGTGAGAATAAACCGTGCTTATGGTAAATTAATAATTAAAGCAGAAACGCAAAAACAAAACTAGCTAAGCCAGGTGAAAACTTAATCTTGACTGTACATTTAGTTGGAAACAGTGTGGAAGTGGATGAGTCACTATTTCAAGATATGGAAGATTTGGACTTGGACGAGGATGACCCAGATTTCAACCCGCTGGATCTGGGCAGTGATGAAGACTGAAGTGCGTTACCTTTTAACGTGAATAGAAAATACCAACATCCTCTGTAGCGGTCTTGTGGAGCAGGGCTTCAGCTCAAACATTCTGAACATAAACTTTTCAGTCACTACAACCGAAGATGATGCGTATTTTACAGTATATGTCAAACATATCACAATTTGTACAAATATGCCATTAAAATTAGTTGATCCATTTACTTGTTCTCCTGCTATTGGCTTCATATACACGTGATAAGTTGTCTCTCATTTGTTTATATCACTTATAAATAGGCAAATCTTTTTTTTTACTTTTATTAACAATACAAAAAGGCGAATACAATTTCTGTGTATTCAAGCAAAGTCGGGTGCTTTTATCATTTGGTACATTTTGTTATGTCTGCAGTGAGCCTTTATTGTACATTTCAGCTTAAAATATTTCCTTTTATTCACCCTTAAATGGCTCAAAATCTATATACATTTCTTTTGTTCAGTGAACACAGAAAAACATGTTTGGAAGAATGCTTGTAACCAAACAGTACTGGGGTCCTACTAAGTACCCCAGAACTGTTTGCTTGCCTACATTCTTAAAAAAGATTGTGTTCAACAGAACAAAGAAATTCAAAAAGCATTTTTTCTATAATGTTCGTCAATGGTGGCCAAGAACTGTTTAGTTACAAGCACTCTTCCAAATATCTTTCTCTGTTTAACAGAACAAACGAATTTATACAGATATGGAACAACTTCAGGGTGAGTAAATTAAGACAGAATTTTCATTTTTGGATGAACTGGTCCTTTAATTAATTTCTAAAACACACAATTATTCCACAAGATGTCAGCAGTGAGTCATCTTGCGAACACTGAACTCCATCTGTAGCAAACACATTCAGTGTAGCAGGCAAACAAGATTACGATTTTTACAGTAGATTCATATTTTCATTTGGTTTATACAAAGTACTAACAAACCATGCTTCCTCTCTACCGAAGCATATTGATTTATATCATAAAAAGGCTCATTGTTCAGATAAGGTTATTCACTTATACTCAAAAAGAGTTTTAGATCTCAGATGTTGGGACAAGTCTTCTACTGGGTACACAAATCAAGATGTAACGAGATCACTCATGTCCCAGATGAAAGAAAGTGGAACGTCTTTCATCTTTTGCTGGTACTGTCTGTCAAACCTCTCATTCTGTGCCACAGTGAAATAGTTCTTCCAGTCACCGATGGTTCCTGTGAAGAGCAGCAAGAACAAACTGTTTTATCTAACATAAACAAAATACTTGATTGAAGAGATTAGGGACTTTCTTGACTCATTAGTTTCTCCACTCGAAAAATTTTGCAATGTTCGCAACCACCAATCTTATCTATGCAGTGATTTATTTAAATTCTATTTTCTATTCTAAAGTTTTAGTTTACAGTAGGAATGAAACAATGTCTGGAAAAGCTAGATAAGAGATAATGCGGTTTGTCCAGATGTAGGAGTCAAACAGTGTTCTGCATACAGTTGCGAAATGAGATTTGAAATTCTGTGCTAAATTGTGAATATGGTCATGCCTGAAGGGGGTTGTTTTTCATGCATAAAGCACTCTGATCTGTTTGATAATAAGGTGTAATATACCTTTTCTCAGAAATGTCCCATGTTGTTGGTTCAGGAGGTTGCTAGGGATCATCTTGTAATTGGCGCAAGGATTGTCCTTCATATTTTTGAAGGTGCTGTGCTCTACAACTTTATTTACTTGCTGTGGTGTCAAGGTCTTGCCCAGGAACAAACTGATCTTCTCAACCACTGACCTCAAATCCTGCAAGCAGAAAAGGCTGAATTTAACGAAGAAGTTTTAAGTGATTCGTGCAAAAAGTTACAATTATGAAGTGATCATATGTATGTTTTAATTTTTTAAGAAAGCAAATCAAGCAAACCTTGATCATATCCTCATATGTAACGTACAAAAAGTTAATCTCATCTTTGTGGGAGTACCATGTCTTGATGTGCTCAAACCAGCAATTCCCATAAACTGAAACAGTAATGATGTATTAACAACTGCTGCTAAAACTGTGAATTTAGAAATTGGTGTCGAGATTAAAGACAGAAGGTTTTACCATTTCCCTCCATGAATTTCTCAAAAAACGTGTCTAAGTCTTTTGGGGTCTCCAGCATGGTTGCGTATTTGTGAAAATGAAAGTAGGACACCAAAACATCTTTGGGATTCCTGGCCACATAGATGACCTGGCATTAAGAAGAGTGAAAAGATCATTTGATGAAAAATACATTTTCCCTTACAGTTTCAATCGCAACTGCGGCACCAACCTTGCCCTTCTTTTTCTTGAGCCCGAGTGGCATGAATTTGTACTGTAGGTGAGTCACGCGGATCCTTGGGGAGGAGGCAGAATTAAACTTTTCCTCATTGCCCATCACTTCAATCCATGGAATGCGTTCAGATGTAAGCTGATCATTTATTGCTGTGGCATCCCCCTTGACCTCTATTAGACTGAGGATTTGCTGTAACCATATAGTGCCTGGCAAGAAAGTCAAAAGAAATCAAGCTGAGCTATCAAAACATCAACTTGGGTTGTTTGCTTTCCATGAAAACTTTTAGTAATGTATTTATTTTAATTTTTGAAATTCACGAGTCTTCATGCACAAGGTTCTTGAGAACACTGAATGATATATGTTATCACGTTTAGCATGCATAAACATAAGGACAGGGGATTACAGAAACTGTGTAAGGTTTTGATTCGTCTCTACTCTAACCGAGTAACAGTACACTTTCATTTTACAAATTATAAATGGTGAAACTGTGCTTCCTTCTTTTAGACATGTGATGTAACTTTGCAGTGTAAAATAAGCAGCATTAAAAACAGATTTCTATTTTACCTGATTTGGGGTATGTAACGACAAAGATGTCAGTTTCTCGAATCTTCCAGTGCTGAATTTGTTCCACTTCCTCTGGAGAATGGATGCCAGATATTAAGTTGAAGCCCTCATGAGGGACTAGTTTATAATCAGAGATCATATGACCATCGGTCTCATTTACAATCTCTGTGTAGACAAAAAAAAATACTTTCTTAATTATGAGTACAGGAAAAGATAAATACGGTAATGAATACACATACAATGCTAAAAAACAATAACGTTTATATCAAAAAGTCTTAAAGGGACAGTTCATACGAAAAAAGGATTTTCTATTTTCATCATTTACTAATCTGTATGATATTTTTTGTGCTGATGAACACAGAAAAATATATTTGTAAGAATTGTTAACCAAAAAGTTATAGGCCACCATTGACTAAGATAGTAGGAAAAAGTTGCTTTCTAAATTTATTTGTTCTGCTGAACACAAGAGAAGATATTTTGAAGAATGAAAGCAAACATTTCTGGGGCACATTTGATAACTATTGTAATTTTTCCTACTATGGTGGTCAATAGTGGCCAAGAACAGTTTGGTTACGTGCATTCTTCCAAATACCTTCCTCTGTGACTACCAGAGCAAAGAAATGTATCCACATTTTTAACAATGCTAGGGTGAGTCAATGATGACCGAATTTTCATTTTTAAGGTGAACCTCTCTCTTTAAGCACACATCACTTACACATTGTTTCACTGTAGCTGTATCCACATTTAACATATCATATCTAGATGTTAATATTTCCATTTGTAACATGTCAAAATATATTGAATCGAATGTCAAAATGTATCAGGTTTGAACATTCACGTTCAGATTTGTTTTCACTATTGCATGTGTTTGTCCTCATAAAACATGCAACAATATATGCAACATCCTCTTAAGAAAATGAATCTATTACATTAATGATAGTAGACACTTCTTGTATGAAATACAACAGGCAAATGCTCATTACCTTTCACATTGGTGAATATTGCGCAAAAACATAGCCACAATAACAGATAAAAACAACGAGGCGAAGTTGCGCAAAGTAAACACGGTTATATCGGAACTCCAATTGTATCTCTAAACCGGGTTAGGTTGCAATCATGTCGTTGGGATACTTTGGCTTCTCTTACCTGCCATCTCTTGCTCTTTCCTCTGGAGTGACTGTGAGATTCCTGCCTGCTCGTTGACTGTAAGGTCTCCGCTGATTACATCAGGAAGTGCATGTTACTAAATCACTGTCTTTTATAGAAACAGAGAAAATGAGATAGGCTACGTACACAGAGATGAAGCGGGTGGGACTGAAGATTTGTTCAGATTGCCTCACAGCACGAGACACTAAGCTGACAAACATGCACTGGGAACTGAGAGAGGTCACGGCTGTGAAATGGCAACGAATGCCATGTGGTTACAATTGAAGGCCAATAAGAAATAATAATCTTGTAAATCAGTTGTAAATCACTGCCAAAGCAATAGGAATTGTCAGTGTGTGTGTGTGAGATGTGTATAGGTTCTACAAACATTTATTCAATAGACTATACACCAATAATATAAAAAGCTTTGATAAAAACATTGTTTATTATGAACATTTGTACAAAAAACGAATTCACAGTTTAAATAAAAGTAAACAGGGACTAGAAGATACAACTGACAGACGCGTGCAGGCAGATCACCACAACGGCATCAAGGAATTTTCTCAGCACATAGTGTTCTTGAATTAAGAATGCGGCTCTGTAAAACACACACACACACACAGCAGACAGATGTCAAGAGTTCAAAACCGTAACACAGATTGTCCTTGCAAAAATATCTATGAATTGTGGAATGCATGGTAGAACAGAACATCACCCAAATAGATGGTAAACCACAACCCATTATCAAATTCCAACTGTATTTGGAGTATCTAATCTTTATAACACATTACCTGTTTCTCTTCAGCTGTTAGTTCTCCCTCCACAGCCACCACCTGATACTGTCTGTGTTTGAGGGCACCGGGGAACTTGCGCATGCGGCGTACCATGGCGGCTGCTGTGTCCTGCGACAATACTCGCCTCATTTCCCCAGGTGCAAATGACGGATCAAAGAGCAGCAGACACAGGGTGCCATTCGCTTTCTGTTCCACTCCTACTATGGAACGACTGTGTCCTGATCGAAAACACAAAAGTCACGTTTGCGTGGCTAGTGCCATGCAGTAACAGCTGATGTACTAAAATAAGCCTGATTAAATGTAAACAGACGTGCACACACAAAACATACAGATTTAATACACTTTACGTTGCACTGGATAACAATGTTTGCCAAATGTGAAAACATGACGTATTCAAATTTGGTAAATATTGTTTGAATAAAGTTCTGTGATTAGACTTTGTACATTGAGCAATTGTTAACTACTTTGCAATACCTTGGTGCTGGAGGTATACAGGTGGTAAAGACGTCTGCACGATTCTAGGTGGAAGTCTTGCGCTCCTACTGGACGAGTGCGAGAAATACAATTTTATCCACTCGAACAGTCTGGGATGTGTGTCTCCCGGGCCAGTGGGCTTGTGAAAATCAACAATTCGAGCTCTGAAAATCAGTTAAAACAATGAAAATCAGACTTAAACTTAAGATATTTAAATATTTTTTATGATTAAGCTTACTTAACACTATGGGAGGTGAAAACAGCATATATTTCTGTGGCTCCTATCCAAGCCCGTGTCCCCTGTAGCCGATTGTTGAAGTGTGAAGCGCCCTGAGGATCTGCACCTTGGCTCCATGCTTCCTCGATTATGGCCTGCACCCTTGGAATGCTGGGAACTGCCTCTGTGGTGGAATAATAGGATCATCAGTTTTTGAAAAATGGAGTAATATAATGCACTCTAACCAGTACAAAAATCATAGGCCTCCGATAAAAAAATTTACCAGGTAAAAGGTTATACTGCTCCATCTTATGTAGTGATGAAAGCTGCATCTGGAAGTTTCTGTAGCCACATCCCCATCCTTTGTCCCCTTCTGAAGAGGAGTAGTGATCGGTCTCAGCACAGAGCCAGACATGAGCACAGTCAGAGACTTCCCTCTGGTAGTGTCTATACAGAGCTGCCATGAGTCCTGAAACAGAACGGCCAAAGCATTTTTAGCTGTTTAGTGTTTTTCTATTGCTTCATTAATAATAATAATAATAATAATTAATAAAAAAAACTTACAGTTAAAAATGATATAGAACGAGACATAAAATATTATTTCAAATAAATTAATCGATTTGCAGGAACAACATTACGATACAAGCTAGCGATGCGCCGATATGTAAATTTAGTCCGATAACCGATCATTCTTAAACATTAGAAGCAGGTAAGCGATATGTCGCACGATATACAGTATCTACGTACCAAGCCTACTTTACACTAGTTAAAGATTCTATAACGTTCAAACTTTTCTGTTATATTTTTCGTTTAATAAACAAGTTATAGATGTTCTACCAGAGCAACCAAGAAAAATGTTCTCAATAGTCACATGTCTCGAGACAGAAAGCACTCTGATTCAAACAATATGTGTTTGTTCCTAAATTTACACATTCATAAATACTGTATCTACATACTGTACCTATCAACAATGTTTTGCTAGGAGAAGTAAGAGAATGATCATGACAGAAAGATAGTACTGTACTTTATTTTCTTAACTGTGAGCAGTGTGCAGCTGAATAAATGTAACCAGAGGAAATTATTTATGATTTATCGGCTATAATATATCAGCCTAAATTTTATTATCAAATATTATGTAATTTATCGTGCATCCCTAATTCAAATGAAACATTACAAAGATGACTTGACTTGTAGTGTAGTGCAACAATATTCCTCCCAAAAGACCTGATGTTTTGCTTCGTCCATCATCCATCCCAGAGGCCAGAGACTCCCGCATCTCTGCCTTCTTCCTGTGGAACTCTGCTGGAACCATTTGACCTCGAGAAACAGCCCTCTCCATATTCCTCTCCATCTGCTTCCGATAACCACCACTGCGATCGAGCCCAAACTGCCTCTGAATAAATCACAGGGGAACGAAAGACATGACATCACATAACGCAGCTGACAACTCGGGGTTTAAATGTTTAGTATTCAGATTGTGGTCCCCATCTACTTATATGAGAAGAGACCATCAAAACATATCCAAGCGCTTCAGTTCAGTCACGTTTTACAGTGAGAAGTGTTTTAAATGTTTATTTGTTATAAATGACACACTTTGTTAAGATGAATTCTTATAGTAATGTTTGCTATAGCTAACCTGGAGCTTTTTAAACTCTTCAGATTCCCGCTTCGTCTCTGCCTCCTTCCACTTATGTTCTTCCTCCTCCTGAAGTCGTCTGGCCAGATTCAGATCAGCATTTCCTAAACATTACAGTAAAATCGAATACTTACTGAAAACAGCCAAATCAAATGATGACCTCAAAGTGTCTACTGATGCACAAGCACAACAGTAAGGCAGAAAAGTTGCAGCAATACCAAGGTGTTTGACCCTTTTTAAACTTATATCTGTATACTGTACCTGCTGTGGAGGTTGAGTCATATTCCATGTGTAGATCAACATGCTCCTGCAGCGAGCCGCTGTCGGAACAGCTCAGAGAACACAGTGGACACAAATAACGTGTTGAATCTGAGAGAGATGAAGCTGCAGTTTAGTGTGTTATAGGGCTGTGCGATATTGAGGAAATTTGATTTATTTTTCTAAATTCGTTTTAAATTGTAAAAAGAAAGCATCACTACAATTTCTGAAAGATTGCTGAACCTGCTTCTTTGTTTTGGCACTAAATCAGCAGCAGCAGCTGCGGATGTCTCGGGATAGCTCATCTTAGCTTGCTATGAAATCTATGCGACCCGGATTGTTAATTGATTTGCGTCGGAGTACATGCACGCTAGCATTCGCACGCACATATATCCCAACAAACATCCGAGTGCCAGATAGATGCTACTATCCGCATCAACCTAAAACTTTGACCATACATAACTTTTTGAAGAATTAAATAGCTAATTTATTGCAAACCATTGCGATATGCACATTTGCAATATTTCGATATATTGCGCAGCCCTAGTGTGGTCATTTATTTTTGCAGTAAGTATAATTGCTTTTCATTTTTGAAGGAATTACTACACAAGGAAAACTTACCTAATCTAAGGTTGCCTCTAGAACATGCTACAGTTGATGTACCAACACCAGAATTAGCCCCTTAAAGGTCAATCGAAAAATTAGACACATAATGCACATTTAAGTACTTACTAGAGTCGCTTTAGCTATATTACTGGTTACATTTGTAAATAACTTGTTGCTACTTTAAGAAATGTTGTGCCGTTTCAGATTTATATTTTAAGATAAGAAACCTTCGGCCATGTCCTGGTCAAGTAGATGCGACTCGACATGCTCCTGCAGAATAAAGCAGTCGCTAAAGACAAGACTGCACATCGGACATGGAAAGTGACCCACTGCAATATATAAACAAAACCATATTAAGTGTCTTAACGAAATAACGTTCCTTTACACTCTGAAGTTGAAAAGTCAAGATCACCTTTATTTGGCAAGGACGACCGCATTTGCTTTGATTTTCGATGCTCATGTTCTCCCTCCCAGCTTTTCTCAAGACAGTTGCTGAGCGGTTGTGTAGTTCTGACCGGTTTGAATGCACCACTTGCTGTGGCTGCTGCAGGTGGTGAACTGTTCACTTTAGATGACGTCACCTTAGAAAGAGTGGCACCTGTATTCGGAGCGGGCATTCCGTTAACCTGACAGTGGCCAGGTGAGTGAGTTGACGCTTGAGAAACCGCGCGCATACAATTTTCCGTTGTCCTTACAGAATTGATTTCGTGTGTTGGACTCTGCAGAGTCCTGTCATTTGAGGTTCTTTGGCTACTATCAGACGCGGTTGCGTCCATAACCTGGCAGTCGTTTTCTACGTGTGTGGTGTTGATGTGGAAGCTCAGCTCGTCGTACGAGACCCCAGACAGTGAGCAGAGAGGGCAGGCCATCTCATTCTCCAGATGACTGAGGAGGAGGTGCGTCTTCAGGTCGGCCTCCGACAGAAACTCTTCACAGCAGATGTCACAAGCAGGCATTGCCTGGACAAATGATTGAAATTAATTCAATATACAGTATGACGTTTTACATAATTATGGACAAGTTTCTCTGGGTCTCTACCGGTGATGTATTGGGTTCTATAGATATGGGAACCATTATATCATACTCTTCACAAACAGGCTCAAAACAAACTACACGAATACTGTAATGACTATAAACGGGTGAATTTTCAGCATGACATCATGAAAATCATTAGAATTTGTTTGGTTGTTAATATTCAATTAAAATCTAATAGCAATCTACGTAAACTAAAATCTGGATTATTCTTCTATTTACGGCGAGATGTACCTGCGTCGTTATTATGTATCAATTCTACACAGAAAGACATTGTGGAACATTATTAGTAGCTAAACATCAAAAGTGACGCCTTAGAAAATGAACTTTAACCTCCGAACAACAACATAAAAAATGATAACGTTATCTCAAGACTTGGAACATTGTGTTACTTACTTATTTAAACGAGGTAGATACAGTGAGTCACACAACCCTGCGTTTCACTTTCCTTTGTTGTTATTCAATCAGGCCGCTCGTGAAAACCGGAAGCCACACGGGAAGTGACGTTCTCCGCTCCTCGACGCCATATTGCTCTCAGCTGAAACTCGGGAGGGTTCTTGAGAGGAATTTAAAACACACGGACAGCATTTCCATCTCAGATCTACCGCGAATGGGTGAGAGTTATCTAGCGTTTATGAAGTGAATGTCGTTTTTGTTCGGGAAGGAAGCAGTGCGTTGACAGAGTTTAGCTAATAACTTTGACGTCTAGTCCTTGCTAGCAAAACACGGTTAGCATGGTAGCTAACCGGAGCTGTGTTGAAGTAAAGTGGCATGCAGGATTATTGATAATAAAAGAACATTTCTAACGTGGTATTTGGGTCTCGTTGGTTTTAGACGACTGTCTGATAAATGCACTGGTTTGTGATCGTGTCGTTTGGCTGTGAGTGGTCGCTCGGCATTTGTAAACATAGGAACTGCTTCTGCTTAACTGGGGAACAGCAGTAACACAAATGTTTTCTTTTATGCTAAACGAAATACAATTAACCGTGTAACGTTACAATGAGTTTGTGAAACTTTCGAATTGTGTTTGTGTAAATGGTTTGGGAATATTATTGCAGTCCTTCCCTTACCACATATAAATTACCTTTCTTATTCTAATCGGATTACGTCAGCAAAATGATGTGTTTATGTAAATCCAGTATGAAGGGGGATAAATATGCCTTTTGATTATTCCTTTAACTCGTAAACTAATTTTCTCTTTCTTTGAATGGCGACTGTGATGGTAAGTCACTGACCTTAAAGAAAACCTATGATGTATTTATTGAAATGTAAATTATCTTGTTGTTAATGTGACATTGGTAATAAATAATATGAAACCTCAGCCTATTGAAATAAACGGTACCGTTTTGAAGGATTGAAGTAAAGAAGCTAAACAACAGGAAAGTTAATCAAATAACCAAATAATAAAGTTTAACATGTGTTCTGCTTCAATTTTTTGTTATGTTGCACAGATGATACAACAATTGACACTTGACAGCTACAATACGTTTGAAATGAACCAGCTCTTCTGTATCTCAAATTGTTAAAGAAGTCATATGACACGGCTAAAACAAATATTATTGTTTGTTTTTAGATGTAATGCAATGTGTTTACACGATTTAAGATGAAAAACGCTGTATTTCCATATACCTTGCATGTTTGTATCTTCTCTTTGCCCCGCCTCTCTGAAACACACAGATTTTATACAAATCTCATGGCTCTGAAAAGCGAGGTGTGCTATGATTGGCCAGTTACCAGTTCGTAGTGATTGGTCTAATATTTCAAGCGTGTGACAGAAATGTAACGCCTCTTACCATATTTGGAAGATCAGGTTGCAATGCAATTGTACTGACAGGTCAACCACCTTACTTGTGTATACATTTTGGCGGCCTTGTCAAATCATACCGCAAACTGTCCTAGATTTGTGGCGGTGTGGTTACACGAGGCGCTTCAGGCAGGTCTATATGAGCATTCGCTTTTGTTCCGACGCTTTACATTTACGTGTCTTATACATGCATGGGCAACTAATAATACACCGAAGACACAGAAACACACGTATTCGCATCATATGACCCCTTTAATTCATGTTAGAAGCTTGCTGGTTCAACCAGTTTTGTTGTAGTCCTAAATCCTTATGGACATTTAAGGGAAACGGCAATGTGAGCAACAGTATAACTTCACTATTTCCTACTTTGATCCTCAGATGCAATGGCAAGTCCAGGCAAAGAAAACTACAGAATGAAGAGCTACAAGAATAAAGCCCTGAACCCCCAAGAAATGCGGAGACGGAGAGAGGAGGAGGGCATACAGCTTCGCAAACAGAAGAGGGAGGAGCAGGTTTGCCACTCTCGTTCTTTCCCTAATGGGTTTTAAGTGACTAGATGAAGTTATACACAATATTAAACAAATGCGGCTTTAAATGTTGATTTAACACTTTTTCTGTTTTAGCTGTTTAAAAAGAGAAATGTTTGTCTACCACCTGGTGATGAGTCCATGCTAGAATGTCCCATTCAGGACCCCGACATCAGCTCCACTGTACCTGTATCAGGTGTAAGTATTTCTGACATACTATAAGGCATTTATTGAACACTAGCTAAACTACTTGACAATTTGTACATGCTTGTTTATTCAAATGACTAAAATATGCCCTGTGTTTATTAGACCTTGTTTATATTTGCACAGTGTATAAATAGAAATGAAGTCAGCATATCTAACAACATGTCAATCTAAATGTGTGCAGGAAGGAGTTATTACCCAAGATGTGATCCAGATGATCTTCTCAGATGATCCAGACCAGCAGTTAATAGCCACTCAAAGGTTCAGAAAGTTGCTCTCTAAAGGTCTGTATCTTCAGTATCTCATAGACTCGGATAATAAGCATTTAAAGGCATTGAAAGAATACCATAATAACATACATTGCCTGTTATCGTCCCTCAGAGCCCAATCCTCCTATCGACGAGGTCATCCACACACCTGGTGTTGTAAACCGATTTGTAGAATTTCTAAGAAGGAACGATAACTGCACCCTGCAGGTAAGAGCACGTCAGCACTGGCCTTGAGCCGTGAGTTGGGCATTGTGGTATTGGCATGTAGTGTTGAGGTGTTGTTGCTTGTTTTAACCAGTTTGAAGCAGCCTGGGCCCTGACCAACATTGCATCTGGGACCTTTTTACACACCAAGTTTGTCATTGAGACAGGAGCTGTGCCCATCTTCATAGAGCTGCTTAACTCGGAAAATGAGGATGTACAAGAGCAGGTGATTTTATAGGTGGTAGGATGCTTGATCAAGCAGGAATTTAATCTAAAAGGATTTGACAATGATCTAGCGTGTGTAATTTTTGTTGCAGGCGGTGTGGGCGTTAGGGAATATTGCCGGGGATAATTCCGAATGCAGAGACTACGTCCTTGACTGTAGCATCTTACCGTCTCTTCAACAGTGAGTGTCCTGTACTGATCCCATCCGTGGGATTGATTGTCGGCGGTTCTTTTGGTTACATTGTCTTAAAGCTGAAGTGTGTTATTTTTCCTGTGTTGAAATACTTGAATGTTTTAGCCTAATATGAAAAGAGAATGTATTGAAACTACATTCTTAGAAGTGAAATTAGAAGTGCAAAATTTGCCGATGTTTGCTTTGCTTCTGTTCATCACAAAGTTGTTTGGAGCGCACTGAAGTTTTTTAAGCATGTGGCGTTGTGTGTAATTTCCACATCAGTCCTTAATCTCCATTATATTCTGAACACTTACAAGACTACTTGTCTGATTTTATAGAGCACCTGCTACATATTGTTCTCCTCTTGATAGGTTGCTTGCAAAATCAAATCGGCTCACCACCACCCGTAACGCAGTGTGGGCCCTGTCTAACCTGTGCAGAGGCAAAAATCCCCCTCCAGAATTTGCAAAGGTGAGTGAAACCAGTTCAGGATAGACCACATTTCAAACCTTTCTGAAATACTGGGTCATCAGATTTTAATGTTAGATAATCTATTGATGATAAACCCGACGAACCCAGCAAGCTGCTTTTGTTTTTTACAGGTGTCGCCCTGTTTGAGTGTGTTGTCCAGATTGCTCTTCAGCAGTGATCCTGATGTTCTCGCGGATGCCTGCTGGGCACTTTCATACCTGTCCGATGGGCCCAACGACAAAATCCAGACTGTCATTGATTCAGGAGTTTGCCGACGGCTGGTGGAGCTGCTCATGTGAGGACAAAACATGCTAAAATAAACAAACTATAGTGTATATGTGCAACTTCTGACTTGTAAAAGGAAATGATCAGTAAATTCAATATTGTCATTTAATACTGTTTGATATGCAAAATCTAACTTTTAACGTTGTCCGATTGCAGGCACAGTGATTATAAGGTTGTTTCCCCTGCACTGAGAGCAGTGGGAAACATTGTAACAGGAGATGATATTCAGACCCAGGTACAGCATTTTCCTTCTTTCACGCTCGTACCTGGAAAGGTTGTTTCCGTGCCTCCAAATGTTTTTATTATGTGGTGATCCTAAATGAGGCCAGCTTTGCAGTTGTCTGATCACGGCTCTCTCGCTGTAGGTGATCCTGAACTGCTCCGCTCTGCCCTGCCTTCTCCACTTACTCAGCACTCCAAAGGAGTCCATCAAAAAAGAAGCCTGCTGGACCGTCTCCAACATCACAGCTGGGAACCGAGCGCAAATCCAGGTAAAGCAGCCAGATGCTTAAACGGGACTTGAGATTGGTCGGCAGTTTATCAGGTGGTTTATAGATGTCGTCTCTGTTGCAGACGGTGATCGATGCTAACATCTTCCCAGTGCTCATTGATATTTTGCAAAAGGCAGAGTTCCGTACCAGAAAGGAGGCGGCGTGGGCCATTACCAACGCCACGTCTGGAGGCACGCCAGAGCAGATCAGGTAGCCTCCTTTAAATTGATAGACTTCCTGAAAGAGAAGAACCGATTGCATCACCATTCATTTGAGTAAAATTTTGGACTGTTCTCCGAATGTTAATCTCAGTTTGCTTATGTAATATGTGCTTAATGTCCATGGTTCTTTACCTATAATCTGTTTAACACAGGCTGATATTTATAAGGATTTTGTTTGGAAAAATTAATAATATCAAAGCATGCTTTACATACAGGTACCTGGTATCTCTTAACACCATAAAGCCCATGTGCGACTTGCTGACGGTGATGGACACCAAGATTGTGCAGGTGGCTCTGAACGGCCTGGAGAACATCCTCCGACTAGGAGAACAGGAGTCCAAACAAAATGGAACCGGGATAAACCCGTACTGTGCCCTCATTGAAGAAGCTTACGGTAGGCTAGTCTAACTTTATACAAATGTTAATGTGCGTGGTTGGACAACAAGGAAATCCTTGATTTATCTTGGTTGCCATAATTTCACGCTAGAATTGTTCTCAGCCCACTGCATTAAACTGTCCTCCACAAGATGGCAGTAGGGGAAGGCCAGGCACAGGAAGTCAGTCAATGTGATGTTTAAGGTCTTGTTACGCTTATAGAAACCACACACCACTGTGTCTGTTTGTTTGACTGTGGATAATACATAGAAAGATGTACATGACATAAAATGACTTTTTACAAAAGTAATGTTCAATAAATTATTCATCAAATCGAAAGTAAAGGAGCGTTGACTGTAGCTCTTTATAAATATTACTGACCGGTACCGTCCATCCTCAGGCTTGGACAAGATTGAGTTCCTGCAGAGCCACGAAAACCAGGAGATTTACCAGAAGGCCTTTGACCTGATCGAGCACTACTTCGGGGTGGAGGAGGAAGACGCCAGCATCGCCCCGCAGGTGGATCAAGATCAGGCGCAGTACATTTTCCAACAGCCTGAGGCGCCAATGGAGGGATTCCAACTCTAATCCTTATCCTGAGTTGCCGGCCAGGATTACAGGCCTTGTTTTCATCATCCATCCTGCCTGGAGTCTCCCTTCCTAGTCTGTAGCGCAGCGCCTCGGTTGCAGCCTTGCTTCAGATACGGGAGCTCTATAGCCGCTCCCACCAGAGATGATGTCTCCCCAACCTCACCCCAGTCCAATAAATCTTCCATGTTCAACCCGCCCATCTTCCAAGCTCCCTTGTTGCGTGAAAGGGTTTGAGGATGACAATGCTCATAGACTGTAGTTTAAGTCTAGTAAGGGGTTTATCAAAAGCTTTTTATTGTTATTGTCATATTATTAGACTTTGGCACTGGTGTCCTATTAAGGAATCTTCATGTCCCTTCAGAAATGGGAAGCTACCTCGTAATATCAGAAGTGTGGACCAAGCACCCAGCGTTTGACAGTTCTCTTGTGGAGTAAGTGTGCTTCTATGCAAAGGATGTGTGTGGCGAGTCCACAAGGTGCTGTTTGGATGGATTGGGTTGCATCAGATGAATTCTTGTGACTTTGGCATGCCATCAAACCTACCGCTTATGTCATGCCGTGTTTGTTAACAAACAAACATGAGTCCTGAGCGCACATCGAGGCTACTACACTATTTATTTTCATTTTCGTTTACTAGAATGGTCGAGCTTGTTATCTGAGAGATACAGAGGGGTATTTATTGTGCTGTCGAATGAAACTGGTCACTGTTCGGAGACCAGCCCACTGCTGATGCAGTCCAAGCTTTCTGGAAAACTGTGCATGCAGTTATTTAAGCGTGGTCACATGATCACCGCAATGCATTTGAATGTTTGCATATCTTTGTTTGGTTAAGTTTGTTTTGATGTTTCTTTTCTGCAGCTTGTTTCTCATCTCATCCAAAGTTTTTAATTTGATCTATACAATGTTTGACATTATCGAAGAAGTAAGATTAAGTTAAAACGTATATTATATATACAATGATGATAGAGGGAAAAACAAGTTTTTGATGATGTGGTGTGGCAAGGTTTGATATACCATGAAATACTAATCAGTTAGTGGAGATGCTGATTTCTGTTGTAAAATGTGAGCTTTTCCTCATATGCCACCTCTCGAATTTCCTTTAAGGAACTTGTTGCCTAATTCTCGTGTAATTCTTTTCTTCCCAGTTGAATTTTTGCAATCGTACACCTACCCATCAGAAAACTTGCTCTCCATTTCTTTTAAGAAGCTATGACTTCCTTTTATGTTCTGCCCATGCATTACCTGCCCCTGTGTTTCACTGAAAACAAGTTTAATGGATCCTAACAAGGAATTAATCATGGGGAGTATTTACGGAAACATTATGATTGTAAAATGAAACTTTATCGAGCACATTCAGTTGTGTATAGTTTTGTAATATTTCTCATACATGTTTATTGTTTGTACAATGTTTTCTAAGTTTGGGTTGCTTTTTTCGCATTAGAAAAATATGTGTTTAAGTTATCATTGGTACAGATTTACAGTATAGGAGAGGTCATCGCTTTCCTCAGACAAATGTTGATATTGTGTGAAATGATGTAGACAAATAAACAGCGCGTTCTGTTACACATTGAAATATCAGGTGTACTGTGATTTAAAACTGGTTTGGCTTCCATTTCTCCTTATGACGTTAAGTTCAAAGACATTAGTTCTGACTATTAGTGGCGGTTAAAAGGCAGACGTCAGCATGCAATGTTTTCTCATTCATGCCGTTTGAATCACCTCCGTATGGAATTTATAAGCATGTCTGACTGTCACAAGACAAAGACAAACGTCGAGACATAACAGACTAGTCATTTATATTTGGGTCGCTTCCTTTGAATGCCACATCATCTATGAAGAATTTACCTTTAGTTGTTTAAATAATCTACCATCCCATCTAGTTCAAATGTTGTCTGTGATTAAGCTATGCGTTATGAACTCAATGCACACCTAACAGTCATCTTTTAAACTCTGAAAGATTTAATATTATTAAATATATGCTAGAAATGTTTTTTTCATCACTTGTGTAATGTAAAATAATGGAAAATTATATGGAATGGAAAATAATGGAAACATATCTAGTTTTGGACGCATTTTCTTGGGGATTGCGTGTGTGTAGATCGTGTCAAAATTGTCTGGGCAAATATTTGACTATGTGATCAACAACATTATTCAAATGACATCGTCTGATAGGCAATTCTAAGCGTTTTGCAAATCTGTATTCATGCATTCAGGATAACAACATAAACAAGTACAGTTTTTTTTGTTATGCCCGTATTAAGTCCATTCAGATGAATAAAACTGGATGTGCAGGTCTAGAAAGGGGAAAACCATGGAAACTGTAAAACTTAAAGACATGCCACAGGCAACAATCACCCACTCTCTGGTCAAAGATGACGTTTCACATAAAGAACAATGAAGAATTGACTCATCATCTGTCAACAGACATTTTTAGAACCACTGCAAAAGTTGCTGTAACTCAAACGTTGCATATTTGAGGCCACTTCTCAAATTTCAAGTGAGGTTTTTCTCACACTCTGTGACATTCGATACTGAAGTCTGTAATGTGCTCAGGCTGAGATAAAAAAAACATTCAAACGCCATTCAAACTTCCCTCCAATGCAATTAAATTCTTTCAATATTTTAGCCAGTTTAAAATGGTATATCATTTCTACATTAATATAACACTCTACTTGCTAAAACAGCGCTTTGTTTTCTCAATACTGAAAGTCTGAGTCAAGTACTCAAGTACTAAGCAATTTATACAAAGGACGATTACAAAGATTGAGACCAAAAAAGTGTGACATATTTTTCTGTCTGTGAAAAGGGTTTGGGGCAAGTTCTCAATACAGACAGTCACAAGTATTTGCCTGATGAAGAAAAAGATATGTGGATAAATGACCTCTGGGACTTTCGCTCTTCCTCTCAGTGTCACTGATGTATTAGGCCTGCAGTAAAAAGAGAGAAAACCGAAACAGAGAAGGGAAATTCAACACTGTGCAGGTGAGGATATGGCTCTACCTTTCGGAAAACTCATTTTAATAGAGTAAACATTACATTACTGCAGAACTCGATTGTTGATATTCAACACAAGTGTATTTATTAAGGGCTTTTCACGTGTGCATAATGGGAAAGCAGTTTTACATAATTGTTTTTACAGAAAATAATTTAAATAATTATATAGACATAGCTTAATTACATGCACAAATGTCATGTTATAGGAACTGGTAAAGAGTGTTAAAGGTTTTGTTTGGTGGGGCAGTCCTCTTTACCATTGTGAATATAGTGTCTGTATATGCTATAAAAGTCATACTCCATGAATGCTTGATATTGATCCGATATGACTTTTTTAGATTTTATATTACAAACTGTATATGGACAACAAGGACTGAGTCAAACCATTATATCAATTATAGGAACGGTTCAGCAATTTCTTAGGTCATTTTTTCACCCTAATGTCCATCCATACCTCTATGACTTACTTTTGCAGAACGCAAGATATTTTGAAGAACGTCAGTAATCGAACAACATTGGCCCCCATTGCCTTCCATTTTACTGAGAAAAAGCCAAAGAAAAGGCATACAGGTTTTGAAAAGCGTGATGGTAAATAAACAATGACATCATTTGTATGTTATTGAGAGATTTTCTTATTTATCTCTAAAGAAAGTATGTGTCTTGATATATAACAGGTGAAAGTAGCAAAGAACCATAACTCCAATATCGTAGAAGTGGAGAAAAATGCAAACTAAGCACGTTTCTTTTTCTCCCTGACAATAGCAAAGAAATGCTTTACTGACACAGACTCATTTTTCTATTTGACCTTTAATGAAAAAAAACATTTTAGCCAGTCAGTTAAATGCATTGTAAAACTATTTACAAAATCACATCATATGTTATATACAGACAGTGGAGCATAATTATTTAAATCTTATAAGATTGAATAGTTGGTGGTTGATAGTTGATGGTTTTCTGTTTGTTTTGATAAAAGAAATCATAACTGGATTCTGTTTTTACACGTTTATTTGCGTACCAATCTACGAGCTCATAAAACAGTTATAAATAACAGGGTTATATACAGTATAGACATATATATTTGTTTTTATCGTCGATAAATCTCTTCTAGATCTTAAGATTTAAATGTCTTATAATAAAATGTTACATCAAATGGTGCCACTCACCCCTAGCAACTAAACTTTTAAAATAGTTTTTTTATGCAGAAATATTTTCAAGTGGAGATACAAGTTGGGGATTGGATATGATATAGACTGAACTATTGGTCTTGCTCTCTGGCTCAGTTTCACTCAAGCTCCTGATATTCTCTGCACTTTTTCTGGCATACTCGTAAACATTCTTCAAAAACGCATCTCTGGTATTGTGCTCCTTTTTGAAAAGGATCACGTAACATTTCGGCAAGAAGTGGCAGCTCAGGATTCCATAGTTGGAGATGAGGATGACAACCATCTCAACAGCTGGTACGTATTTGCCACTTGTGGTAAGATGCACGGGTATAAAGATGACCCAGGCCATGAGGTAGATGAGCATACCAAATGTGATGAACTTTGAGTCGTTGTATTTCTGCGGAAGTTTTCTGCCTATGTAAGCGAACGTGAAACACACTAGAGCCAACAAAACGATGTAGCCCAGCATCACCCCAAATGCCACTTCCGAACACTCCTTACACTCCATCAGAATGGATTTGGAATGTTTGACTTTGTCTTTAGAAGGACTGCACAAGGTCAGCCAAAGGGTGCAAATGATGACCTGCACCGCCGTGCAGATGCAGACGATCACGTACGGCTTGTACAACTTGCACAGCAGCTCCTTCAGCTCCAAGTTCATCTGAAATGCCAGGAGGATCTTCAAGGACTTGACCAGGATACATGAGACGCACACCGTGAAGCTCAAACCGAAGAGGACCTGCCTCACCTTACACGTCATGTCGCTCGGCTCGCCCACAAAGAAGACAACGCTGACGAAACTGCCCAGCAGGGAGAGGAGGATTAGATGACAGAGCGGCCCGCCTGCGGCCTTTACCACAGGAGAGTTCCTCTGCCAGATGAACAGTGCAGAGATCAAGAAGAGGAAGATGATGCCGAGCGCAGCCAGGGTCAAGAGGACTATAGCAAACCCACTATTCCACTCAAAGTACTCATGGGTCTTAGAATTACACCCTGAGCTTCCAGAGTCTGACCACTCCTTGTCCTTGTCACACGAGTAACACTGGCCCATGTCTGGAATGTAAAAGAATAGCGTTGCACTTACAAAATAGGCTTAACGTTAATCCAATTCAAATATATTTCTATAGCACGCTTTCACAGTTTTGCACAGTTGCACAGCAGCATACATATAGATAGTAGTAACAGATAGTAGTAACGGATAGTAGTAACAGAAATAAAGATGTTATATTAACATGGCATTTTTGCAGTGTATGTTTATAAAAATTGACTGAAATTGTTTACGTAATCAGACTGTGAACAGGACCGAATGCTGCTGTCCTTCTGAAACCTTGTATCTCCATAATTTGTGATTACATTTTTTGCCATAAACCAGTCATTATGTTTGTCGCTGGGTATTGCAAATATGTAACCCATAAAAAGTATTAAAAGTGCTGTCAACTTTGACAAAACAGTTTTAATCATTAAAAAAGTAGGGTTAACATTTTGTCAATAATGTTATTATATACAAATTTTAATAAAAATTCAAAGAATAAAAATTAGAACAGATAGTTCATCCATGAAACTAAATTATGAAACATAAACCTATAAAAGAAAATAACCTTTTCTTTAAGTTAATATCAAGAAAGCTTTCAAAATAATAAAATATATTTAATATTATTAAATATTTTCCCTCAGTTTCTGTTAAAAGTTGGTGCTATATCTTAACACATCCTCCGACCTATACAACCGACTTGCAATACACAGAAAAACAATTAACCAAACTATTCAAAACATGTATTTAAAAATGTCTATCCAGGACCTTTCCCATCTATTTGGGTCTTGCTTTTATGCAGCATTGCTTGTAATGTATACTACATCATCTAAGCGATGCATTCATACTGAGATTTCCATATTCTTCAGATGTGCGGGTAAAACGGAACTTGCCTGTGCTATTGGAGAAGTGGTTTTCTGGACATTTGCTGCATTCGTAACAGCAAGTGTGCTGGCCATCTGCTGTCTTCTTAAACTCCCCTGGCTCACAGCTGTTCGAACACTTCGATGTCACATTCTGAGAAGAAAATAATTAAAGCAATACATAAAGAGTACATAAAAGCAATACATAAGAGTACATAAACTATTTATGAAAAGCATTATTTGTGGAATACAAAACAAATATACATTACCACAAAAGCATATTGATGATTTTCGATATAAGTGAAATTGGCGTATAATAGATCATATTCAGCTATTCTATCTCCTTTATATACTTCATTTTTAGTTTCCTGCCATATATAGACATCATATCCCAAATTAATGTCGCCGTTCAAATCGAAGTTGTACATCGCACCCTCATTCTCAAAAGTGACGTTTCTCAGCTGTGCAAGGAGCTGAAACACAAACATAATGTAGCTTTTAGGCTACTGATTTTTTATGGTTATTTGTAAAAAAGTCAGACAGTATATGGTGAAATAGGTCTACCTCCCAGGGCTGAACAGCTGTTTGGTTCTTGCATTGTTGTTTAATGCAAAGTTTAGCCACAGCCTTTGCGAGAGCACCTACAGCCAACTCAATGCTGAAGACCATGTCCGGAATGAAATTCTTTAAGAGTTCATTTACCGCCACCGTAATATTCCCTACATTCGGCTCTCTTATGAACTCCTTCAGAAATAAATTTATCTCATCCTCACTGTTGCGCGGTAGATCCTTAAGGTATTCAGTGAAGACTGAAACATTGCCACTCTTGAAGGTGAAGCCCAGTACATCTCCAATATATTTGAGGTCTACCTCTCTTAGAATATCTGTAGCCGTCGACCAGTTGTCACTTGCCACCCACACCCTCTCATTTGAGACTTTCCCATTCAGACCCATGAATATCATTTTCATCTGAGCGGATTTAGCAAAGGAGACCACCACTTTAACCTTAGGGTTATTCGCGATGGTGTTCACGGTGCGGTTGATCGACGAATTCAATTTTTCTTGGTCCGTAAGCGAGTCAGGAAGAACTTCCTTGAAGGCCACGCAAATTCCTTCTTGCGTAGCCTGAGAAACAAACGTTTCCATGGCGGAACGCCCATAGTCTCCGTCAGTAACGATAATGCCAACCCAATTCCAGTTCCTGTCCCGTAAGAGTTTGACCATTGCCCTGGTTTGGTACAGATCGTTGGGGACGGTCCTCATGAAAGCAGGGAAACGACTTTTGTCGCTCAGAATGGCGGCCGTTGATGCGTAACTAATCTGCAACAGGCACACAGAAAACATTTCAACGCTTTTTCAATTTCATCACAATGCCAGCACTGGGAGTGTTTAGAAAACGCTTACCTGTGGGATTAATAACAGGTTGAGTTCCCGGGCGACCGCAATGGAGATCTCAGAGGAGGACGTCCCGATGACAGCCATCGTCGGTTTGGGAGGGTCAGAAAACTTTGTTGATGAATCGCAGGCCAGGAATGACTGTGTGAAATCTTGGACGGCCCAGAGAGCCGTGGTGACATCGTAACATGTGTCGTGAAGGCGGTATCCAAGAGTGATGTTCAAACTAGTTAGCATGGGGGATCTGTTCGCCACTTCAACAGAATGAATCATGGCGAGGGCCTGAGTTAGACCTCTTGTGTAAAATCTGGAACCAAAATCACACAAAGGTGACTCAAGATCCTTCAGATAACAATCCTATCATAAAGTCTAATAAAGTCCATAGATATAGATAGTCCATAGATAAATACGGATCTCATAGGAACTAGTTAAAAATAAGTTTAACCTCAACGAGGACTCACCTGCTGCAGTTAGGAAGCTGCGGCGGAGAGATGCTGTACAAGTCTGTGTAGTTCATCACCGTCTCATGAATTGGAAAAAGCCCTCCGATGATGATGTCTCCTGGAGCCGTGGCTCCCGGACGGCTGTGTTGCATCAGGGCGGCTTCTGTCAACTCCAATCGGGACAACAGCTGTATGAGGCTCATCAGAACCAATAGAGGCATCATTGCTTTAGGCTGTCACAGCCTGACTTCACCTGACCGACTGACAGGTTCTCAAACACATCTTTGTTTATAATACAAATACGCCGCTTCCCTTAAGCAAGCTGAAATGGAATGTAAAAAAACATACACACAACACCTCCCACAACTTCTCCAAATCCCTCCCCTACCCCGTACCTGTACAATTTAAGGCAAGTATCTTCCTGTAAAACAGGTGAAATAAAAGAACGCTTTAACAATGGCCTTAAGAAAAGACCACTCTGATCCAGCTCATTGTTCAGTATACAGTAAGTGAAGCCCATTGAATGGAAAAAAATTTGTTTAACCAATTCTTGAGGTTAAATTCCGCATAGCTTATTTATATTTTAACATTTACCATTTGATACTTAAATCCGAAGCAAGTCACAACACATTCAAGCTATAAGTTCTATTACCTTTGCGCTTATTTTAATGCTCTACCAATTGAGCTAGGGTAACAATTTATTGATAACTTGTTAAACAAATTATTATTTATCAAACCATATTTAAAGACAAAAACTGTTTAATAAAATGGTATGACAAAATTGTGTTGGTTGGCATTTTATGTCTTGAGGAAAGAAAAGTTGGTCCATCTCCAGATAGAAAACACTGATTGAAACCATCAGACAGAGGTTTTATACAATCTATGTTTTTAGTCTACGTTTTATACAAAGTTCGTTTTTAAATAAACTGATATTGTGGTTGGATATTGTGTATGCTAGACTGTGTTTGCAAATGTTTAATCCATACCAGTGTTAAAGGGATAGATCACCCCCCCCCCAAAAAAAATAAATAATAATAATATAAATGTATTTGTGCTCTAAACGCAGAGAAAGATATTTTGATTTTTTTGGATTTTAGATATGTTTACCACCACACAGTTCTTGGACACTGTTGATTTCCATTCTAGGAAAACTACTTTCAATTTTTTTTGTTCTTTTGAACACAAAGAAGATATTTTGAAGAATGTAGGAAAGCAAACTGTTCTGGGGAATTTTGGACTACCATTGTGATTTTTCCTGCTATGATAGTCGATTGGGTTACACGCATTCGTCCTAATATCTTTCTCTGTGTCCAATCTAACAAATAAAGTAATACAGGTTTGGAACAACTGAGACTGAGAGTGAGTAATTCATGACTGAATTTTCAATTTTGGATGATCTGTCCCTTTGATTTGTCGCTCATTAAATAAACGCAAATCAACAGCTCACTGGCGCCATCTTGCGACTGAATGAGTTTCTACAGAGGACAAGAAAAAGACCATTCAAGATGCTGATCAAAAACTTTTGATAAAAGACTCGAAGACCCCAGTCAAAACAAGAAAACATTACTCTTAAGCAATAAGGGTCTTCACTACTAACGGACACACACAAGACTAGAGCAAAGTAAAAGAGATCAGAGAAATAAATGTTATATTAGCTAACTAGGAAAAATGAAACTGCCATTTTAATTTGGCTACAACAAATGTATGTATATAATACGAAAGTCATCGAGTAATCTACATCTTAATAAAAGTTAAACTTTATTCATGTCTATTTAGTGGATTGATTTACAAAATGTAAATGTAATGGCCTACTTTGGAAAGTGACATGTTTGTCTATTCAAATAAAGCCCTACAGATGCATTGAAAATGTGTGGATGGTGGGAGGTTTGACAAACATTTAAAGGGACAGTTCACCAAAAAGTACATTTTTGTTATATTTACTCATCCTCAGAATGTTACAAAATTATAGGCTATACATTTCGTTGTTATGCTAAACACAAAGAAATATATTTCGGAGAATGTCAGTAACCAAACATAGCTCATCCCCATAGACTCTCATAGTATTTGTTCCCTATATATACAAATATGGCTGTACTGACATCCTTATACAAATTTCCGTCTTTGTGTTCACCAAGAACATATTTATACAAGAGATTCTCAAAAAGAGAGAATCAATATAATATTAACAATGCTACAATTGTAGTCAATTTGCTTTATTTTCTATAAACTATTCAAATAAAATACACCCTGATATGCTGCAGTTCATTTCAGTTTTCTGTTTTGTCCATTTTGTACCAGATCATCCCATATTCTGAAGGTTTATTTCAGGATTTTTCAAACTTGTTTGTCAGCCGATCTACTTGAAATGACCCTGAGAGGTTCTCCCCTGAGGAAGTAAACATTTCAATGATTTATTAGCACATTTGGATGTTTAACTTCCAAAACACTTATTTTTTAATCTGTTTTGAGGCTTCTATTTGTAGTATTTTACAACTATTGTTATTTCTAAATATTTCTTTGCTATTTAATTTTATTCAAAGTATACGAATGGAAACAACATGTATGTGGTTGACACAAGAAGCCCTGCATTTCCCTCGAGGACCATCAGGAGTTTCGCAAACCAGAGCTGAGGTTTATTCAACCTGAAAGGGCATTAGCAAAAGCTAATTATTGAACAAATTTGCTCTCTGGACCTCCCGTTTGCCCACAACCATTTATAAAGTTTGCTTACTTATTAAACCGCACCAAAACTTTGGAATAACTACATGGGAAGTACGTTGCAGCTGAAGAAATTCAAAGATAAATCAAAACTTTTTAGCACCTTCAGTGAAGTCTCCCTTTGATGAGTAAGACTAGATACATCTGCATTATGAAATTATCGTCTTCAAATCGTAAACATTTACCCTATACACACACCTTCATAACAAAAGGTTTGTATGCTCAAGAGAAAGATTTCCCTCAAGGGACCCTAAACTTCTTGTCTAATAAACAGAATAACATTTAGTTATTTAAGTCATTGTCACAACACAAACCCCTTTGGGATGATACTAGTCAGTTCCTCTCACTCTACATAAAGAAAAATGGCATGAAAACTGTAAAAGTGAAAGTTTTTTTTTTATTCATAATGGTTCTAATTTTTTTGTAATTGTTGACCTTCAACTCTCAGAATAACTAACTACGTAACTAACTACAAAAGGCCTATTTCTAGAAAAAGGTGGTCTGGAATTGAGCAAGGACAAAAGGGACATAAACAATGTCTTGCGTCTAGAGGAAAGGAGGGAAGGCAGGGAGAAAGCAAGAAGACTAATCTAAAGGAGCACAAGACTATGCAGTGTGTTGTCTGTAATCAAATGGGTACGGAGATACAAGTGAGAAAACAAGAGGAAAATAACAACTCAAGACACGGACAGGAAGGCCAAGACACTACAAAAAGCAAGATAGCAGCAGTGCAAAGTAAAGATTAGTAGAGAAACGGGACAGATGAAGAGCGAAAAGAAAGAAAGGAAGAGGGTCTGAGATGAAAGCTTCCTTGTTTACCAGTTCATGCAAACCTGATAACCAGCAGCGGTTAAAACACACTGTACTGACTAATGCTGCATTGCTCATCTTGCCCAGGAGGAACATTTTAATTGTGCAAATCGCTATGGTAATTGTGACATGTTTTTCCAAGTTCCAGCTCTCTTTTCTTCCCGGTTTGTTCTTGGGAATGTGGTAATTGAACAGGAAAAACATTCCTGAGCTGACATTTATTCAAATAAACCGGAAGCTAACATTTATCCTCACTCATGAGCCCGAGATACCTCAACCATGCAATTGTTTTTCCGCTTAGGCACTACTAAAGAATGCGAGATTAAAAGACTGGAAGACAAAACAATGCACCGTCACGGTTCAATTGGATCCAAAACTTTTTAACCCATACAGACCAAGAAACTGTAAATATTGCAAATGTGTTTAATATAATATGTTTTATTAGTAATTACAATCATATTACAAGCATCGTAGGATGAGAGATCTTCATCTGGCATTTTCAAGGTGGACAGCAGCTCAATACCAAATTTATTAGATCACTGTAAAATATAGTACAACAAAAGAAGGAAGGAAACATGGGGGGAAAAAAATGAAAACCAAAAACAAATAACTGGCCATCTGATTGCAGCTCAGATTCCCTTTCTAGTGCACACACTAAACAAACAGCATTACACATCAATTGCTAAGTAAATCGCAGATCTAGAGACGCAGGAGTGATTGCACAAGACAAGGACAGCTATGTTCGGAAATTCCAGCCGAAAGTTAAATGTTAATCATTTGAATTGTATAAATTAACGCAAAAGGGTAAGCGACTGTCAAATTGTGGTCCTCAGGCAAAATAAAACCAATAGAAAAAAATATTTCTGAAGTGAATATTTGGGTAAAATTCAACAGTACTGGAAAGGCCACCAAGCTAGAGCTCTTACAATCATAATCAGATCCACAGCTAGATTTTGCACAGGTTTGTTTTCTTAAAAAAGCTGAAAGGTAAGTCCTACTATAGTGTCTAAATCTTCAAATGAGGTCCTGGGAAAAATGACTGATCGCAGTACTACAAAATACCTTAATTCAGTGGACTGGGCTGAGAACAACCGTGTTTATTGCGCGATTCCAGTTCCTCTGTGCGACGACATAGCATGATGCAGTTCGAAGGAAAAGTACAGAGATGCAACTTCCAATCCACCAGAATCAAATTGTCTTCATCATTTGCATGCAAGTTAACAAACTTGTTTATGCAAACATGCCTCATAGAAAATGTGATGTCTTTGATATTACTAAGGGATTGGCAACCAATACGAGGACCCCCTCCGTTTACTTTAATCCAGGACTGTAAAACAATTAAGATGTTGATTTGAACACTACAGGCTGATATTAAAGAGTAAATGTAAGGTTGTGTAAAAGAAAGCCTTGACAAATTGTCTACAAGCTTTCATTATTCACTGCAATGCATATATAGCTAGTCTCCTAACAATATCATGACCATTGCATGCTTCTCCTACACAAACTAGCAACGCAACACACACGTCATGAGTTCCACTCAATCAACACGTTGATTGTATTCTAAAAATACATTAAGCTATGCCGCAAGACTGATATTTCTGATCGGCCCAGTGAAACAATGGAAGGTTTTTAAAGAGCTGGACGGAGGCTTTGTTAAATGTAGATCAATCGTGAGGTTTCAGCGTTGTGTGTTGTAGTAGTGTGACTGAGTTTGTAGGTAAATTAAGAGTGGATTGCACGTAAAATTCAGAGACGGATACAGCGTTCTGGGCGTACCCATTACACAACATATGTGGAGTAATATTTTGATGTGGACGTGGCAACCTAAAAGCATTTATTTACGTGTGCTGTCCCTCTCGGAAGTAGCACTGCTGAGGATCTATACACAAATGCATACTAAAATGTATACACAAGACACGCTCAGTTTCACCATTTTCATTGCTGCTTTATGTCTACCACTGTAGTGAGTAATCCAACAGAACACAAATTTCCATCAAAAATACTTTGCATATGCAGATTGAATCAGCAATCCTTTACTTAATCCCAGTAAAAGCAGTGATTGCAAAGCAACTGTGGCTTTCTGTTTCTCTCTGCCCAATACGCCATTACATAATCCAGAGCCTGATGTTAATCCCTGCCGGTTCAAATCCAACCAGGTCAGAATCTTGTAATCTTTTCTCCCGAGTCCCCAACAATCAAACGGGCCATGGAGGGATGAACCTAGGAAAACACAAAAAGGTAAGAAAATTTAAATGCAAAGCATGCTCAAACTCCAAACGAACAAATTGTCCTTGAGAGGAGACAAACTTCAAAACAAACTAATGTGGTGTACAAAAGGATCACAAATAGTATGACAACTTGCTAATATCTGGTATAGTTCACCTTCAAAATGAAAATTCTGTCATCGTTTACTCACTCTGTTGTCATTTTAAACCTGTGTGGAATAAAAAAATGTCGGTAACCAAAAACCGTTGGTCTCCATTGACATCTATTGTATGGAAACAAAACCAATGCAAGTCAATGGAGACCAACGGTTTTCAGTTATCAGTATCTTTCAAAACATCTTCTTTTGTGTTCTGTAGAAGAAAGTTTTAAATGACAAGAGGGCGTGTAAATAACAGAATTTTCCCTTTTGAAGGTGAACTATCCCTTTCATATTTCGTACCTGTGCTTGCAAAGGCCCATAGGGCACTAGCTCTCCATCCACAGTAAGTGTTCCTCGTGATGAGAGCGGTTGAAGACGGAACGCCCGAGCTGAAACGTGACTAACATAGGGAGAACTAAGAGACAAATGGGCTCCTCTCTCCATCGCCAAGAACAGTCTAAGAAGCGTTGCACGGGAGATACCAGCCCGCACGAACGTCAGATGTATCAAACCATCGTCAAACCGAGCCTGAGGGGCAGCAAAAAGATCTGCCCCCAGATGAGACTGGTAGATCGCAAGAACCAGAACGAAATCGCCCTCAATGGTGACCCAGTCTCTTGTGGGCAGAGGCTGATCCAGAGGAGGTAGCAGGTCATCCTCTGGAATGTTGATGGAAGATGTCCTGTGAGGACTGTTCTTTAGGGGTCCGGTGGGCTCGGCAAGGTCAAAGTTGAAGGAAGGGCTTGGTGAATGAAAGGACGGTGATGAGGAAGAGGAGCTAGGAGTGTTGGGACGTGGGGCGAGATAAGAAGAATGCGGAGAGGCACAAGATGGGGATGAAGGGGGGGTCGGGGAAAGGGACAGAGAGAGGGATGGAAATTTTGGAGGGAGGGAGTTTGAATGCGATTGGTGGAGAAGGGAGAGGGGGCGTGGTCGCGTGGTGTTCTGGTTCTGGTCCAACGTTTTGGGTTTAAGGGATTTAAAATTAGACTGACGGAATGGAGAGGAGGAAATGGTAAGAGCTCGCTCTCGAGCTTTGTCCCGTGGATATGCTTCTCTCTGAAAGAAGGTTCCATTTACATCTTCATCCTCCTTCCCATAGGTTGCCACCTCCAAGTCTTGGTCAGAGTCTGCGCTGATTGGCTGGCTAAAGAAGGCTTTGATGATCTGGCTGGAGGGGGCTGAGTTTTTACGCAGTTTGTGTTGCAGGTCGGGTGGTGTGGTCTGATCGTTTTCTTCATCAAGCCCATCGCTGTGGCTCAACTCTCTCGGTCTCCTCACTCCTTCATCTAGCTCCTCCATTTTCCTTGTATTCTCTTCCTCCTGTCCGTTTCCATTGTTCTCGTCTATGTTGTCACACTCTTCCCCTATGTTTGATTCCGACCTGGTCTCTGATGTCTCCTCCATCTTCTCTTCCGCTTCCATCTCTCTCTCTCTGTCCTCTGCTAGACTGGAGGCTCTTACTACCCCCACGCCCCTTGCCCTCTCTCTCCTTCTCTCCCGCTCTCTTTCTCTCTCCTGCCTCTCTCTTTCCCTCTCTCTCTCCCCATCTCCCTTACAAAGGCTTCTTTGCTCACTCAGACCCATGTCAGAGCATGTCCGATGGATGGGCATGCGACAAAACCCCTCCAAACCCTCCGTAATGCTGCGAGAAAGAGGTCTGCGTGGGGGCTGGGGCGTGGAATCCGGTGACGGGTTCACCATACCGGGCGGCAAGTACGAAAGACGGCCCTTATAAGAGCGCAGTGAGGCCAACCTTACCAGAGTTCCCAGTGTAAACCTTGCAGAGCCCAGTCCTCTATAGCGCTCGCTCTCTATATCCACATCGGACACAAACCCCCATGCCACAGACAGGAAAGAGAAAAGTCTTCTGGGAGCAGGTGGGTGCCCGTTCTGATTGGATGTGGATGATGCAGAATACGGGCTTGTTGTAACAGACACCAGGTCCATTGGTTTAACTCTGCCCCGGCATAGCAGGAAACAGCAGTTGAGCAAGAGAGGCTCACGAAGGCACATGTCGTACCTGATAGACAGAGAGGAAGTGTAGGGGAGATTAAAAAAGATGGAAAACAGATGACAGTCAATTGCGTTCAATAGAAAACACTATACATGTGACTCATACCCTGCGTAGTGGTTGATGGAACCAGCGAGGGCATTTCCAGATCCACAAGGCAGAATTCCTACAGGTGTTTTTATTGCTTGTTCCCAATCTGGCCTTTCCATGAGGCCATTTATCACCTGCAGAAAAGATGCGTGGATTTATTTAAGTTGCAAATGATATGTAAATAATCGTTTTATTTTGACTGTCTTGTCTATTTTGACTTTGATCATTTGAGTAGTCAGGTAGTGCTTGAAACCACAGTGCTTTAGTGTCTGGAGACACACATTAATAAATAGCAATCCTGTGAATTTGTTAACATACATACATAAACAAGTTAAAGTGATAATTCATCCAAAAATGTACATTCTATCATCATTTAATCACCCTCTTGTCATTTCAAACCTTTATGACTTTCTTCTTCTGCTGAACACTAAAGAAGATTTATAAAACAGTCAGTTGTGGTCCTTGATTCTGATTGGTAAAGCCGTTATAAAATACCCTGATTTATAACTGCTGATCGCATAACATAGTCTAAATATCACTTTATTTATGAAACCTAGCTACACATATGAAATGACTGTTTTATAAAGGCAATATGCCTCGCAAAGCAGTGGGTTACAAGGGAATTTTATAACAGCTAATGGGTTTTAAGTCATTCCATTCACTCTTAGCTGTTATAAAATCTTGGAGCTAATTGCTTTAAATTTGAAGAAAGCTGGTAACTAAACAACATTGGACCCCATTCACTTCTATTGTATGGACGCAAAACCAATGCAAGTGAATGGGGGCCAGTTAACCACTATCTTCAAAATCACTTATTTTGTGTTCTGTGGAAGAAGGTCATAGTGGTTTGAAATGACAAGCAGGTGAGTTTTGCTGAACTGTCCCTTTAGGAGACACAAGCATTTGCATTAAATATTAATATTGCATTTACATGAAGGCTTTTGGCATATACCAAAGTGCATTCGAGTTTGTTTGTTTGTTCCCTGAGAATGACCTTTGCACCTCTAGCAAAATTCTTTACCAAGTACTGGAACACTATTGTTATGATATTCACCTCATGCAAAAGTCCATCTCCAGAAACAATGATGATTCCATCCCATTCTGGTAGCGAGATCTCTCTGATTAGCTCTCGTGCATGATTCTGACGCTCTGTATAAAAAACAAAAGAAAGTGCACCATGTACAGAATGCCAAAGAGATTCTGGCCAGTGCGGCAGTTTTGGTGTGTCTCTTTCAGAAGTGATTTAGAATTCTCCATTATATGGGTATGAATTTTTCAGGTCCAGGTTTATACTTGATGCAACGTGTATTGGATAATCTGTATCGTTTATACCTGTCTGAATGAGGTTGTAGCTGATATTGGCCTCTCTTATCATGGGAAGTATGTGCGTTTGACACCACTGCATTGCTTGACCCCGTCCACTGTATGGATTGACCAGCAGCAACAGTCGACGGGGACGAGGCAACATGCTTTTGCTGAATTCTGATTGAAAAGAAAGAAACCAGAGATCAAGACTTATTGTAAGAAAAACAAGTACACCTTATGATGATGAATATGAAATCTTTGCTTCAAACGTACTGACAGAAAACAGATTTACAAGGTCGAAGAAATGTACTAGCATACCGTATCTACATTCTCAAGCTATTTCATTTAAGTTCTTCTACAACAAATAGCAAACCTCAGTCATTCAATGTTTTGCCATTACAGTTTTATTTTGATGGCACAGGGAAGACAAACAGGAACCTGCCAGATGAGAGGGAGGGGAACAAGAGTCGGGAAGGGACCAGGAACCAGGACTCAAACCCGGAAGCATCACTGTGCAAGATGTCAGGGCACCATCCACCGTAGCACTGGCACCAAAAGTTATTCATTTCTAAAGGTGTAATGCTGTGGTCAGATTTGACTTTGAGCATGCAAAAACTGTTCGGACGGTGATACAATTTTTTTTTTACATTTCTTTACCAACAGGTCACGCTGTGACATTTTGAACTTCTATTGGCAAAGATTCTTTCTTACCAAGCTACTAAAATTTTAATGGTTTTTCCATCTCATGCAGACACATGCTGACTCATAAATTAAAGACTAGCTTAGGCAAAACTTGTGCCAGCTACACAATGTTAACTTACGCGAAAAACACCATTCTTGCTTTTAATGTCTAAATGGAAAAAGTGGTGTGACAAGGTTGCTTTACTTCCACATTTTTAACATAATTAAAGGTCCAATGTAGGGAAGGTAATCTGACACACTCTAAGCTCTACAGAGAAAGGCCCAGAAACCAACTCTGTGTTAAATTGTAATAATTGCATCCAGGGTGTGGGTTAATGATACATTAAAAGCTGCACTGACTAGCATTAACAAAAAAAACTCTGAATAACTACAGCACAGCAGTCCACAGGAACAACTCAACAGCACACGGCATCTGTTAAAGTCAAAGTCTGGTGTATTGCCACTGAATGATCTGCGCTACTCAAAACAAGCTGTGTTTTCTCTACCGCAGACCCACCCATTTACTGACTGAAAATGACCACATGTTGTACAAATTATGTGCGCAAACCAAAAATAGGGAGAGGAAAAAGAGAGCCAAATGAAGAGAGTTAAACTCTTAGACAAATATATGCACACGGACATGATTCAGAACCCCATACATTTAGCTTCCCATAAAGGAAATTATAGTGGCATCCCATTTACAAGACATGTACTAAATACATGACCTGAATGGAAAAGCATTCGGATGTCTTATTGAATTTGGACTGCCTGAACATGTTCTTCCATTGATTAAAGTCGTTATATGTCTGCAAACAAAACAACAACACAAACCAATGTTCTTTAAGACTACAGATGGGCGATATAAAATACATGTTTTTAAAATGACTGGGGAGAGTGGGTGTCCTAATGCTTTCTGGTTTTTCCACTGTCTGGTTAACCTGACCCGGATTGGACCTGGATGTAGCACAACAGAACGAGATAAAAAAAAAGTGTCTTCAAAGTACAATTTTTTTTAGGTTTTTGTTTTGTCTATACCCTTGAATATTAAAAAGATCTAGATAAAACCACTAATCGGTCGTTGGATGACTAGCTGACCATCATGACCTTTCCTTAAGACAATGACCTAGTTTCAAACATAACATCTGAACATAGTCATGGTGATCTAGGATCAGCTGCGAACGACACCAAATATCATTTTTAAACAATGAAAAGTCAAATTAAACAAATGTCCCATGTACACAAGCTTCTACAATCTTGTTTTCTTCTTGAAGGCAAACTTCAGAAAATGAATTATCTACAATAAAAACATAAATCCACCCATGGAAACAAAACGCCATCAGTGTTGAATGACCACACCACTTATAAAAGCTATCAGGTGTCACACGTTGACAACAACACAACATTCATTATGGAAAAACACTTAAGCACCAAATAAATCATTAACGGCGCCTGAGAAATTCTACACACTCACCTGTAGTGGAGCTGACATCCATCCCCCTCAGCAGGCACTGTATAGCAGCGTTCCATATTTCCGCCTCGGCTCTGCTTTCCGCCAGATAGGCCCTCACCTGTCTGTGTCTGGATACCCCCTTCCTTCGTCGACCCGGAGGGTACCAGTAAATCACTAGCAATGGCGGGGCCGGTGACCGTGGACAGCTGCATCCAGTGAGCTCACCCAGGGGCAACAATAGCCTGGATTGCTTCCCAGTGCGTGAAGACAACCGCTGGACGTGGACGTGAGTGGGCGTAAGGGTCAGGGCATAGCTAGTAGACACTGGACTGGATGGCACAGACACACCTCCAGGGCTATTGGGGCAGCTGTTACTGCTAGTGCTACTTCCACTGCCACTTCCCCCTCCGGTGCTCCATCCACCAAACTGGCCATGCAGCAGCGCCTCCTCGGTAATGGACGGGCTATCTGGGCCTGGTGAGCGCATGTTCAGCTTCTGGTCTCAGATGAAGTGCCACAGTGGAATGGAGAGTATGTGTTAAATAGACAATGTAAGTGCTTCATGCAGAGTTCAGTTTTTGGTCTCTTTTGTTCGTAGTGAGATGATTTTTCTGGACGTATGCACTGGACGTTTGGAGATGTTGTGGACGGTGGTTGATTGTTTTTATTTATGAGTCAACCTTTTAGTCCCACATCATGGGCTTTGTGTAAACTGAATGTTAAATCAGTTGACAGTGCTTTGGCCGGTGTCTGTTCAAAGGGAAAAAACTTCAGCAGGTTTTTCATCCCTGATAATGTTCAACCTTTTCCCACACAAGTGCATTTGCCCAATCCTCTTATTCACATCTTAACAAAACAATTCACAAAAAAGACTTCCAGGTTAGTGCTGCATTACATATCCTTACCAAAACACTTATATTTTAGATTATTAGCTTTTTTATCCTTTCTTTGTCTGACTTGAAAATATTGCAATTAAGAAAAAGTGAGTATCTCTTATCAACATAAAACAATGCGCAATTATGTGTGCGTCTACATAAATAGTCATTAAAAGAAATTCATTTAGTTACTTTATCAACAAACACAGAGTAAGACTATGATATCCCTTCAAATGCTACAAGGACAAACAAGGATTGAGGGTATAAGTAATTGTAGATCCAACAATAGTGCATAACAAGAGTTAAAGAGAGAACTATAAAGACAGGATCTCTTCATACAGATGAACAGCGATGTCAATTCTGGTCTTGGTCAAAATAGCGTCAGAGAATGTAGTGGCGAAGGGAACTTGTGTCGTTCTAGCTCAGCCAATAAATAAATGCCAGAAATTCCAACATTCGACATCCATGAACCTTAAATCCTACTCGTCCATCCATGCAGGGGATACTTTCAAAAATGGCAGATAAATAAAACACCAAAGAAAAGAAGAGTGCTGGAATAAAGTGTTAGGCCATGGTTGTCTTTGATGCTTTGAACACTCTTGTATTCACGCGGTTATGGGTGCCCTGTTGAATAGAGAACAGAAAGTTGAAGTGTCATAAGAGTAGTAGAGGCAAAAAGGTCACACTTTGACCAATATATACAAAGTCCAATAATATTAACGCTTAGAATACTAACAATATTAGTCTGCCTTGAAGTTATATGACCTGTTTTGCGAGATAAATCTAAGCCAAATTTGCTGTGATATCAAAGTGATGTCCTCGCACACTCAAGTTATCAGATAAATTAAAGATGCAATATCTTCAGAGGTCTGACGTCAGCAAAAAAGAAAAACACGCTGAAGAATACTTTGTTTCTCAACTAAGAGTGTGTGGCAACCATTGGTTGGGGAAATGTGAGGAATTTGCAGACTAAATACAAAGTTCATTGTTCAAAAATGCGTCAAGACCTTGTGGTTTGAAAGCATTAAGGAACATGACACAGAAAACTGGACTGAGGGAAAAAACACCTGGCAGACATCAATCTTCGTGAAATTCCAGCTGAGAGGCAACACCAAAACGGTGGATGAAAAAAACGTGCAATAGTTCAACTCGATAGTCTACTGTCTGTTGGGATTTAACATGAGCAGACATAAATAAGTCGTGTGAATTCAATTTTCTATTTGAAATTGAAAACAATTTGATAAGTGCCAGTTTATAGCAGACAGGAAACTGCTGCCCGCTGAGATGCTTAATATAAACAGTCTATAAACATCTAAGACGAGACGGACTACTGCGTTTCAGCATCTGTCTGTACTTCAATATCCGCAGACTCCATTTTTGGAATTTGATCTAGATGTCCCGAGTAATGAAACTCTTTTCATGCTAGTTACATTTCTTCCGGTGCTGTGTGGTCAGACTCACACGAAATCAATACCTGGCAGATTTCCACAGTTGTTAACCAAAAAAACGTGATGAACAAGTCTCCCCCTCAAAAGACTGGGAGGGGACAGTCAAGAAAGCAGTTCATTAACAAAACCCACAAAAGCCCAAGAGGGCATTCCATTGCAAAGTTGGCATTCACTAACCTGGATTAACCGATACCTTATACGGCCACAAAGAATAGTCTGTCTCGCATAAATGCACACTTTGTACCTTTTATCATCCACAGTTTTACTGCATCGTTGATATGATAGTATTAAGACTTCACGTATAAAACGGCGTTCCAAAGGGGTGGACATACATGACATGACCCTTGTACACAGCTGCGCAGATCTCTATCTGAATGATAAGAATTTGATCAACCCGGAAATATTTACACTGGAATGTTGCACTTTTGCAAAGGAATTTAGGAGGACATGGTAATTCCATGTCGCATTAAAAAGCCAACAGAGACATCGCAGGCTTACACAATTAACTTACGTCTCTAAATGTGACAGGTGGTCGGTCGGTTGTCACAGTCGCTCGTTAGTTTGAGGTGTTGTGAAGGCGCCTCAGCATGAATCGGATAATAAAAGTGTTGACATGAATCAATGGCATGAACGGTTATTATTGAGTAACGTTAGTGTCCCGCAGGACAACGCTGTCATCCACAATTAGCTTTTATTGCTATCGCGCAAATCTACCAAACTGCGTCGAAAACTAATAGCAGGGCTCGGTTAGCGCAACGTGCTATTTATTTCAACGTCAGACAAACTTACGCCAAAATAATTCACAAGTACAGCTGCAGTTTCGTAGCAACTCGGAAACAAACTCATAGATAAACAGCTAGCTGATGATGATGATGGACAGGCCGGCCACACAAGAAACTAGTAACTTGTATGAATGGATTCGTTTATAACCGACGGTGGCGGAGTTATTTAAATAAAATAAGGTTTTATGCTTGAATAAAATAATTATGGAGCAAACATTATTAATGTCATTTAAAATAGCTAAGACGTCGGGAGCGCAGACACACAAACCTGCAAAAACAGAGCGGTTTCTATTTAAAGTCTTATTATAGTACATTCTGTACATTCCATGCGGTTTTTGGCATTTCGCAAATCAAAAAATAATAAAAGACGACAAAGCGACACAAATACTGACAGACTTACCTCATTTTTGTCCCCACACATAGCGAAGCTTTATCAGCTTTCCTGAGCTGTAGGGGAGGCACGAGCGTTTTCAGGAAGTCTGTTGACGCAGCGGGCGGAGGCAAGTAAATGATTGACACGACAAACTTCCAATCATTCACTAAAACCGCCATCTAGCCGACGCATGTCATTGTAAAATATCACGATAAGCGCGCTTGTGTTTTCCTCTCGGAAGTCATTAAGTGGCACAGAGTTTATCTAATAAATCGATTTAGAGCAAAAGAGATTAGTTTGGAAAAGAGAGAAGTCTTTTTCCGTAAATATTACCTTTCACCCAATATTTCAGCCAATAGGATGAAAGATCCTGCGGAAGCGCACGCACTTCGAGAAATGATTGACAGGCATTTTAAATGAATCGCAAGGACGAAAAAAGGACGGAGGCGGGACTGTCGCCCGCGAGAAGTGGGCGGAGTCTGCCGTCCATCTTTAATGTACTGTGAAGAAGGGGGATTGACGAGCCTGAAAACATTACCAAATTTAAAATAAGGAACTGTCGGATATTTTAATCGTGGCTTTCATACAGAGACACTGGCGAATATATCATACGTTTGAAAAAGGTATATGATGAATGTGCATTAAATACAAGCGATTACAACCCCCACACCGTGTTTTGGAAAAACTATGTGTGTCTGCTAGCAGAGCGTTAGCCGTCAGCGCTGCTCGATATCAAAACAGCAGCATCTTAATCTATGTTAACTGCAGAAATATACATTATATGTTGTATATGCTCTGCCGGGATGATGTCTGATCCGTGCAGTGAAGAGATGGTGATAAATTGATGCTGATCTTGCACGTTAGCAGCTTGGTGGTGGCTAGTGGTCAGTGATCATAGGCTGCGTAAATCTGCGTAAACATTGTGAGGTTGTGCTAGCGTAACATTATAAGTGATCTGAACGATCACAGCGTTCTGTCATCATATATATTCACATATTTATATATATATATATATATGCGTTTTAACTGTTGACTAGGAAAGCAACAGTGTAAGGCTTTGATCAGAGTATGGGTTCTTTATTTACACAAATAAGACATAACGTCAATCACGCATGTAGTTGGATGCTTTGATAAATATTAAGGCGAAATCTGCCAGTCAGGTGTAATCTAAGAATTGATCGCATGTTAAACAGGAGGCAGTGCACGTTAACAATATCTGATCTTTTTCATGTATGCAGTGACAGGTATGAAGACATTATCATAGCGAAGCCATGGCTGACAAGAGAAAACTTCAAGGTAAGGTTGGATTATGATGATCATAATTCTATAACAATCACAGTTATTAGAACGATATAGAAACAACAGACTTGGCACGGCTGCTTAAGAGGACAGTACATTCTGTCTATTGGTTTGGTTATCATATAGTCTTTTAGCTTATGCATATTCTTGTACAACCAGGTGAAATAGATCGATGTTTGAAAAAAGTCGCTGAAGGCGTGGAACAGTTTGAAGACATTTGGAAAAAGGTGGAAGGCTTACATCTGGAAAGTAAACCAAATTATTGAGAAATGAGGTGTGCATTTGAGATCTATATTTGAATAAATCGGTGAACATTTCATTTGCAGCTTCACAATGCAGCGAATGCCAATCAGAAGGAGAAGTATGAGGCAGATCTCAAGAAAGAGATTAAAAAGCTCCAGGTGAGATCTATTACACAATCTTGCCTTAACAAGTTAACACATTCTTGCAAAAAGCATTCTCATGCTTATAGTCATTGACATTGATGTCCACAAGCTTTTGATAACATCAGTATTTGGGGTAAAATTCATTATGATTGGAAAGTGTTTAATGTAGATCACCATTTCTTTTTAAATAATACTTTTCAATTACCTTAAAACACTTTCTTTCAATTTAAGGGGATATATGTGTTCTCTTGTGAATCTAATTCTTTCCTCTAATTGTTTTTTATTCTCAGCGACTACGAGACCAGATTAAAACGTGGGTTGCATCCAATGAGATCAAAGACAAACGACAGCTAGTGGATAACCGCAAGCTAATTGAAACGGTCAGAGCGTGTTCCCAGATCCTCGTGACTCTCTTATTTTAAGACACCTGCCTCCGTTACCAATAAATGACAGTATCTCTCCAAGCTTGTTTTTAAAAATATGGATGTATTCACTAGACCCTTATGTATTCGTCCGTCATTCATTTGTACAATATGTAATACCCGAGTCTAGTCCATCAGCTTATGTCTGCCTGGCTGTCTCTTTCTCTTCAGCAAATGGAACGTTTCAAGGTGGTTGAAAGAGAAACCAAGACAAAGGCCTATTCTAAAGAGGGGCTGGGCTTGGCCCAGAAAGTGGACCCAGCACAGAAGGAAAAGGAGGAAACGGAACTGTGGCTCACGGTACCAAAGGGCTCACAGATAAAAGGGAGGGGGTTGAAAAAAACACCCTGTAAGTAGAGCAGTAATGAGATGATTTTGTTCCCTTGCAGAATACAATAGACAATTTAAACATGCAGGTGGACCAGTTTGAAAGTGAAGTCGAGTCGCTGT